>NW_015645543.1:2201290-2202836 GCF_001515625.1 Sinocyclocheilus rhinocerous
TTGGTCCCCCCCCCCCCCCCCCACACACACACACATACTTTGAAAATGTCTCCTGTGCCCCTGGTTAATTGTGTGAAATCATTACATTTCCATTCATAGTGTTGTTATTATGACATATCTTCACATTGGTCTTAAGGGTGGCATCTTCCCCAATCTACAGTATAATGTTCACTATAACTAAGGAATTAATTTCACTTTATTGTCAAGTCTGCTTAATTTGAATACACATCCAAATCTCCATTTGAAGCTGCCAGGTTAAGACTGTTTTAATTTACTGATAAACGTATAAACACTGTAACAGTGTAAATGCATCCAGTAACAATTTTTGGTGTCTGAACAGATGGAAAATGAACTCCAATATGTTTTTTTTTTTCATTGTTACTTGTTTTTGAGGCTACAAACAAAACGGCAAACAACACTCTGATCGAAAGCCAAACTGTTCATATTTGAGAGAATTTCAATTAGATTTTTCAAAAGGAAACCTTGAACAGCACAGGTTATTATAGAAGCCTGTTGGAGCTTGAGTGATTTACATGTCTAAGATTTCTGTCCAGATTCAGAGACAGTGTGAATTAGCTTATGACAAAATTCTCAGGGGACTGATTAGTCGAACTGCGCGGCACCCTTTTGATTTTATAATTATGTGACTTTTCACTGTAAATACCTCTCAATATGAAATCTGAAGCTGTGTGCATACACAGTGTCACATTTGTGAATTCAGTCCAATGGCGATGGGGTGGATACACCAAAACAAGAGTACCTGCATAGTGCTTGTCAATTGATGCCTGATAGCCTACATTCATGTACTGTACATGAGATACACTTATATTTCCACAGAGAGAACATACAGTCAGTAATCATTTTATGTCAAATTAAATCGGGGAAAAAAATAAAAAAAAATCTAAATTGTCATTGTCATTATCAATTCATTATAAATTTCCATGACCTTGGAGTAACTTTATCATTTATACCTAGTGAGAACATTTGTTTATGTATATTTTCAACTAAAAACAAACAGTCACCAACATACTTTTAAGTAGGTCAGTCATTTTAGTGAGAAAGTTATTGATTTTTTTCTTCAAATTAATGAATGAACTAGAAAAGATAGAAATAAGCATTAAACAAAACATCTATTAAAGTCACCAATATTCATGAATTTGCTAACGTTTGAAAGAAATTGCAAAATATTATTGGCCCATACCACTGAAACGTTGTATGTCTTCTAAACACATCAGCATTTTGGTGTGTAGGAGTAGGTCTTCAATATATAGTGAGAACACGTAATATCTCAATATATCTCAGGCAGACGGAACAGATCTCTGTGCACTAGAACATCTAGGCATAAAAACAGTTTTTCCCCATGCCATCTCCAGCTTAAACAGCTAGCATATGAATCATTACCTGCGTTCTGTAATTCATTTCCGTAATTCATTCTACATCCTTAATTATTGCCTCTTTCTCACCCAAAGTGGGCCAATTTAGTCCCAAGTCAAGTCAAGTCTATTTTGTACAGCGCTTTTCACGATACAAATCATTGCAAAGCAAC
>NW_015645544.1:0-1781 GCF_001515625.1 Sinocyclocheilus rhinocerous
TAAAAGGAAGTGGAACTGACAATTCTATTTCAGAGAAATTCAACAGGTAATGGATTCTGGAAAATGAAGCATTCTTCTACCCTCGTTGTCAAATTATCATTACGATGTTGTGGCACTACCAAATGAAAGGAAATGTTAACCACCATTAGATGTATCCGACTACGCCACCCTGGTGGGAGGCCAGGGAAATAACTCCCAATAAAAGGGCACACAGGTAAGTTTCACCAATTGAAGGCGAAAAAATAAGGGAGACGCGAGTATCAATACAAGAAATACACTTTATTATAAAATCACCGGCATCAAGTAAAATTCTCTCACGAAACACACCCACAATGGTAGAAATAGTTCCCCGGGCCAGGAGTAATGAGAACAAGGCAGGCCGGCTGCAACTCAGGAGGTCGTTCAAAACCCACCTCAGTTCACACCACGCACACCCACACTAGGGAAATTGTATCAAAGCACAAACACAGCACACAGTGAAACACCACCAAATAAAAGCAGCTAGCCTCCCCCGTTCCACACAAGTCCTCACTGGCCCCTGGGGAGAGAAACATTATTAAAGAAAATCATACTAAATATTATTAATAAAAAGAGCCACCGAAACAATAAGTTTACAGACACTGTTGTGGCAGCCTTGACAATCGGGCCTCCAGATGACACCACATACAAGACTAAATGGCACTAGAAAGATGGGGCAATTAAGAAAAAAAAAAAAACACTTTACCATAAACAATACACAGCCAAAAAAAATAAGTAAACTAATGTTATAATATAGCTGCAAAATAAATCAAAACAAACACAAAAAAAAACTAAATAGCCGCAAAACTAATCCAATAAGTATAGCAAAAAATTGACTCTGTTGACAAAGAAAATTAAATCAAAGAAATGAAACTAGTAAAAAAAAAACCTGCCGGCACAATGCTCAGACGCTAGCGTTAACAGCCCCAGCGACTCGCGGAGCAGCAAAACCGTAACCGCACAGCTGACTGTAAACGACACGATCAAAAAAATAAAGAAAACAAAATATATCCATAAGCAAAACAGCAGCGTCGTCGTCGCAAGAAGTCCTTGCTAGGAACAGGGCTTGAAAATCTTGATCTTTCCCCTTTACCTTTAAACCAGAGTACCAGAATTAATCTAAATTTACAAAACCCCAAATGTGAAAAACAGGAGAGGCATACTCACGAGTTATGTTGAACCAACACTAGACGCACAGCTGTATGGCTACTCACTACCGGTGAGGCAACTCAGTCTACCAGCCAGCATTCACCCACCTGCCCTCGTCGCTAGCACCGAGCACAACAAACAGTAAATACCACGACTAAGGTGGTCATAAAAATTAAACACCAACCATACCTGCAAGCGAACTCTGCCACGACTTCCCGCAACGCCAACGACACCAGCCCCACTCTAAATTAAACTATAAACAGCGTATATTAACCTCGCAACAGACGCATCATTACACCATCAGCAGAAACTCAACGTACCTGGATAGGAATGGGAACGGAAGAGGAAGTGCCAGGGAGAGAGAGAACCCCAAGTCAGCAGGAACGTATCCCCCCCGTCAAAATAAAGGTCCTAAAATAGTACGGCTGCTACCACCTCATTGGTCTGCCAATCATACCCCAACCAACCAATCAGATGAAAGGACTTATCCTGCCACACGATCTTTAGATTAAATCACCATTGGTAGCGCGCTTTATTGTAATGCTTTGCTTTTTTCTTCAGTTGGTCAGAACAAACGTGGCAGACTTGTTACTTACTTGTTCAGATGGCAATAT
>NW_015645544.1:2062-2999 GCF_001515625.1 Sinocyclocheilus rhinocerous
TAACATTTGCATAATGTAAATGTAACGCCCATCGCCCGTTTTGTGTTTGTTTTCCTCCCCCACATGCTCCATGACCTAGTTTCTCCCTTGTGTTAATTATGTTTATTTCTTCCAGGTGTTTCTTGTAAGCTTCCTCATTTAGTTCGTAGTATTTATGCCCTGTGTTTTCATTGTCCAGCGTCTAGTGTTAAATGTTTAATCTCCTGTGCTACGTGTGTGTTCCCTTGTTTGATTAAAGATTGTTTCTTCATCGATACTCCTGCGTCTTCTTGCTCCTTCGTTCCTCATTTCTACACAGTAGGCAGTATCGTGACAATAAAACGGTGTTTAAATGTTTTAAATCATTGTTTTAATATCACAAATTGTATCTGCTCATGTACAGGGTGACCTAACTCTCACGATGAGCCTATACAGTGGGGAGAAAGACAGACTGATGGATTTCATGTTGGATGCAGTTTTGGTTATATCAATACTACCTACCGCTGGCTTGTTCTGTTTAAGTAATTTTTTCTATATTTTATACCTCCTGGGGTCCAGTGTTAATTTAGTTGACAAATAATTTGTCATAATTGTCGTCAACGACATTTTTTTCACTGACGAATTTCACATTTTTTTGAATGACAAAAACTATGACGTAAATCTATTGACATTTTCATCAACGAATAAAAACGAGACGAAAATGTTAGGGAGGGACGATTTGGGATGAGATTCATTCAGAACGAATCTACTGCGTGGCTCTGAGCTTATGCGTACATATGAACCGGCGGGACATAAGCTAACATACACTTGCTGCACGTCGCATAAAACATTAAAAAATGTCAATATGTGGGAGTAAGAGAAGAGCAGACATATGGATAAATCTGACGACGCAAGAGAGAACTCAATTCGGTCCGGTTTTCTGAGCGCAGACACTGAAGCATACACACACAGAAAGCGC
>NW_015645544.1:4840-8651 GCF_001515625.1 Sinocyclocheilus rhinocerous
TTTTTGAATGACAAAAACTATGACGTAAATCTATTGACATTTTCGTCAACTAATAAAAATGAGACGAAAATGTTAGGGAGGGACGATTTGGGATGAGATTCATTCAGAACGAATCTACTGCGTGGCTCTGAGCTTATGCGTACATATGAACCGGCGGGACATAAGCTAACATACACTTGCTGCACGTCACATAAAACGTCCCAAAAAAATGTCAATATGTGGGAGTAAGAGAAGAGCAGACATATGGATAAATCTGACGACGCAAGAGAGAACCCAATTTGGTTCGGTTTTCTGAGCGCAGACACTGAAGCATACACACACAGGAAGCGCGTCTCACAGCGCATGAGTACTCTTTCGCATCGCATGAATGGAGAATTATACACAAAATAATGTCGAATTGTCCGTTTTGACGAGTATTCACGTAAACAGGGTTGATTACGTCTTAAGTGAACAAACAGTAGGGAGAACGTGTATCAGTACATTGCATCCATTGCAGCTGTGCATTCGGCTTTAAAGGGACAGCAGTCTAATTTAGCTGCTATTGTCCGAGTCATTGATGTTAATCAAGAAACAACAGAAAGACAGAAAATCACGCACTGCTCATCCATTGCAGCTGTGCATTCGGCTTTAAAGGGACAGCAGTCTAATTTAGCTGCTATTGTCCGAGTCATTGATGTTAATCAAGAAACAACAGAAAGACAGAAAATCACGCTCTGCTCTTGACTGAAAAACTTTAGTAGCCTTAAAGATTAATCTAAATGTATTTATAGAAATATGTCTGCTTGAAAGAGCAGAGCAGAGCCCCACCAAAATATTCACCCAAAACATAGACCTCTATATAAACTGAATAAATAATAAACTATAAATATATTCAGCATTCTGCAACAAATATTTTTTGGATTTTCTTGACAATTTTAAGTCAAAGTGTGCAGGATATTTAAAAAAATTCATTGCAAGCTTCGGCAGGCACGTAAAATGATACTAAGTGGGGCAGTCATGCCCTCCCGAACTCAACAGCGCCCCACACATTTTACACCGTAAATCTATGGTGAAAAGTGGAACTGCAACATGCTCTAATTGAGCACCGTTTGGGCAGTTTTTAGGCTGACCAGCTTATTTTCACGTTACCTTCTCTCGTTCCAGACCAAGACGACATCAGTCAGCTTCAGCTATGTGTGTCTGCATCAGGTCAGTAAGTAGCTGGCATGTCTGTTTTTCCTATGTGGAGTAGTGTTTCAGATGAATGAAAGTGTTAATCCTGTAGTTTAAATGTGCTCACGTGAATAGACTTTATATAGTTCTGTTGTGTTTGTTTTATGTGTGTTTTAAAATGAGATGTGATATTTGATTCCTCACTTAAATTTCATTACAACTTGTAACATTCTAAATCAACATTCAGAGACAATATTAAGGCAATAATTCTATAGCACTCTGTCTGTGTACTTCAGTCGCAAACAGAAGTTTGTTTTTCAAGGCACTTTTATTCCTTCATACACAAAGTGCAAAACGTTGACAATTCTATTTCTTGATGATTTGATATTCTATAATAGTGATTTTATAATTAAAAAATATAAAGCAAAAAGTAGAAATGAAGGACTAATAAGCCAATAGGTGCTCCTCTGCTGCCATCTACTGGTTATAGTAGTGACTTGATGTTTTTTTTGTTGTTGTTTTTTACATTAGTGTTTGTTTACCACAAACTGTATTTTGGAAAAGTGCTTGAATTTTTCTCTCAAAAGGTTGTACAAACCCTGAATGAATAATGTAATACCATTCCACTATTTCTGCACAAAACCATGGTTATAGTTAGCGTAGTCTCGCGTAGCCAGACCTTCAGACTGACGGCAGAAGATCTGGGAACCTTGTTTAACCTGTAGGACTGAAAATAAGGCTGAACCATGTTCTTCAAACAAATCATGATAACACTGCCCTATTATGTTCATACCCAACAGACCAGGGACCAGTTCTTTCTTTTTAGACATACCAATGTTTTCAGGGTCTTTCACAACCAAGACACCCCGTTTCGGTAGAATTCGTCCCAACACATTAATATCAAATTTCAAAATGTCCCACATAGGGGATATTCAAACCGTTCGCAGCTCTCAGCTGAAGCTAGCCACGTTTTTTCAAAGCATCTGGTGCTAGTTGTCGAAAACATTGGTCAAAAAAAGACTCTGTTATAGTGGTCACCATTGAGCCAGTATCCAGCAAACATAAAACAGGAACACCCCCCATTTGAATCGTAACTGTGGGACATTTGCCGATAAGATGCTGTACCACCGTAGGACAGACAAGTCTGGAGATCTTTAAACCTTCACTGCCTACTTCAGTTCCCTGACTAGTAACCACAGTGGAGGCAAGTTGATCTATCTCCTCCACAGGTGTTTCCCTCGTTGTCCCTCTAGCTAACCTAGATCTAGAATCAACAGGCCATTGTTGTCGACAATATCGGGCAATATGACCTCATTTATTACAACGTAAACACCTTCGAGGAGCATTTGGCTTCTGGCAGAAGGTTCATTACTTGAGGGTTTAAGATCATCAAGACGCTTGGTAATCTCATCAATTTGAGCTTGTTGTTGCTTTAACAACACCTTAATTTCTCTTAATTTAGTAGATTCATTATGCATAGGTGATTCAATTACTCTACCCTGAGCAGCATTACACCATAACTGAGCAGCATGGGGAATAACTTCTCTCTTGCCTTCCTCATTCCATCTGATAGCTTCACTTCGAACATCAAGTAAGGTACAGTGTGGAGTTTGTCTTACAAAACGTTTAAGTTCACGTTTAAGCGCTACAGCATTAACCTGCTCCACAAACTGATCACGGAGAACTTGGTCAGCATTCGGGACACCATCGGGACTACTTGCAAGAATAGAGTCCATCAAAGATATAAGAGCATGAGAGAATTCAATAAGGGATTCACCCTCTTTGTTTTCGATCATAAAACCCCTTCTGCAACTGCACAAATGTTTGTTTTGCACCATACATACTTCTTAAGAGCTTAAAGATGAGTTTGGGAGTTTGACGTTCAACTGCTGGTCGGAGTTTAATCTCCATTCTGGCTTCCCCTCCCAAATGATCTAAAAGGAATGCTACCCTTTCTCGCACAGTCCAACTGCCATCCCCGATGCAGGCTTCAGCCTCCTCAATCCAGTACTCTATGCTCAAAGTAGAGTCCAAGTCCCCACAGAACCGTCAACACTTCCGCTCCCGAGGAACATACATCCCTCTAGTGAAAGGCACAGAAGGAGGAGCATTAATGCTGGATACAGGCTGGTTAAGCGAGTCACGGCTGGATGCAGAACGTTCTTGCATTAATTGTTCATTTGCAGCCCGTTGACTATGTATCTGCTCTCGCAACTCTGTCAACTCCTGCTCCATAGTTACAGTGTTTTCTTCTTGCACGACTGCCATTTACTTATACAAATACCTTTTAAATACCTACACAAAATGGTGGTTATCAGTAAAAAAATAAAATAAATAAAAGCAAGGTCCACATTAACACACTGCAGTGCTGCCCAACATCAAGTCACCCTGCCGACTACGCCATTTGTAACCCTCCCCAGACCTTACAAGTGATGGGGAAGATGTAAAGAAGGGCAACAACCACAGTGTGTTTCCTTGCAAGTACAACAACATTTTTGAACACAAAAGGCAATTAGAAGTGGCAAAGAAACAAAAGGAACAAAACAAACAAAGTTAAACCCACTACAGACCATAGGGTTCCCCAATCTGTAACATCATATATCTGTAACATCATATATCAGTTTCTGTGAAGACATGTGCATCCCTACCAGGACTCATT
>NW_015645544.1:9467-14674 GCF_001515625.1 Sinocyclocheilus rhinocerous
GGTACACAAATTGTATTTTGGGAGGATTGTAACAATGCAGGAGAAATCAGAATTCCTGCAGGTAATCCACAACTCGCATCAACACCCAGGGGTTCCAATAAAGTGGCTATGTTTGGAACAGTCTTAGGGCAGTAAGCTGTAACTAACCTCATTGTTCCAGCTGGAATCTGCACAGGATGCTTAGCTTGCACTCGCACCTGGCCAGTATAACCAGGACAAGAAGGATCACTGGTTTCGCTGGCACTGCAACAATGCATCCTTCCAACCCGGTACCACTTGTTTAACCTGTAGGACTGAAAATAAGGCTGAACCATGTTCTTCAAACAAATCATGATAACACTGCCCTATTATGTTCATACCCAACAGACCAGGGACCAGTTCTTTCTTTTTAGACATACCAATGTTTTCAGGGTCTTTCACAACCAAGACACCCTGTTTCGGTAGAATTCGTCCCAACACATTAATATCAAATTTCAAAATGTCCCACATAGGGGATATTCAAACCGTTCGCAGCTCTCAGCTGAAGCTAGCCACGTTTTTTCAAAGCATCTGGTGCTAGTTGTCGAAAACATTGGTCAAAAAAAGACTCTGTTATAGTGGTCACCATTGAGCCAGTATCCAGCAAACATAAAACAGGAACACCCCCCATTTGAATCGTAACTGTGGGACATTTGCCGATAAGATGCTGTACCACCGTAGGACAGACAAGTCTGGAGATCTTTAAACCTTCACTGCCTACTTCAGTTCCCTGACTAGTAACCACAGTGGAGGCAAGTTGATCTATCTCCTCCACAGGTGTTTCCCTCGTTGTCCCTCTAGCTAACCTAGATCTAGAATCAACAGGCCATTGTTGTCGACAATATCGGGCAATATGACCTCATTTATTACAACGTAAACACCTTCGAGGAGCATTTGGCTTCTGGCAGAAGGTTCATTACTTGAGGGTTTAAGATCATCAAGACGCTTGGTAATCTCATCAATTTGAGCTTGTTGTTGCTTTAACAACGCCTTAATTTCTCTTAATTTAGTAGATTCATTATGCATAGGTGATTCAATTACTCTACCCTGAGCAGCATTACACAACACTCACTTGACTCAAACCACTACAAATTGCTCCCCCTCACCTTAACGGAGTCAACCATGTGTAAGAAAATGGGAACCCCACTGTTGTTTGTTGGTTCAAACAAAACAAATACAAAACAAAAACACAATCTCACAATAAATTCAAGCCACTTCATCACAATGTAACATTTAAAGTCATATCTTACGACCCAACATCAAGCCACCAATATTTTCAATAAAAGTAAACTGCAATAATGTGTCATCTGTAAAAACAAAGAAAATACAATTCATGATTGCCCCTTTAAAATATTGGAATTAAAAACACTTAACAATAAAAACATAACACTCAACTTACAATAGAAAAGCATAAAAACAAATTTCACATACTCCAATAATTCAATTAAAACTATATAGCACACTATAAAACTAAACAAACAAACACACGTTAAAACTAAACACACTAACTATAACCATGAGAGTCACAGCCCTTACCTCCACAATTTACTTCCATACTGTTCACAAGGCAACTAGTCGTTTCATCTAGCACACAGCCTTGAAACATGCCACACAGCTTCTCCTGCTTAGCACATGGTATCACAAAGAGGAAGGCCAAAAAGTTTGATTTCTTCTTTATAGTACTTGGACTCATGGGGTTTGTAGTCCAACACATTTGTAGTACTGATAGAGCCTAATATAGAGCCACTACCAATCCTACCTCCACCCTATTACATTACCATAGGTATTGCCCTACCCCGCACATATGGTTTTAATTTTATTTGTGCAGGTCTTAAAAAAGGTCTTAAAAAGTCTTAAATTTGAGCTTAAAAATCCTGCAGATACTCTGTATTATAAGCGTCTATGGATTTGTTTTTTCCACTTTTGTGACAGTTTAGGAAGTGAATAAAGTTGGAGGTTGCAGGTTAGGGTCACTCTGGGATATCTTTATATTATTTCCAAAACTCAAGATTTGGACAAGATTTTTTTGTTTGTTTTTTCGTAGCAATATCTGGCAACACTGCATCGCAGGCACTTAAAATGACAGTAATCAAAAACGGCCCATAAACAGTGCGGGCAGGTTATTCCTGAAAGGATACCACATTCGTTAACACAAATGTAGTGTTCATCATGATATTATCTGTAAGAAACGGTATCAACCAGGGCTCAACATTAAGGACAGCCCAATGGCCCTGGGCCAGTGTGACACTCAGGACAGTTGACGGATCTGTCACTGGCTGGATCAGCCCACCGCTGCGTCGTCAGAGAAAAGTACTGGCAAAAGGGGTGACGGCCCCGGACTGAGTCGTCACCGTCCAGCGGCTCGCTGGTAGTGTGGTGGCTCTTGCCGTTTCTATGAAGAATCACTCTTGAACACTTGGGTTTTGATGCCAGAAAAATAGACTTTTATTATCAGAGAGATAATGCAGTCTAGAGATGATCTGCAGAAAATCTCCCGAGTCTGTGTCTGGACAGTGTTTTATACTGTTTTTCCTCTAGGCGTGTTCAATATATTTCCTATATATTTTTTATGGTTTACCTTTTTTGGCTGTGTTTCCAGTCTGCTACCAAGACGCAGACAGGAAGCCTTAATTTTATGTTCCGTGAAAGTAAGGGCCCCATCATATATTTTGTCTTATGTCAAAACAGGACATGCAGCCCCACCATATGTCTGCCCTTCATACAGTCTTCTATACCATTCCTCTGCAGGCCTGTCTGCACACAGGCACATACATGATTATAATAGTAAAATAACTTGATACATAAATGGTTATATTCATAAGGATTATACTTGAACAATTCATATTTTGACCAATAAAAATCTTCCACATATTCCCCTCTTTGAGACTTACTAAGTCTCACCTTTACTTGTCTTTACCCAGAGTGCAGCTTCACAATTCAGTCTCATCAGTTATCACTACCTAGTGACTAAATTAAGTCACACAGTTTTATCACCAATTACTATATTATGTAACAGCACTCTGGCGAGAGCAGCAGGACCAAACCTCTCCCCCCACACTTGACTAGGAGGGAGTAAAAGATCCGTCTCCCTAATCCCTCATTTAAGATAAAACAATGTTATAAGCATGAGTGTGCAATTGGTTCAGCGCTTGCCTGTGGATGTCACAGTTATGTAGTATACAACAGACATTAAAATTCAAACATAAAACATGTAACATCACAAAAAATAGCATAGTTGATCTTCAGCCCAGACACTTTGCGCATCGTAGAGGGCCACCCTTGGGCAGAGGTTAGGCTAGCACTTACACCCAGGGTATGGTTCATCTTTATACCTCTTCTTCATCCTCAGTTGAGGTACTAGAATCTCCATCATTTGTCAATGTTTGTGACTTCCAGTTGGGTGTATAAATGCCCAGTCCTGGTAATGTACATTTTGGTTACTCTTTAAAATCAATTTCTCATCATCTTGACATCTTAGCATTTCCATTTGCTTAGCTGTGGCTTGGACAACTAGTGACCTCAGTACGGGAAGTACACAGCAAAACAGTAATCCTCCTATTACTACTGCAACTCCTAAAAACATTCCTAATTTAGCTAACCATGCTCCCCATGCTCCTAACTTTAAATCAAACCAGTCCCACATTTGATTATCTTTTCCAGCGTTTTCTTTAAGTTCAATCCTTAGGTTTTTCAATTTGGGCATTACTTCAGTAAATGCTCCTTCAGGAGCAGTATTATTTGGTATATAAGTACAGCATTGATCCCCAAACATAACACACACTCCCCTTTTCTCAGCTAACAAATAATCTAAAGCTATCCGATTTTGCCATGTCATTCTGCTCGTTGCATCCAATTGCTCTCCTAAAAGTGATAAGGCCTCATCAGTGTAATTAATAAATCTTTGCTGATTGTAATATATGTAATTGATCCATTCTGTATTTTTATTTTGTGTAATCCAAATGAATATTGATTCAATCCCTGATTTGATTTCATCTCTTGCTTTAAACTCATAAGGTATACCTCTTGGTTGACCAATTGAATCTATATAAACTTGCCCCTCCTATTATCTTTGCCAGCATTGCTTTAATGTCCCCCACAGCTAAAAGTTTGCCCATAGTTTCTTCTTCAAACACCTTAATCCACTTCCCAGCCCCCTCATGGATGTCTGGGAGGCGAGTGACCAGCCCCTCAAGGTCCTGTAACGCCCAGGGGACATATTGTCCCAGTGTACCCTTAATTAAAATTGGGAGTTGTGCAGCCAGTGGTCTAAGTCTTCCTTTTTCTCTTCCCTGTCCCCATGTTCCTTTATCAAATGATGACTCCTCCCCTTCACTCACTTCTTTATGTTCTTTCGTATTTCTCTGTTTTTATGGGTTCCTGAAAATTAACTGTTTTTACTTTTATTTCAGAGTTGATTGAAGAAAACGAGGAGAGTGAAGAATTGAGTGAAGTTGAGGAGAAAAATCATGTCAAAACCAGAGAAAAATCTTTGAGTGGCTCTCAAAAATTATGCTTTTATACATTTTTTTTAATGAATGTATTTATTTTTTATACATTTTAACTTCCGGGCGCTGCTCGTGTGGCGACTGGCAGAGCTGCGTGTGTGCTTCATTGTTTGTACGTTAATGAGTCTGTTAAGTGGATTTTTTTAAGTATTTAAAGTGAAGATGATAACTCTGTGGAAGATTGTGCTTTTGCTGCTGCTGTTGATCAACTGGGGAAATGCGATCTCAGTTTTGGCGCATGGTGGAGTCTTGGTGGAGAGCGTGCCAGTGATAACCAGGGAGTTCCTGTTGGGTTTGCGTTCGAACGCCGTTCCTGTTGATTCCGCTTGGAATATTCCTGGAGAATTAATTCAATTAATTCAAAATTCTCGAGGTCAAAAAAGGAGAGTAAGGAGGAAACGCGGGAATCGAGGTGGAGTTTGTGGAGTTTGAAAGAGGGCTCAAAGATTTACTCCGTTGCCTGGAATACTTTTAGGCAATGTACGCTCGCTTCGACATAAATTGGATGAATTACAAGCCAATGTGAGTTTCATGCACGGATACAGAAACACGCATATAATGGCATTCACTGAAACTTAGTTGGATGACTCCGTTGCTGATAGCACTTTACGGATCGAGGGTTTTGGAACACCTATCAGGCTGGACAGAGATAAAGATACAACTGGGAAAGAACGTGGAGGAGGT
>NW_015645544.1:21973-23375 GCF_001515625.1 Sinocyclocheilus rhinocerous
CGCTTTTGTAGATGTCTGACAGAAATAAAGTCAGTCTGGTAAATATTGAGTGAAGCTGGTGATGCTGTTTGTGGAGTTGTTTAATCATTCTCTGCTGAGATCACCAAAGATTTAATGTCTTTTGTATTTCAGTTGATTTCATCGAAGGCTGTGTCTGGAAGTCAGTTGTATGTTTGGAGAAGGTTCTTATAACAGAAAACTGTTAGCTGAGTGTGCACTCATGAGCTCAGCATGTGAGAGCACTGTGGTATCACTGTGATAGTGTTAGGATATAGAAAGCCTCCTCGGTGACCGATATTTGAACTGCCTCCTCTCAACCTGCTCAACATTTTGAATTCACAATGAGCTCACATATTACTCTCACTGTGAGAATCACACTATGAGAATGGTGTGATGTCACTGTGATCATTGCGTGATCTCATGTGTTGACTGGGCATCAGTGCTGTATCCGTTATTAAAATCATTAAGATTTTATTAAAATTATTAAGATCATTGATGACTTCCGGGCGCTGCTCGTGTGGCGACTGGCAGAGCTGTGTGTGTGCTTCATTGTTTGTACGTTAATGAGTCTGTTAAGTGGATTGTTTTAAGTATTTAAAGTGAAGATGATAACTCTGTGGAAGATTGTGCTTTTGCTGCTGCTGTTGATCAACTGGGGAAATGCGATCTCAGTTTTGGCGCATGGTGGAGTCTTGGTGGAGAGCGTGCCAGTGATAACCAGGGAGTTCCTGTTGGGTTTGCGTTCGAACGCCGTTCCTGTTGATTCCGCTTGGAATATTCCTGGAGAATTAATTCAGCCTTCTGCAAATTCTCGAGGTCAAAAAAGGAGAGTAAGGAGGAAACGCGGGAATCGAGGTGGAGTTTGACGCAAACTAAAGAGGGCTCAAAGATTTACTCCGTTGCCTGGAATACTTTTAGGCAATGTACGCTCGCTTCGACATAAATTGGATGAATTACAAGCCAATGTGAGTTTCATGCACGGATACAGAAACACGCATATAATGGCATTCACTGAAACTTAGTTGGATGACTCTGTTGCTGATAGCACTTTACGGATCGAGGGTTTTGGAACACCTATCAGGCTGGACAGAGATAAAGATACAACTGGGAAAGAACGTGGAGGAGGTATGTGTGTTTATTAGAGGTCGACCGATAGTGGATTTTA
Organism: Sinocyclocheilus rhinocerous; assembly: GCF_001515625.1. Lineage (NCBI taxonomy): Eukaryota > Metazoa > Chordata > Actinopteri > Cypriniformes > Cyprinidae > Sinocyclocheilus > Sinocyclocheilus rhinocerous. Next base: position 23,139 of record NW_015645544.1, read on the forward strand.
CCGATACCGATAGCTAGGTTGGACCACACTGGCCGATACCGATTAATCAACCGATAGTTTTTAAAATGGTAAACGAAAACTAAAACAGAGCTTTACTATTTTTAAAAAAGCAGTAGCAGTACTGAACCATACTTTGTAAATGAATAAACATATTAATATTAATTATTATATTGATCATTAAAGTTATTTCATAGTTTACTAACGTTAAAAAAAGAACCTTTAAAAATGTACAAATAT
>NW_015645544.1:23406-26054 GCF_001515625.1 Sinocyclocheilus rhinocerous
TTTTTGCAGATAACCGATAGTTCCGCCAATCAACTATCGGTGCCGATTAATCGGCAAAACCGATGAATCGGTCGACCTCTAGTGTTTATATTAAGGAAAGCTGGTGTAATACAGCAATAGTTCGATATAAGATTTGTAATTCAGATATTGAACTTATTGCGGTTTCGGTAAGCCCTTTCTATCTTCCTCGTGAATTCCCTCAGTTGTTTTTTGTAGTAGTATACATTCACCCACGTCCCAAGACTAATATGGCATTTGAAACTGTCAAAAATGTCTTGGATAAACTGGATAATATATCCCCAGATGCACCGAAATTTATTTTAGGTGATTTTAATCATTGTATCATGGACAAATATTTAAAGGGCTATTATCAATATGTTACATGTGCTACCCGTGCTGATAAAGTTTTGGATAGATGTTATGGCCCGATTCCGGGAGCTTATAGGTCTCTGTCACTACCACCTCTTGGTTCATCTGATCATAATATAATCATGTTGTCTTCTCTGTATGTTCCTATTGTTAAGCAAGTGAAGAGAGAAGTACGATTTGTTCGAGAATGGACACCTTCTAATATTGAAGTTTTAAAGGGTTGTTTCGATTGCACAGATTGGAATATGTTTTTGAACACATGCTCTGATCTTAATGAACAGGTGCACACCGTTTCTAACTATATTACTTTTTGTGTTGATTCTGTCATACCTACAAAAAAGATCACTTTGTATCCCAATAATAAACCTTGGGTTACGAAGGAGTTAAAAGGTATACTGAATATGAAGAAGAGAGTATTTCTCTCAGGAACTAATGAGGAGAAAAAACAGATAAACAGGGACGTTAAAAGGGCAATAAAAATAGCTTAAAATAATTATAAAAATAAGATTGAGGGTGTGTTTATGCAAGGTAATCTTAAAGCTTTGTTACATTGTGCAACTTGATAAGTAATACAGGTGTTCATACTGTAATTATAGTGATCTTCTATAAATTCTGCATGTCAGTTGTTTGCATGTGAACGCTTTTAAGTGTTGCCTTAAGCATTGGCATGATGGTTCCATGAAGAATCTTTAACATCCATGGAACCTGGATGTCCTGGATAAACCGGATAATATATCCCCAGATGCACCGAAATTTATTTTAGGTGATTTTAATCATTGTATCATGGACAAATATTTAAAGGGCTATTATCAATATGTTACATGTGCTACCCGTGCTGATAAAGTTTTGGATAGATGTTATGGCCCGATTCCGGGAGCTTATAGGTCTCTGTCACTACCACCTCTTGGTTCATCTGATCATAATATAATCATGTTGTCTTCTCTGTATGTTCCTATTGTTAAGCAAGTGAAGAGAGAAGTACGATTTGTTCGAGAATGGACACCTTCTAATATTGAAGTTTTAAAGGGTTGTTTCGATTGCACAGATTGGAATATGTTTTTGAACACATGCTCTGATCTTAATGAACAGGTGCACACCGTTTCTAACTATATTACTTTCTGTGTTGATTCTGTCATACCTACAAAATAGATCACTTTGTATCCCAATAATAAACCTTGCGTTACGAAGGAGTTAAAAGGTATACTGAATATGAAGAAGAGAGTATTTCTCTCAGGAACTAATGAGGAGAAAAAACAGATAAACAGGGACGTTAAAAGGGCAATAAAAATAGCTTAAAATAATTATAAAAATAAGATTGAGGGTGTGTTTATGCAAGGTAATCTTAAAGCAGCCTGGAAAGGAATTAAGAGTATGGCTGAAGTAAGTACATGGGTATCAAATCAACAAATGCCTATGGAGAATTATGATGCTAATTTTCTTCTATCTAATAAGTATAATGAATTTTTTAAAATAATTATAAAAATAAGATTGAGGGTGTGTTTATGCAATGTAATCTTAAAGCAGCCTGGAAAGGAATTAAGAGTATGGCTGAAGTAAGTACATGGGTATCAAATCAACAAATGCCTATGGAGAATTATGATGCTAATTTTCTTCTATCTAATAAGTATAATGAATTTTGTAGGTGATGAGATGGCACTTTTTATAGATTATATTAACAAGATGGCACTTTTTAAAGATAATACTAGTTCTTCTAATAATTTTAAATTGAATCAATTAGATATATTGAAACAGTTGAAGGCTACACCGCTTAATAAGGCCCCAGGCCCAGATGGCATATGTGGTCGAACACTGAGTCACTGTGCTGAACAGCTTAGTGGAGTTTTCCACTTACTTTTTCAATCTTCTCTAGATCAAGGGTTGGTACCTGATTTGTGGAAAAGCTCAATTATTGTACCTATACCTAAAAAAGCAAAGTCAAAATCATTGAATGATTACCGTCCTATTGCATTGACTTCATTTGTTTGAGAGCTTGTCTATCAGTTCTTTACACAATGGATATTTTTATCCTACTATTTCCACCGGAGTGGCTGCCATACTTTTTCCTGTAATATGACAATCCTATATTTTAAGCTCAGTATATACTTTCATACAATAATTTAACTTACTATATTTTCTCCCCAACTTAATTTTACTTCTTCTAACCAATTCCTCCTATTTTCTTCTGTATCATGCACTTTTAAGTCTAGTATTTATTATATCACATGCGTGTGCACATTTTCAATATATTATAAAGTGAATTTATTATCTAAATCCTATTT
>NW_015645544.1:26446-26561 GCF_001515625.1 Sinocyclocheilus rhinocerous
TGATACACTTCCTCAACACAGTAAAAAAGCAGTAAAAGCAGTACATTTTTGCCTATCATAGGACTTTGCGCGCTTCCTTATAATTTATCTGCTTAATGTTTATTATGTTTATTGC
>NW_015645544.1:27584-42298 GCF_001515625.1 Sinocyclocheilus rhinocerous
TTTTAAGCCTAGTATTTATTATATCACATGCGTGTGCATATTTTCAATATATTATAAAGTGAATTTATTATCTAAATCCTATATATTTTTTAACACTTAGCATCCAAAAGTGCCAACCAATAACTAAGACCTTTATGTATATATTCGTTGTTTCCTGTTATAAAAATTATTTTATCAGCAATTTAATTATTTAACATAAGGCATATACCTCTATTATATTCCACTATCTAAACAGCATTAGTCTCCTAAATATTCTCCCTATCTACGTCACACAATATATGCATTCAAATATGTACGAAAAATCTACAATGCAAAAATCTTGACACAGTCTTTATTGCAACAATTTTTCTAAACACATTCACTCCTTCTAGTCCCTTTATTTATAGGGCTTATAACATTCATTCATCCCTCTCAGGTGCGGCACTAGCTGCGTCCAACACTCTGCCAGGCCCCCACTTAAGGAACGGTTCAGGAGGGGTGCGCAGCATTTACCCACCCAATACGGAATTTATTGTTCTCATACAACCATAGTCATTCACACAGACACAGACACATATATTAAAACATACATTAAAACAGACTACTCTACACTCGTCCTGAGTAACCTGTCAGTTCGACTCACTCTTTCACTGATACACTTCCTCAACACAGTAAAAAAGCAGTACCCTGCAGGAATTTTTGCCTATCCATAGGACTTTGCGCGCTTCCTTATAATTTATCTGCTTAATGTTTATTGCTATCCTTCAAAGGCCCACTTAACAATAAACAGACCATTGCATGCAATTAGTTATTCTGGAATCAAAACCCTTTTTCCTTTTTGTTCTTTAAATTTGGAAGAGCATTGTTTGAGTGTTCTTACCACCAAGGGCAAACTGGGCGAACAACACAATCTAAGTATACTGTATAAGCAAAATCTGCTTACCTTATTTTAGTGGCCACCGTGTTGCTCATCAAGCCAGCCCAAAGCGGTCTTCCACCCTTGCTCCTTTCCAATCCTGTTCGTGACGCCAATTTGTGGTGGCTCTTGCCGTTTCTATGAAGAATCACTCTTGAACACTTGGGTTTTGATGCCAGAAAAATAGACTTTTATTATCAGAGAGATAATGCAGTCTAGAGATAATCTGCAGAAAATCTCCCGAGTCTGTGTCTGGACAGTCTTTTATACAGTTTTTCCTCTAGGCGTGTTCAATATATTTCATATATATTTGTTATGGTTTACCTTTTTTGGCTGTGTTTCCAGTCTGCTACCAAGACGCAGATAGGAAGCCTTAATTTTATGTTCCATGAAAGTAAGGGCCCCATCATATATTTTGTCTTATGTCAAAACAAGACATGCAGCCCCACCATATGTCTGCCCTTCATAGAGTCTTCTATACCATTCCTCTGCAGGCCTGTCTGCACACAGGCACATACATGTCAAGTCAAGTCAAGTCACCTTTATTTATATAGCGCTTTTAACAATACAGATTGTGTCAAAGCAACTGTACAACATTAATTAGGAAAATAGTGTGTCAATAATGCAAAGTGACAATAGTAAACACAATTTTTTTCAGTTAAAGGCAGTTCATCATTGAATTCAGTGATGTCATCATCAGTTCAGTTTAAATAGTATCTTTGCAATAATTTGCAATCAAGTCAACGATATCGCTGGAAATGAAGTGTCCCCAACTAAGCAAGCCAGAGGCGACAGCGGCAAGGAACCAAAACTCCATCGGTGACAGAATGGAGAAAAAAACTTGGGAGAAACCAGGCTCAGTCGGGGAGCAGTTCAATTAAAGGGCTGCAGCAAAGTCACATTGTGCAGAAGACTCATCTGGTTCCTGTGGTCTTGTCCCGGTGGTCGTCTGAGACAAGGTCTTTACAGAGGATCTGTATGTGGGGCTCATCTAGTTGTCCTGTTCTCCGCTGTCTTTCAGGGCTGTAGAGGTCCTCTCTAGGTGCTGATCCACCATCTGGTCTGAATACGTACTGGATCCGGGTGACTGCAGTGACCATCTGATCTGGATACAGACTGGATCTGGTGGCAACGGTGACCTCGGAATAAGAGAGAAACAGACGAATATTAGCGTAGATGCCATTCATCGGGTGCAATCATCCATTCAACCTAAAAATCCTTTAACGGATTTGAATATGAATTAAGTATTAGTGTGTTATGTGTAAGCCAGGTTAAAGAGATGGGTCTTTAATCTAGATTTAAACTGACAGAGTGTGTCTGCCTCCCGAACAATGTTAGGTAGGTTATTCCAGAGTTTGGGCGCTAAATAGGAAAAGGATCTGCCGCCCGCAGTTGATTTTGATATTCTAGGTATTATCAAATGGCCAGAGTTTTGAGAACGCAGCGGACGTGGAGGACTATAATGTAACAAGAGCTCGTTCAAATACTGAGGTGCTAAACCATTCAGGGCTTTATAAGTAATAAACAAGATTTTAAAATACAATGTTTAATAGGGAGCCAGTGCAGTGTTGACAGAACCGGGCTAATATGGTCATACTTCCTGGTTCTAGTAAGAACTGACCAATAAAAATCTTCCACAGTAGCAGTGGGCCTCGTCCCCGTAAGGCCACGAGCGATGCTCCACCGAGTCCTCAAAACGTGCGCCAGCAAGTCAGCGCAGTGCACGCAGTCGGACTCAGAGAGCGCCGCCTCAGCGTGGGCCAGGCCCATTCTGAGGCAATTGTCGCTCTCACCTAATTGTATTCTGCCCACAGGCTTGCCAGTATTTGCATGCGATTTGCATAATTAGACAATTGGCCAGTTTATTGTACTGACGTTATCCTATAAGGTTTCAGGATTTCGGAGAAGGGGAGGAATTCCCACTGCAAATGTAACCAAGGAAACGCTATATTGCTGATCTTTTATAAGTGCAACATGCTGTCAAAAATAGTGAATTTGCATTTTCATTCAGTCCTTCATCGGTTTTATTTTGTGCAATTGCCTCATGTTGCAGATATTTTTGTTTGTTTAAGGTCAGTTTGGCCAGTAACAAAGCAAAATAAACTATTAATAAATTAAAAAATAAAAATATTAAAAACAATAAAAAACTAAATAAAATCGGCAACCAGTATGGGAATCAGCCTATTTGGTTGTGAAAAATCGCCAATTGGAATCAGTCATGAAAAATCCTGCATCCTTAACTGGAATACAGTTAGACCTAACTGAAAAAATGAAAATGAAAATGGTTATCATTTATTACAATACAAGGTTACGGTCAACAATGAAAACAATAAGTAACGGATAATGTACATTCAGCCGGTTGTTATCGCAGAATAACCCCCGACAGGGTGATCAGGACCCCGACGCAAAGCGGAGGTTATTCACTGATAACAACCGGCTGGATGTACATTATCCCACTTATTACACGGCTACTTGCGACATAAGTAAATAATTAGACACAAAATATTGATTTGAGTTGAAATATTTGAATGCAAAGCTTCCGTGAAGAAAGCAGTTGCAAGCAAGAGGAAAGTTCAAACTAAATGGACATTTAAAAGATATGGTGCTGTCATACCACTTATTACACAACATTTCACCACATAAATAATTAAGGCGATAACATATATTGATTTAAGACGAAATTTTTTAAAAATCTTACCAGTTTGTTAGTTATCTTATAATCCATTACACTGTACAAAACAATCGTCGTAAAATGGCAGCAGCTGCGTTTGCATGAAACGAGAGAGCGAGTCCGCGATACCAGAATGACATATTTAAATAATTGTACACATAATATTGAATTTAAGTTTAATATTTTATTAGCTAACCAAAAGTCTCCACGAAAAAAAGAAAAAAAAATCTTCCTGGAAAGAGTATAACGCCGACTTCAGTAACCAGGATGAGCCTGTTGTCACGAATCCTGTCCATGAACTTCCGTCTGCTTGCCACCAGAGGTCGCGCTCCCATTGTATTGACTCTCACACCACACAGACTGTTACACATCACCCTGGACTACATTTCCCATGCTCCATTGCACTAATCACAAGCTCACCTGAAACCAATCACAACAACACAACCATTACAAAAATGAACAATAGTTCATTTTCGTAAGGGAAAAATATGACTCATTATATTGCAATGATATGTTCAGTATTATGATTTTACTATAAAGATATTGTAATGATGTAATTGTTATTGTAATAATTTTGACATTTAGGCAATTTAGAAAATATCAGGAGAAATGAAGAGACAAAGGAAAATGGAAGTGAAGGTGCAGTTCAGAAGATAACTTTTAATTATTTTGCATATCCCCATCCTAAGGATTTCAACCTTTTTTATGTGATGGCCAGACAAAAAAATAGGGTTGTCCTTGTTTCAGAATTTGTTGGGTGTATGGGATCGAGTGTGAGATTTCCGGCCCCGAAATTTTGTCCCAGTCTGGCCCTGATAGCTTGTATGGCCCCTCATACATTTGTGTATTTGTTCTATTGTAGTTTGTTTTCTTTGCTCTTTCTTTATCACTGTTTATTTGTCTTCAGTAAGCTTGAGTTGTATTTTTAGTCAAGTATTAGATTGTTTTAATTATATTGAAAATAGTGGTAAGAATTATACAATTTCAAAGGTATCAAAAAATTTGATAAAATAAAAACTTAATTTAAAGAACAAATAATGATATCACAATATATATATATATACATCATCATTATCGTGAAATAAAATTGCTCATATCGTGATATAAGATTCTGGTCATATCATCAACCCCTAATACCTGTCAGGGATTCGTCACAGTCACTTCAGTCACCATCATATATATATATATATATATACTGTATATACTGTATATATATCATCATTATCATGAAATAAAATTGCTCATATCATGATATGAGATTCTGGTCATATCATCTACCCCTACTACCTGTCAGGGATTCGTCACAGTCACTTCAGTCACCATCCAGGACAATCACCAGATCACAGTCACCTGAGTTCTGATCACCCGCACCTGCTGTCACCAATCAAGCCACACTACAAGTACACACACATCACAGTCACTCACCGTCTGGTCTAACGTTCACTCCTATGGACTGTTCTTGACTCTCTCAGCTGAACGCAACTAGAAAGACTTACCTTCTGTTTCTCCTGCGATCCTCCAACGACTCCTTGGAAACTGATCCGTGATCTCCAACGAACCTGCAATAGATACAAACCATCAGTACTCAGATAAGAACCCCTGAATCATTCACTGGGTTGATACTCACCCATTGATATTTACCTCACCCGTTCCATTCCTCAGCAAATCCTGTCAATAAACCATCTTGTTTTGCACTTACCTGTTGTTTCCGGCCTTGATTTGTGACACTACCATGATAACAGTTTTATGCAGTACAATATATTCAAAGACCAGAGCTGTGAGTTTAGTTTAGTTAGTCCCACTAGTCGACACAAAATAACTTGACTGAGGTTGAGCTCAATAGCTGGAGAGTTGTAAGTTTTATTTTTTTATTTATTCACATTATGTCAAATGATTGTGTAGTGACAACGATGTTCCAGAAAGAGAAACACGCAGCTGAAACAACTTAAGTGATCCCCCACTCACAGCATCATCATCATCGAGTCTGGTCAACGGCGTCTGATTCACTGATTCACAGCAGTACAAGTCTGATTCACTGATTCACAGCAGTACAAGTCTGATTCACTGATTCACAGCAGTACAAGTCTGATTCACTGATTCACAGCAGTACAAGTCTGATTCACTGATTCACAGCAGTACAAGTCTGATTCAGTGATTCACAGCAGTACAAGTCTGATTCACTGATTCACAGCAGTACAAGTCTGATTCCCAGCAGTACAAGTCTGATTCACTGATTCACAGCAGTGCAAGTCTGATTCACTGGCATAAATTTGGCTTGTTGCTGCACATTCAAATTTATGGACCATCTCTAAGAATTTAAGAGATTTTATTGTCATTTGACTGCTGTGCAAAACAACTACATTTTGTTGGTATCCTACGTTCTCAAACATTCACATAAAACAACATAAGAAATATAAATTGAAAAAATTCAGTATAAATTAAAAGTTTAGAATGATACATAAAACCGTACAATAAAAAAGCAACAGACTGTTTTAGAGTGTGCAGAGCAATTACAAATATAATTTATCTTAATGTATTTATTTATATTTAAAGTTACATACGACATTGGTATACACGTTCCTTACCTCAATAGCATTTGAAGAGAATGACTTACAGTCATGAAACCAACTGTAAAGTGCTCATCTACAGTAGGTGTCAGGTTTGATGCACACTTTTGATATCTATAAAAAAAACTGTCAAATCATATGTAAATATATGTATTTGTATATACTGTAAACAAGGTTCATCTGGTTCAATATACAGCAGTCAGAGTACCTACTAAAAGTAAGAAATACAATCATAACAGCCCAATTTTATCGTCAAAACCTAAGATAGGATTAATAAAAATATGATATATGCTATATACCAAATAAAAAACTGCTTGTATCACCACAAAATGTAAACTACATTATCGTACAGGTCTAATCAGCTAAATGTTTGTAAGGCAGGTGTTTTTGGAGCTGGTTGAGCTACAATCTGCAGGACAGTGAGGGTGCGTCCGAAATCGCATACTGCTTAGTAGGTACTACATTTTGAATTTGAACGTACTACTCGACCGTTAAAAAAGTACGTTCTATATAGTATGAATGAGAGTAGTATGAATGGAATTCGGACGTACTACATCCGCCATGTTGATGTTGTCACGTGACATGCGTCTTCACAACAGCGCCAAAATTTAAAGAGCCCTCACTACTGCGCGAACATCAGCAGTGTTTCACGTAATTCTTACCGCTTTCATCGGCGTTTTAACGTTGATTGGATCAACAGCTCAGGATGTTCCAGAAATAGAAACACGCAGCTGAAACAAATGAAGTGATCCCCCACTCACAGCATCATCATCATCGAGTCTGGTCAACGGCATCTGATTCACTGATTCACAGCAGTACAAGTCTGATTCCCAGCAGTACAAGTCTGATTCACTGATTCACAGCAGTGCAAGTCTGATTCACTGGCATAAATTTGGCTTGTTGCTGCACATTCAAATTTATGGACCATCTCTAAGAATTTAAGAGATTTTATTGTCATTTGACTGCTGTGCAAAACAACTAAATTTTGTTGGTATCCTACGTTCTCAAACATTCACATAAAACAACATAAGAAATATAAATTGAAAAAATTCAGTATAAATTAAAAGTTTAGAATGATACATAAAACCGTACAATAAAAAAGCAACAGACTGTTTTAGAGTGTGCAGAGCAATTACAAATATAATTTATCTTAATGTATTTATTTATATTTAAAGTTACATACGACATTGGTATACACGTTCCTTACCTCAATAGCATTTGAAGAGAATGACTTACAGTCATGCAACCAACTGTAAAGTGCTCATCTACAGTAGGTGTCAGGTTTGATGCACACTTTTGATATTTATTAAAAAATCTGTCAAATCATATGTAAATATATGTATTTGTATATACTGTAAACAAGGTTCATCTGGTTCAATATACAGCAGTCAGAGTACCTACTAAAAGTAAGAAATACAATCATAACAGCCCAATTTTATCGTCAAAACCTAAGATAGGATTAATAAAAATATGATATATGCTATATACCAAATAAAAAACTGCTTGTATCACCACAAAATGTAAACTACATTATCGTACAGCTCTAATCAGCTAAATGTGTTTAAGGCAGGTGTTTTTGGAGCTGGTTGAGCTACAATCTGCAGGACAGTGAGGGTGCGTCCGAAATCGGGTAAAAGTGACATATTGAGGTGATCAGACATGGCCAAACTGTTCTCCTTATTCTTCACATTGCTCTGCATGTTGTTAAAATTACTTTATAAAATAATAAAATTAAATTATTTTTAAAAAATTATTAATTTGTGTAATGTGTGTATGTTGAATCAAAATATTCAAAATATTTCTGTCTGAAGCTGCTTTTTGCTACTTTTCTCATTTAACACAATACTGACTTTATTTTTGGAGGGTAATTTCTCAGCCCAAAACAATATGTGGTTAATTTGCAATTAACTTGATTAATTAATAAGCAGATCATAAAATTCATTAGATTAAATATTTTAATCAATTGCAGCCCCAATATTTTAATGTTCATTTAATATATTTGTTATTATATTGTCATAAATGTTACAGTTAAAGAAGCAGTAATTCCTCACGTTGTGGTATGAGGTGTATGAAGAGAAAAACCAGTCCTCTTAAAGACAGGGTGGAAGACAAGCAGAGAAGTCTAGGCCAGCGGCAGAGCATCAGCCAGGCCATGATGAGGACAGGCACTTCCACAGCTGCTGACCAGAGGCAGTTCAGGTAGATGTTCCCATGCAGACTGGACGTGTTCAGAGACAAGGCACAGTATCCAACTGAAACAGCTAACCTAAAAGAAGAAAGAGGAGTGTGAGCAGCGCGTTAAATAGACATTATGCTGAAATTATTATTGACTTCTCGCGTAACTAAAAAACAATAACCATCTCAGTCTTACCACAAAAACAAATATTGGCTGTTACACTACATTTTCTTATACAAAAAAAAAAAACATTGATGTTAATGATTGGACATACATATGTTCAGTTGTACTGAATGACTAAATATAATTTACTGAACATGCATATGCTATAACGATACACAAATCTGAATGGTTACACTATGAAGATTTAATGGACTACTTACAGTATATATGCAGTGATCCATGTGTTGAACCGGTTAATGTCTAGCCAATAAAGTTTTCTCACCAGACCAGGCACAGCAGGATGGTTATGCAGCTGACGTTGCTGGACTTCACCAGGTCGCAGAGACTGTAGGTCCGCAACCTTCCAGCATTTTCCCTTGTCTTTAGTGCACGTGTCACAACAAACATGTTTTATTACACAGCACTGGAAACCATTTTAAAATCAACATGTTGCGCACAACTGGATAACGTTCACTACACGTGGGATTTTATGACCCAACAAAACAGGCCTTGCAGGGGCCAATCCATGTCTCCCGCTCCACTGAACCAGTCGCTTGTGAGAGGAGAAATGCTCAATGAAACCTGTGAAGGACTGCAAAACAAACAATTCAATATCAGTGTTTAGTTTAGGTGTGTCAAAAATGGCGAGATGGGAAAGAGAAAACAACAGAATAAACCCCACTGGGCATGGCAAGAAGTCTAAAACGGTTTCTGAAGAGAAAATACTTCAGGTGTCAAGACCCATCAGGGAAAGCTGTGAGCCAGAGCGCTAAACAATTCACTCACAAGCACAAGTCTAGGACAAAAAGAAAAATACTGGAACAAAATTGCATGCCTTTGATATAAGTTCAGACAAACACACAGAATATAAAATATATTCTTGGGCAAACAAATGCAGAAATAAAATGAACTATACGGTAAAATATTACACAAAGCAAAGACAAAAAGAGTCAATTGACTTTTAAAAAAAATTAATTTGTCATTATTTACTGACTTTATTTACTGATCTTGATGTCCAAGCACACCTGTATGCAGTTACTTTCTTCATAAAAGGAGATTTTTTTGTTGTTGTTGTCGACTCTCTATACAATGACAGTTCACAGTACACACAAAACTGTTAAGTTACAAAAAAGCACACACACAAAAGCCAAAATAAGATTTTTTTTGTTTGTTTGTTTGTTTGTTTTAACTCGCTTTTTTGAGATTATACCTTGCAATATTGAGGGGAAAAAAGACAAAATTGTGAGATATAAACTCAGAATTCTAACTTTCTTTTTCACAATTCCAAGTTTACATCTTGCAATTTTTTTGGCCGCAAAAAAAAACAAACAAACAAAAAAAAAGAGGTTATCGCAACTTTTTATCTCTATAAATTCTGACTTTTGGAAGATGTAATCTCAGAAATGCGAGAAAGAGTCTCTATTTGCAAGATTACATCTGTAACGAATCAGTCCACTGAAGGTGAGCGTAGTGAAGAACCCAAGTGCAGTTTATTTACAGGTTAAAGGTGAAATTTTACAGCAGTCAAAAGATAGACTTGATCCATTGCAGTTTGCATTTAGACAGAGCAGGGGAGTCGAGGATGCTACACTTACCTTGCTGAATTATCTGTTTAGTCCCAAAGGCCCAAGACCCATGCTAGATTGTTATTTATTGATGTCTCTTCTGCTTTTAACACAATAAAGCCACATTTGTTGGTAGAGAAATTCATTTCTCTTTTTAACTTGGATCTTAATATTTCTGGATGGGTTTTGGACTTTTTAGTAGATCGTCTTCAATGTGTTAGAGTTAATGGTGTTCATTCTGATTTTCAATATTGCTCTACTGGGTCTCCTCAAGGCTGTTGTCTTTCACCCCTTTTGTTTATTATGTATACAAATGATTGCCGGATCATGTATGAGAATAGTTATATCATAAAATATGCAGATGATTCAGTGATTGTGAGTCTTCTCCACGATCAGGATCTGGGGCATGGTCCTGTCGTGGAAGACTTCATTTCATGGTGTGACTGATTTTCTCTTCAGTTGAATGTTAATAACACGAAGGACATGGTGATTGATTACAGGAGGTCTCCTCCTAGTCCCTGGATGACAACAATCAAAGGTTTGGACATTGAAATTGTTGATACACATAAATATTTGGGAGTGGTTATAGACAATAAGTTGACTTTCCAATTCAATGCTTTGGCTGTCTGTAAAAAGGTTCAACAAAGATTGTTTTTTCTGAGGAAATTAAAATCTTTTAGTGTTTGTTCTTCTATGATGACACTGTTTTATAAACAATTTATTGAATCTGTCCTTTCTTTTTGCATTGTGGCATGGTATGGTAATTTGAGTTTGTCAAATAAGAATAGGTTATGTAGTCTGGCGAAGGTGACCGGCAAGATTATAGGTGTTAATCAAACTGGGCCTGCTGAAATTTTTCAAAATTCTGTTTTTAAGAAAGCCCAGGTTATTCTTTGTACTACTGACCATCCACTACATACGGAGTTTCAGGTGCTACCATCAGGCCATCGTTTTAGAGTCCCTGTATGCAGGTCGAAAAGAACTAAAGAGTCATTTGTTACTGTGGCCATTAAGTTATTGAATAAGTCTGGTGGGGAGGAGAATGTATTTGGTATTCAAAATTTATGAATTTGAATAGTGTTTGATACATTTTAATGTATGTTTTGGGAATTTGTATAATGTTTCATTGTATGTTTTTATAGGTGAAATGGTGATGTGTGCATGGATTGTGGTTAGTGTGGTGGCACTTTGCTGCAATTCTAGTTTCCCTAAATGGGACAATAAAGTCGAGTCTGAGTCTGGACGCCAAATTTGCCTCTTCATCATCATCACCATCTAATTCAGCACTGCAAAATACAGTTTTCAAGTTAAATGGCAATAAACAGCTTAATTTGGAAAGGAAAATTATGGCTTTTTTAAACTGAAGTGCTGTAGGCACACTATTATTAGTTTCATAACTCTGCTTATGATTAGTCATGAAGAAATAATAAATACCCTGCTCTGCAAAAGTAGTAATGCACAATTTTAGCTGCAGGAGAGTGTCATTGTGGAAATATTTGAAATATAAGGTAGTCACATTTAATCATTAATTGTCTAGAAATTAAAGTAATAATTGACAAGTTTGTGGATAGTTTTCACAAATAGTTTTAGTGGATAGTTTTGACAGTTTTCCCTCCATCACAAAGTCTGAACCACCAAACAACTGCCTTCACAATTCATGTATTCACACAAACAAACAAACAAATAAATAAATAAAGTAGTTCATAAGATGCATGCACCAGAAATATTGCCCTACACTGAAGCTCTGAAATTATAAATAGTACTATATTTTTGTCAGTTTGGACTCTTGGTAGGACGGATGGATGGATAAAACATTTGTATAATAAAAAAAAAACTATAAAACATAATATAACAAATATATAATTTCCTTTAGAAATACTTTAGAGAAGTATAATGGATTGTGAATGAGGATTCATATTGACTTTAAATGATTGCACTCAATGAAAACATTCTCTCAACTCTCAAGTATCAAAGAGGTGCACTCTCTTCTCTTTAGAGTGTGAGAATTGCGACTCCCCATTAGAGCTCGCACTCAACAAATTAGAGGAAATCTCCACGATTGTGAAAATAACCCTGATGTATGACAATGATTTTATGACCCAACAAAACAGGCCTTGCAGGGGCCAATCCATGTCTCCCGCTCCACTGAACCAGTCGCTTGTGAGAGGAGAAATGCTCAATGAAACCTGTGAAGGACTGCAAAACAAACAATTCAATATCAGTGTTTAGTTTAGGTGTGTCAAAAATGGCGAGATGGGAAAGAGAAAACAACAGAATAAACCCCACTGGGCATGGCAAGAAGTCTAAAACGGTTTCTGAAGAGAAAATACTTCAGGTGTCAAGACCCATCAGGGAAAGCTGTGAGCCAGAGCGCTAAACAATTCACTCACAAGCACAAGTCTAGGACAAAAAGAAAAATACTGGAACAAAATTGCATGCCTTTGATATAAGTTCAGACAAACACACAGAATATAAAATATATTCTTGGGCAAACAAATGCAAAAATAAAATGAACTATACGATAAAAGATTACGCAAAGCAAAGACAAAAAAAGTCAATTGCCTTTTAAAAAAATTTAATTTGTCATTATTTACTGACTTTATTTACTGATCTTGATGTCCAAGCAAACCTGTATGCAGTTACTTTCTTCATAAAAGGAGATTTTTTTGTTGTTGTTGTCGACTCTCTATACAATGACAGTTCACAGTACACACAAAACTGTTAAGTTACAAAAAAGCACACACACAAAAGCCAAAGTAAGAGATTTTTTTTGTTTGTTTATTTGTTTTACCTCGCTTTTTTTTTATTATACCTTGCAATATTGAGGGGGAAAAAAAGTCAAAATTGTGAGATATAAACTCAGAATTCTAACTTTCTTTTTCACAGTTCCAAGTTTACATCTTGCAATTTTTTTGGCCGCAAAATAAAAACTAAAAAAAAAAAAAAAAGAGGTTATCGCAACTTTTTTATCTTTATCAATTCTGACTTTTGGAAGATGTAATCTCAGAAATGCGAGAAAGAGTCTCTATTTGCGAGATTACATCTCACAATACTTAGGGGAAAAAAGTCAGAATTGTGAAATATATACTCAAAATTCTTTTGAGTTTACATCTCGCAATTCCATTTTTTGTTCGTTTCTTTGTTTCTTTTTCGGCCATAAACTAAAAAGTAAAAATCTTGAAATTCTGTGTGCTTTTGCGATTCTGACTTTTTATCTCACAATTCAGACTTTATTTTCCAAGTTTAAATTATGAGATATAAACTCAGAACTGTTAAAAAAAATTGCAATTACCCCTTTTTTTAACCTGTGGCAGAAATAAACTTCCATAAAATTTCAATAATTAAGCACACAAAAAAGCCTACAGAAAGATTTGTTGTGTTTGCGTTGTGTATGTTTCAGCCACAGATGGCGATAGAGAGACCACAGTGCCTTACTGCACTTTCAAAGTCACAAAGAAATTCAAATTCAAATGATGAAACCAAAATATCAGCAGTATATTAGTTTTGAGGTGGTTTTTGATTATGTTTCTGAGATTTTAAAGAGAGAACAGTCATGAAAGAGTTTGTGTCCTTTTAAGTGCTGAGATATGAACTCGGTGCACTTTGGCTCAACTCTTTCATCCGTTTTATGCCTCATCCTATTTCAAAATGCTCCTTTGTCATTCCTTTTTTCTAGTATGTTGCCACTATCGGTGGCATCAGGTTTTCTTAGGGTTACGATCTGTGTAAGTATGAATAAAATATCGGTTCTTCTTCCAGAAGCTTCTTGGAAGTGGAAGACCAGAGATGCGCAGACAAAGCCACCAACTAAAACAAGCTATCCAGTGCAGTGTTATCCGATGGTCACATGATTTTTTTTCTTTTTATTTGCATTTTAAAAGGTTAGTCTCTCAAGCTTAAAAAAAATTAGACTCAGCAAAATGAAAATAAAGATGCAGCAATTGCATACCCTGGCTGTAAAATTGACAGATATATATGAAACCCTGACGTCAGATATTGTCTCGAGAAGGAAAATGCATATTTACGTCAAAATCAAAGGTCCTTCTTGCCCTTTGCGAAGCAGATCTACACTGTGAATGCAATGCCTCAAGATGTCAATCAACTCTTCCCTTCAACCGAGGGTCAAACAATCACATCGGCCACACGCCTCCACTCAGCCCTGTGCACTCTGTGTAGCCGTAGCTCTATAAATACACATTACCATCTTGTTTTCCTGCCAGACACTCTGACTGGCGGAGACACTTTAAATGTCATATGGTCATGACTACATAATAACATAACTATTATGTAGTCATGCCCTGCATAAGCCTCAACAAGCTCGAAAGGGATGTAACAGACTCCATAAAAAGAAAGAAAAAAAAATAACTAGATCACCCAGGCTTTTTAGGGCTTTAACCAAGCCGACAGCATCCAAAGGCTTCAATACTCGACTGCGGTTATTTTGTGGGCCAGTCTGTAGAAAGAGGGTGTCGAATGACACTGTTTAATGTTGAATGTGCTAGCAATAATCGGTAACACTTTATTTTAAGGTGTCCTTGTTACACATGTTACATGTACTTACTATTATAATAACAAATAATTATGCATAATTACATGCAAGTAACCCAAAGTCAAGCCCAAATCCTAACTCTAACCATATATTAAGTACATGTAGTTAATTAATATTACTCAGTACTTA
>NW_015645544.1:46322-54046 GCF_001515625.1 Sinocyclocheilus rhinocerous
TGGTCTGAATATGTACTGGATCCGGGTGACTGCAGTGACCATCTGATCTGGATACAGACTGGATCTGGTGGCAATGGTGACCTCTGAATAAGGACATAACCATTATGTAGTCATGTCCTGCATAAGCCTCAACAAGCTCGAAAGGGATGTAACAGACTCCATAAAAAGAAAGAAAAAAAAATAACTAGATCACCCAGGCTTTTTAGGGCTTTAACCAAGCCGACAGCATCCAAAGGCTTCAATACTCGACTGCGGTTATTTTGTGGGCCAGTCTGTAGAAAGAGGGTGTCGAATGACACTGTTTAATGTTGAATGTGCTAGCAATAATCGGTAACACTTTATTTTAAGGTGTCCTTGTTACACATGTTACATGTACTTACTATTATAATAACAAATAATTATGCATAATTACATGCAAGTAACCCAAAGTCAAGCCCAAATCCTAACTCTAACCATATATTAAGTACATGTAGTTAATTAATATTACTCAGTACTTATATGTATATGTATAATTATACTGTAACAAGGACACCTTAAAATAAAGTGTAACCCAATAATCACATCCAACTCTAACGCCCGTTTCACACCGCACTGATATTTGTGCTTTCACATTGGCAGCGTTTGTCACGCACCTGAACCGCGGCTTGTATGCTGCAAATACAGACGAGTATCGTTCATTCGGTCACGCTTTTCAGGTGTTCTCCGACAACTGTCTGTCATGTGCTTTGATATGGGCAGCATGCTGTGATGCTGCCGTGTTCTCCTCTGTCACGTGCATTTTTTTTTATGTTGTAGATTTAAGTAGCAAATAAGAATCGCTAAAATTATTGAATATATTTTGAGACAAAGGTCTTCTTAATGATTATCAGTTTGATACTTAGTTAAATGTAAGTTAGTTAGTAGTAGTATATTGATAGTTTAGTTAATTAATTAAAGATAATTAAAGCAACAGTTTTTCAATAACTAGAAGAATATGTAAAAGTATGGTATTTGGGGTAAAAGCGCCCCTGCTGTTGGGGCGAAAGGCACAGTAATTAACATGATGATTAATAGATGGCTGACTTTTCCAGCTGTTGACATGATATGGTTAGATTCAGATGGTAAATATCATATAGCCTATTATGTTGGGTGTCCACCTTAGAGATAATCACCATGTTTATAATGAAACAATCATATTTAAAAACATGATATTAATCATATCATACAATAAAATATAATTTGTTGTTACTACTATAAATCTATATTAACTTATTATGGGATCTCCTTCAATGCTTTCAGAATCTTTACTTTTTATTTTGTTTCTGTATTTTAAAATATATTTTTATATTGACATTTTAATGACAGTATATTTATTGAAACAAAAGAATTCTTTTATTTTTCAAAATAAGCAGAAAATAGTACAAACTTTGCTAAAGTGATTGTTTTGAACAAGTATTAACTTAGACATTAGTATAAAAAAATATTTTAGCTAAAGTATTTATCAATACTGTGTGCCTTTTACCCCGTGATTGTGAAACACGAAACACCTCGCGTGATTTTACAGTGAAATGTGTCATTTTTCATGTTAATCAGGTCAATTTTGATCAAGAAAAATGCACCGTGGCTTTAATTCAGCGTAAGAGGTGCAGCAAAAATAGACTTGGAGCCGAAACTATCGCGGCATTTCCGCTTCTGCTCCTGCTATGCGTTGCTGCGCCGCCTCTGCGTGGGATGTGAATGCTCTAA
Organism: Sinocyclocheilus rhinocerous; assembly: GCF_001515625.1. NCBI lineage: Eukaryota > Metazoa > Chordata > Actinopteri > Cypriniformes > Cyprinidae > Sinocyclocheilus > Sinocyclocheilus rhinocerous. Next base: position 48,048 of record NW_015645544.1, read on the forward strand.
TCTGTTAACATGCGCGCCGGAAAAAATACGCGCTGCTTACCCCTTACCCCTTATTTACACTGCACACGTCTGCGGCGCGTTACGGCTCCGAAGAGGTTTTGTTACGTCCTCCACGCGGTGCCAACTCACACCAGAAGCGGATCAGAAGCGCAGCGGTAGGATTCGCGAGACCACGTGATTTGCCTGTCAGATGTTGTTTGGTTGCTCATTGTCCTTGTAAAAAGGATTTGTGATGTCATATAACACCATGTGTTTTTGTATTTCGAGGATGAACCGCTCGTCGTCGTCCATTTCTGGCCTCCTGCCAAAGATATGTGACCGTGAAATACGATCGGGAGTCTGCACAGGGTGTTTATTTTGAAATTGACATGATTTTTGACTTTTATTTTGTATTTGCTGTGCGGTTTGGACGCGGCGTCCGTCAAAAATAGACTAGGCGCCTATCTTTAGGGAAGCTTTTGAAACGTGCCGCGGCGCGTCTGGTGTAAACACAAGCATTGACTAGAATGACCACGATCAGTTCCGGTAGCCGCGTCGGAGCCGTAACGCGCCGCAGACGTGTGCAGTGTAAATCAGGGGTAAGGGGTAAGCAGCGCGTATTTTTTCCGGCGCGCATGTTAACAGATTAGAGCATTCACATCCCACGCAGAGGCGGCGCAGCAGCGCGTAGCAGGAGTGAAACGGGCGTAATTAAGATTTTACCGTCCGTTCACACCAAAAGACAATAACTATAACAATAGCGATAACATTTTTTAAATCTTTCTAATGTTATGAGAATAGGAAAGTCCACACTACAACTATAACAACATAGAGGAGCAATATCGTTAGAATCACTTTCAGAAGGATTTTTTTTTTTTTGGTAACACTATTTTAAGGACCAATTCTCACTATTAACTAGTTGCTTATTAGTGTGAATATCACTAGCATATTGGCTGTTTATTAGTACTTCTAAAGCACACATTTATGCCTCATTGTGCATGACCATATTTTAGATCCCTTAAACATACCCTATGCCTAAACTTAACAGCCTTACTAACTATTAATAAGCAGCAAATTAGGAGTTTTTATTGTTACCGATTTTTACTAGCTGATGAATGACAAAAACACTGAAACCCAATCAGAATCCACTTGATTTTAAAGCGCTTGAGCATTTAAAGTGGCAGGCGACATAAATTCAGCTTGCGTTTAGAATAAACAGAACGTTATCATCCGTTGACGCTAACATCGTTATCATTATAGTTATTGTTCTCGACTGTCTTCATACACAAAACACAAAAGAAATTAGTGAACGTGTTTAGACAATTAGAATTAATGCGCATCCAAAATAACTAATAATTTAATACAACTGAAATATAATATTTACATTCACATTGATTCCAAGATAAAGGAATGTATAATCTAATCTAAACTAATCTAATCTAGATATAATCTAATCTAATCTAAGATAACATAACACAATACAATGGATATCAAGTTACTTGTGGCTAAACACTTCGAACTAAATGAAATATCTCTCAGATGCCACAAACTTTGCTAACTTTGACCAATTTAGTGATTAGTTCTTACTCAAAAGCACCTATTCAACCCCTGGAAGTTGGGTAAATCCAGAAATCAAATTAAAACAGGTGGTTTCTATATGCAATATGCACCAGACAGTCACTGAACAGATATTTGCCTGCAGAAAATAATAGTGTCTTATACTGTAAATGACCCCTGAAAACAAGATGATGTGTTGTTAACTAAAACTATTTAAAAGAGATTGTGCTAATTGAAATAAAATATAATCATTAGATGAAAACCTAAAATAAAAAATAAAAATAAAAAAACACAAATTAAATATAGAAATGCTTCTAATAGCCTTGGTAAGCCATTGCCTTCTATAATATGGAAAATAAATAAATAAATAAAATACTATGGAAGTCAATGGCTACCGTCAACTGTTTGGTTACACACATTCTTCTAAATAAGTTTATCCAAAATTTGTTCCCTGACCTTTGGTAAAAAGTTTTGAGTGCAATATGCATCAGATGGTCAGTGAACAGCACTGTGTATCATCAGAAAACCTTCTAACCTGAACTCAATTATGACTTATCTAAAAAGATTTGCAGTTTATTTACTCTTATTAAGTTATTTTTAAAACTTTATATCTTTTTATACAGATATCAGTCAACCAAGCACTAATAACAATTTTATTTTCTACTCAACAAGACTTCCATTTACAGTTAGATGGCTATTTTTCATCACATCTTTAGTTAACCAAGAAAAACACACTCATTAGTATAGGGCTAAATTGCCCTGCAGGCAATTTTGTCTCCTATAAGCAAAAAATGAAAAATCTTCCTGTCAAACACACACGGTTTGTAATTTAAGAGTAAATATCAAACTAAAGCCATATTCGCACGGGATTAGTATTATCTGGGGACCTTGTGTGATTTTGAAATTACCCCCCACATCTGAATTTCGTGTGGTGCATTCGCACGGGATAAGCATGTAAATTCAGTAAACTCGAATTTACTGACTTGTCTCCCGGATACCCGGATGCCAAGGCTTTGAGAGTCCCGTTCTATGGTCCAGATGGATTTAAAAAAAAGAAACTAATATAGTTTCGTGCGCTGTGTCATTTACATTTCACCAGGTTAAAATAATATCTCAAGCTTTATGCTTGATTTATTTGTAACACATTAACCTCAAAACCTTTTCAGCTTTCTCTTTCTGCAAATTGTATGGTGTAGAGATATGATGACAGCACCCAAAATACTATCAAACACTCCAACGCAGCTCCATACTTCGCGGAAGATGGATAAAAAGGCGCACAGTGAATAGGGCTTAAGACGGGCACTGCTCTGAAATTTTTTAAGAGCATTGTAAAGTAGGCCTGTGGATCAGGGAAGCATTTCTGAACCTAAAATGATCAGATCATACAGAATATCACCTGCATGCTGAGTTAGAGAGCTTCAGATCACAGTAATATTACATCTAACTGACAGTGATGATATGAATGCAAATACAACATCAGTGAATCCCAGCTCATTTCAACTGTCCCTTTCATCTTCCTCTCTCATACTCACATCAGATAATGTCTTACCTTGCTACTTCAAACTCTTCGTAGCATGTTCCTGCTCTTTAAATCTGGGATTTGTGCCCAATATACAACACCGTTCAAAAGTTTGGAGGAAGTTTTTTTCATATTCATCACAGTATCCTGGGGAAAAAAACAAAAAAACACTGTTTTCAGTATTGATAATATTAACTGTTTCTTGAGCAGGAAATCAGCATTTTAGAATGATTTCTGATCGATCATAAATCGATTCTATTCAATTCAAGTTTATTTGTATAGCGCTTTTCACGATACAAATCGTTGCTAAGCAACTTTACAGCAATTTGTTGCATATGACACCAAAGACTGGAGTAATGATGCTGAAAATTCATATTTGCATTAATTCAGGAAAAAATTACATTTTAAAATATATTAAAACAGTATGTGTAACTGGAAATGTACAGAAATGTATTCACATTTTTTAATATCTCACATCTGCAGCTTGTGTTTCATAACCAAACATGTAGCCCCTAATTTGAATGTACAGTGAACTGAATTGAGAACTGATTCAATTTTGTCAATTGGGAGATGTGGAAAATCAAATAATATGGACTACTTTTTAAGTAAAAAAATAAATAAAAAATTCTGCCCTTTATTCGCCCTCATGTCATATCCCTTTAACCATCACACACAGAATAAGTTGACAAATTTAGGTTACAGGTGCAATGCCAGAAAAAAAGTAGACTGAGGGGAGGAGGCAGACCATCGAGGGCAGCAGGTGTGTGTGTGTATTTGGGTTTTGGTCATGGCTCAGCTGCCTGATCTTCATATCTGTCCTGGCCAGCCTCAGTCTCTGGAGTCTCCTTTTTCTCTTCTGTTTCTTTCAGCACTTCATTCATAATCATCTATTCATTCCAGCGCGAATACGGGAAACACGAGCCGAATGACAATACCGTCAGCTTCACGTTTGCAGGATGTGTGCTTGTACTAATCCTTAATTTCATTCTCCCCTGTGACAAATCAGGAACAAGAACAAATTCAAGGTCAAAGGAATCTTCCTAGAAACAGTCAGCTCCCATCAGCCTGTTAGAAATGTCTTTAATATTTGATAGTTAAGTTAGAGATAATATCAGCAAATGGTGTTTTGTTTTTGTTTTTGACTGAACACTGAACAAATCCGTTTCAGTTATTTCCAATTCACTCCCGGCCAACAAAGAAAAGTAGAAGCACTGGAGGCAGAATAGTACGTTGCCCGTAAGGTGACATGGTCGGTTCACTTAGTTTTGTCGTGGCCACGAGATATTAACTTGTGGGAACGTGATATTATGTCGTGGCCTCGAGATGTTATGTTGAGGGAACGACATATTTTTCTCGTGGCCACGACTTATTATGTTGAGGGAAACGACCGTTACACACGTGTTTTTTATTGCATTCGATGAGCTCTTCGTTTTGTAATAATTTACTGTATTTGTTAAGTTTCACAAATTTCTTTATCTGCTTTTTGCGCAAGTCACATTGGAACATCGTTGAAGGTTTACGGGACTTCCATGGATCAGCACGATCTTTTGAATTTTTTAAGGGAACGCAACATTGAGGAGGAAAACAGCCAGAATCGAACAAGACAAGGTAAAAAGTTGTCATTTTTGTTTTTATAAATATGTGCAGGGCTTGACAGCCACTGTCGCTTGTGTTTTTGTCAGTTACTAGCCACTCAGCTTTTTCACGGGCCACAATTTTGTTTTTGTGAAATTACATTTTATATGATATGATCAAGTTCTGTGTGCCAAAAATGCGTCATTTGTCATATCAAGTCCTTAAATTGTATTAGAAATTTCAGATGTAACAAGACAATGTGATAAGACTTTAGAGCTTTTATCAGTCAAATTAAATCAGTTAGGCCTATCAATAAAATCCATATTTCCACTGCAGAGGAAACGGAAACAGCTGAAGTGCCATTTAGATGCATTTACAGAGACAATTTAAGCTGAAATACAGCATGAATGCATGCATTGCATAATAACAACTGCACCTTATAGGCTGTTTTAAATGTTTTCTATATGAAATGTTAAAAAAATGCAATGATACTTTTAAAATGAAAATGAACTGCCAGTAGGTGGTGCCAAGTGACTGTCTTAATGAGTCATTCAACTGATTCGTTCAAATGGCTGATTCATTCATGAATGAATCAAGTGCTGATGAGTCTTAGTTTATGAAAAGGTCATTGAATCAGTGACTCACCCGATTCGTTTAAAGCACTGAATCATTCAGTAAAAAGCTCGGTGATGCGAAACTGATCTTTGGGTGGGGGTTGTTAATAATATGTAAATCTGTTCAGTCATGCTGAGTCTCCTATGTATTTTTTTTTATGATTTATTATGGGTAACCGTACATTGCATACATTCTTTGCAGAACTGAAACACACTTTAAACTGAAAAGATGTTCAGAAGAAGTGTATTCAAGTTGCTTTTGTGTGAATTGCATTTTAAATGTAAATTTGAATGATATTCTGAAATTAGCAAAATCAGTGTAACATCAATGATAATTTAAAGGGAATCTGAACACCACATTAAAGTAACAAAATTTGATTAGGCCTACTTTTAGTTGTTTGTTTGCATCGAGGTACATGCAAGCATAGAGAAGAGAAAATCGGTATTATTACTAATCTCATAAAACCAGTTAAGAAAGAAAGAAAATTAGAATCAGAATCAGAATGAGCTTTATTGCCAGATATGTTTTCACATACGAGGAATTTGTTTTCATGACAGAAGCTTCCACAGTGCAATAGAATGACAGCGACAGTACAAAAACACAGATAATAAAAGAAGAATAAAATAAGAAAAAATAGAACAAGTAAATAATAAATAAAAATATATAAATTGACAATTGTATGTGCAGGTATATTACAATAGACAGTTTTGTATGTACAGGTATATTATGTGCAAATTTGAGGTGTAGACTAAGT
>NW_015645544.1:54329-60919 GCF_001515625.1 Sinocyclocheilus rhinocerous
GCTGAGCTCACGTGCGCTTGCGGAGGAATGTAAACACTCACGAGAATGAATGAGCAAAACTCCCGCAGCAAGTAGAAAGGCTTACAGTTAATGAAAAGCGCTTCTAGATCTGAACAGCACATTATATAAGGTCTATACCCAGGGGCGATTCCAGGATTTTCATTTTAGGGGGGCTCAGCTCCCAATGAAGGTATAATATATATGTATATTCAAATGAAAATGGCAACATCGTTTTATAAAGTATATGCGTTCATATGTGCTTCATTTTCACTGGAGGAAACAGCTGTGGTGTGATGAGGGGTGAACGCAACGATAACTTAGGCTACAGTAGATGGGGAACCGATTGCTCCCCCATGATATTTTGTAAACTGTCTTTATGACAAAGAACTGCACAGATGCAGATATTATAACAATCTATCGATAAACACTTACACACCTTGTCCTCTGTATCTCGCTCTGCGCCGCCACGGTCAGCGGATTGAAGAACGTGCTGAAAGACGGGGAGGAGCCGATCGAAGTCTGCCACCGTTTTCATATGAAATTTAAAGGGGACTGAGGCGATCACGAATTCGTGTACAGTTTATGGAGCTAATCGCAAAGCCCCCCTAAAAATGGCCTAGCGACGCCCATGTCTATACTTATTTTAGTACATAAAGGTTTTGCTCACTATTTTTTTTCCTTGTGATTTTGAGGTAAAATTAAGCTTCTTTTTTTTTTAAATGACATCTCTGTATGCAAAAAAATCTGAGAACTGCCATTACAATAGCAAATATTAATTTACTAAATATTACATTATTGCCAAGTCTGCATATCTGTATAACTAAAGGTGGAGAAAAAATATTTTAGTGTACAAAGTTAAAGCACTCTATGTATTTTTTAAAATAATATTAGATTGTAAAATTGTATCACAAAATATTAATATTTAATTATATTTCATACTTTGTAAACACAAATGCCAAGAAGAAATCCAAGCGTGTGGAACTGGGCTGGATGAACTTCAATGCAAGAGACAATGATTTCAAACAAGTTCGGTCTGCAAAAGGTGGTGGAACCAGACATGTCTCTATAGATGTGAATTCATCCATGAAAGATGGGCAGGAAATAGCAGAGGGTCTCTTTTTTCCAGATGGTAAATCCAAACATCTAGATCTGAAAAGTTTGGACTGTGAGATTCGAGATTTCTCCCACAGAATGATTGAATCGGAATGTACCATTGGAGATTTGTATGAAGCAAGTAAGGTTAAAATTCTCAGACTTTATCTTTTTACAAAGTGCATCAGTACACAGAAGAATACCGAAAACTCTGTCACAAATCCTGAAGCAGATGTCATGTTGAATGAAAGTGCCCAAGACGACAACCAAGCATCTATCAGCTTTAGCATCAACGAAAGTGAAACAACTGACCTCACATTTTCAGAAGAGTCTGAAGAGACCAGTTTCATGTTACATGATTCACTTTATATTATGACCCAGCAAATATCAGTCATGCAGACTGATAATGTAATGGAGGTAGAGAATGGGGAGGACAGTTTCTAAGAACAAATGATAACACTGAGTCAGGAAAGTGATTTAACTGCAGAAAATGTGAACACATTGCAAGTATGGAGCCCAGAGGCATTCAACTTCAGTTCCACATCACAAAATGTAGAGGAACAACTGATCACAACTGATGTGGAAGAGACACCATTTGAGGAATCATTTGATAATGAGGTCACAGTTGGAGGAGGTTCACGTGAGTTTGGAAGCTTGGATGATACAGTTCCAATTAATTAAAATCATGAAACTTTCATGAAAACATTTTCACATCAATTTATTAAAAGTTTAACAAAAATTACATGTTTAGGGCCCTATGAAATGTTTTATTATTTCTCACCATATTATTTATATTTTTTATTGTTACCAAATTCTGTGTTTTAGCACGTCTAACTATTTGAATGCATAAAACAACTTAATTTATTCATTTAATTTTTTCTTAAAGTATCCTTATGAATTTTTTCCCCTCAGAAATTCTGTGTTGTGTATTTACATTTTTCTGGTTATCAAATGAAGGCATAAAACATTAATTTCATCATTTATCATTTAATTATTGAAAATTAAGCAAACTTAATTTTTTTGCAAACAAAGGGGATTTACTATTAAAATTAAAACATGGAAGAAATGTTGTCTGATTATTCCTTAAAAATAATGTGTTTCATTTTAGTAATAGTAGTAGTAGTAGGCTATGTACATTCTATTGAAAAATAGTAATAGGCGCATTGTTGTCATATCAAACCAGACTTTTATTTTGACGGGTTGCCGTGAATACCTTTACGGTTCTGTGTATGTGATATGACCATGGATATGACGCTAGTTTTACTCAAATCAAACGCTAAAATGCTCATGAAGTGGCTCTCAGAGCAGTTCTGGAGATGTTGTTCATGTGTTTATGTCCTCATTTAGTGAGATGGCAGACGCTGAAATCACAGCGAGTGTCAGGCGGCTTCAGTGTGTGTGTAGTAAATGAAACCACGCATCTGCGCCATTCATTAACAGAGACAGGCTGAACATGCAGGATTCATATTTAAATCGACTTTTGCGGCTTTATATTTACAGATACTAGTCCATATCGTGATTTGATTCAAGTGTAATGACCTACTTTTGATTAATTCATTCAAAATTTGACAAATTCCGTGACATTCCGCGTTAAACTGTGAATTCTGTTTTTATGACTGGATAAAGACTACACTGCGTAATTTTCCCGCTTATCATGCGGCCACTTGCCTGATGTGAACACAAAATATCTTACATACCCCCACTTGTGAACGAGCCAGTGTAATGCAAATATATCTGAAAGGTCTGCACGAGGATATCATCACGTTATCGCGAGACCTCGTCACACCCCTAGTATGTATGTATGTGTATGTATATGTATGTAAGTATGTACTGTATGTATTGTTGTGCTCTCGTCTGTAACGTTAGTTTATCAGTGTCCATGGAGGCATGAAGAGAAGCACACAACAAATATAATCTGTTGCAGGAACTTTTCTTAGTAAAGCATAACTTTACAACAGCGGGGTTTATGCTCTTGCCCAGTGCTGATGGGTTTGACTACAACCATCTGCACCGGAGCCTGCGAGCATACTGACGCTAAACATAAACAACCAGTGAACTAGTCCCCGTGTAATGACGTAACAGCATCTAATTGGACAATACAGAACTCATTATTAGTATATATAAAATAACTGTAACTCAGCTTATATTTAATTAACTAATAACACTATAACAATATCTTTGAAAGGCTACAATATAACGTCTAAGTTTTATGGGGTGCTGGCAGGTCCTCATAGCTTAAAGTTGTGTGGTATTACTTGGAATGACAATATAGTATAATAGGTTCTGGTTATGAATATAAATAATTAATATTATATTATATTATATTATATTAATAATCTGCATCATCTCTTGCAGTAACCCCCCTTTTTTTTTTAGCTTGGCAGAGTCCCTTCTGCACTACTGAGGGTAAATAGTTAACTTTTCTTCTTCTTTTTTTTCTTTCTTTTGTTAGTCCATATAACGACTTGGAGCCCGAACAAGTCGCCCCCTTTTTGTCTTCGTCCCCTTTTTTCCACAGGGATCTGGATCACTGTTAGAATCCATTGTGAGAAGGAGATGGTATGGTGTGGTCCGGGTCTTGGTGACTTGTAACAGGCGACAAACTTCATTGAACAGTGAGCTCTCAAAGTTCAGTCCTTGGTCAGTGTGAATTTCAAGGGGAACTCCAAAGCGGGAAATAAAGTCAAACACCAACCTCTTTGCTGTTGTCTCTGCTCCTTGTTCGGGAATAGGGAATGCCTCTACCCAGCGGGTAAACTGGTCGATTATAACGAGAATGTAACGGTTGCCTGACTTAGATTCTGGAAATGGTCCTAGGACATCAAGGTGGAGTCGGTCCATAGGTGCTCCGGCCTGGTAGTTCTGGAGCTTGGCCCTTCCCATTGGACTGGTGATCTTACAGGAGCTACACTGTGGGCACTTCTTGACAAAAAGGCGTACATCATTTCCCATATTGTACCAGTGGTAATGACTGCGGAGGCACATGAGTGTCTTTTCCTCACCTGCATGACCTGCTTGTGCTGGATTATGACAGGCTTGGAGAACCTCATTTTTCAGGGAAGCAGGAACAATAAGCGCAGAGGTGACATACCTCCAGTGACATTGTCCCAACGGTAGTAGAGGATCCCATCTCTCATCTCCACTTGAGACCAACAGAGCCAGTACTTGCGAACTGCTGGGCTCAGCATCATGACTTTTTCCTTAGCAGGCAAAGAACCATCAGACATCCATTTATGGAGAATTGCAAGGACTGGGTCAGCTAACTGTTCTTGCTTGAGACTTTTGAGGCCCAGTGGTTGCAGCCAGTTTGCGGAAGCACCTGGGTTGTCAGCACCTACTTCATTCACATGACTGGAGGTGTTAGTGCAACTAGCCAACGCATTTCTTGTGCTCGCCACGGCGACACATATACTAAAATTGGATCAATACAGAAAAGATTAGAATGGCCCCTGCGAAAGGATGACACGCAAATCCGTGAAGCAGCCCATCTTTTGTGGGGAAGTCGTGGCCTAATGGTTAGAGAGTTGGACTCGTAACCCAAAGGTTGCGGGTTCGAGTCTCGTACCGGCAGGGATTGTAGGTGGGGGGAGTGAATGTACAGCGCTCTCTCCCACCTTCAATACCACGACTGAGGTGCCCTTGAGCAAGGCACCGAACCCCCAACTGCTCCCCGGGCGCCGCAGCAAAAAAATGGCTGCCCACTGCTCCGGGTGTGTGTTCACTGTGTGTGTGTGTGCAATTTGGATGGGATAAATCAGCACTAATTCCTAGTATGGGTCACCATACTACATGTCACTTCACTTTCACTTTCAACTACTCTCATTCTGACAGTTTACAGAGTGTGTGCGTCTTACCGCCAAGGGGATAACATCATCGACATCTTCCTCGAATCTGACGGCTGTCCTTGCAAGGGCACACCTTTGATGGTGTAGCTTTCGACAGAAAGGACTACACGGCAAGCTACCCAGCTCTTTTCCTGCTTAACAACAGTCACAAGGTCCCTCATCCAGTGCCCTTCGGGAAAGCCCTATGCTCGATGACAAAGTTGTACTGGCTAAGTTCTTCAAGCCATCTAGCAAGTTGGCCTTCTGGTCTCTTAAACCTGTAAAGCCACGTTAGACTGCTGTGATCCGTCCTCAGTATGAAGTTAGACCCCAGCAAATAGTGACGGAACTGTCTGGTAAATCTAACAACAGCTTACGTGTGACACAGTACCGCTGGTGTGAGGAGACAGCTGGCGAATGAGATAACCTTCTCTTCCCCCCACTGTAACTGTGAGAGCACTGCTCCAATGATTTGGTTGGATGCATCAGTGTCCAAGACAAACTTTCTTGATGTAATTGAGAACACCAAGATGGGTGCAGTCGTGACACTCCTTTTAAGATGTTCAAAAGCCTTTTGCTGCTCCTCTTCCCAGGAGAAGGGAGTCCCCTTTTTGAGTAGCATTGTCAAGGGTGCAGTTCTTTCAGCAAATTTGGCAACAAATCTCCTGTAATAATTGCAGAGACCCAGGAAAGACTGGAGTTCCTGGACGCTGGTTGGGGTCTTCCATCCCCTAACATCATTAATGAGGGAAGGATTGGTCTTAATTCCTTCGCCGCTCACAATGTGACCCAGGAACAGAACTTCGTCCTTTAGCAGCTGGCATTTTGAGGGCTTTAGCTTGAGTCCATAATCCTGTAACCTTTGAAAAACCTCTGCAAGGTGTTCAATACACTGTTCCACATCTTCACCAAAGATGATTATGTCATCCAGGTATATCAGCAAAGTGTCCCACTGCAACCCTCGTAGAACCAACTCCATGGCCCTCTGGAAGGTGCTGGGTGCGTTACACAACCCAAATGGCATTCTGGTGTACTCATATAATCCATACCTTGTCACAAAAGCAGTCTTGGATCTGTCTTTTTTATTACACATCTTTGGTAGTCTTTCAGGTGGAAACAACCAAATGTTAAGGTGATAGGATTATCTAGAATCCCTAGCAATTATATTCAAGTACCCTTAATGTAAATTAAGTTGCTCCTGTTGTAACAGCTGTAGTCTGTATGTTAATCAAGTTCTGACACCCCTTTGTCTGTGGTGGTTCTCGGTGTCCCACACCCTCTCCCATTCTACAATTGGTCACCATTTGCTCAGGATGTGATCATCCCAAATGGTCTAGAAACAACATAACTGTTGACTTTCTTCTTCTCTATAATAATTAAGCCATTTTGGGAAATGAGCATGATCAAACATATATTGTGGAGTGGAATCTGGGTCGGGGCAGACTATAGATTCTTACAGTCCCCCCTTTGATGCTCTTGGCCCAAAAGAAGCATCACACTCACTCCCGTTACACAGATTACACCTCCCTTCCTGGGCAGGTGCCCAGTGTCGGTGAAGCCCTGCCTTAGGTTGTCCCCCTCTGGCCAAAGGAGAATCTTACCCATCATTGGGTCGACACCTCATGCACACTGGTTATCGCTCCATCCAATTAGGCAAAATTATCATAGGGACTT
>NW_015645544.1:62606-63749 GCF_001515625.1 Sinocyclocheilus rhinocerous
GAGACCTTTTGTCTTTATGGTTTTCCGGGACAATGACCTTTTGTCTTTCAAAGCACAGCTGTACCTTTGTCTCTGTGATAATGCTAAAGTATGGCAATACTGTCAGACTGATTGGATTAGCACCTATGCATTTGAATGACACTGTTATGCTGAAGAGATCAAGGCTGGGAAAATGCTGGTGTCGGGCTGATTGCATTACGTGCTAATATTGGTTATCCTCTGTTGAGGCAGGGAAGATTAGCATCACGTGCTAATATTTGTTATCCTCTGTTTCAGCAGGGAAGAATTGGTTATCCTCTATTCAAGCAGGGAAGATTAACATTACGTGTTAATATGTGTTACCCTCTGTTTCGGCAGAGAAGCTCATATTCAGAATTGGATTGAACATTTAGCAACTGTCTAGCTGTCCCTTCATACAAACATCTAAATGTTTCCATCTCTGTTTCAGACTTTGAAATTTCTTTTCTCAATTTCACTTTCTGTTCCTTCAAAATGATATCTTCAGCCGCGCAATTTCTCAATGACATGACATAGAATTTAGCCTGACAATTTAGCGACTTGTTTTCAGTTTTAATTTCTTCTAATCTTTTCTTAGTTACCTTGTATGAGGCAAAAAGAGCTTGAAGTGCATTAGCAACTTTTCCCTCTTTGTTTTTAGGCATTTTGGGACAATTTTTTTAAATTGAGACATAGCCCACTGGTAGGGGTCATCTGCCTTCTCTATCCCATCAAACATTCCCACTGAGCCGTGCTTAGCGATGTATTTAACTATCAACTCTTCCATTTTCACAATCTTATTGAATTGTGTTCAGCAATTCAATAGGCTTCTTTTCCTTCACTGACTGAACATTATCTAGTTACTTTAAGATACCTGTTAGTCTAATTATTCACAGCTCCTGTGCTTTGGCCGCAAATTAATAAAACAGCCACACTACGTCGGGTTTCTAAACGAAATTTTTCACTTCTCCGGACACGGACACACTCCGTCGGGCCTTACACTTCATTACACTAAACTGTTAAAAATGTAACACTGTCACAGTACGTCGGACAAAACCACACTACCTTCGGTTTTATGTTATATTTTTAAAACAAGTTTACTTGGCCACAGAACGTCGGAAAAATAAACACAAAAACACCATAGTT
>NW_015645544.1:63845-64497 GCF_001515625.1 Sinocyclocheilus rhinocerous
ACAGCTTCAACTTCTGCAACTGTTTAAAAAAATATAACAATGTTTGTCACAGTACATCGGACAAAACCACAGTACGTCGGGTCTTTTTTTTAAAATATTTTCTCAAACAGCCTTTTTCTAGCCACAGTTCCTCGGGCTCAAACTAATATTTATCAGATTAAAACAGTGCCACAGTACATCGGGCCAAAACCACACTGCTTCTGGTTACTGCTTTTAACCTTAAGAGTCGCGGTACGTCGGACTCACTATACTATAACACAACTATCATGAAATAATTCTGTGATCACACTACGTCGGATCAATTCAGTTACTTTAGAATTCAATCAGAATTATAACATCCACCACACTGCGTCGGGTTGATTCAGTTACTTTAGAATCTTAACAGAATTATAAGAGACCAACAACAAGTTTCAGTTACTTTAGAAACTTTAAACTTAAGCACTTTGCTTCAGTTACTTTAGAAACAACGATTCCAATACAGCCAGCTCTGCCCACTACGTCGGGTTAATTCAGTTCCGTTAGAATTTTAAACAGAATTGTACCGAATAGGCTTAAGAACTCCTCCTGCTAATCCTGACTAAACCAAATTCTCTTCTGTCCTTAAATTTTATTTTCTAGATTTTTTTAAACGAGGGGGTTCCCTGACAAAAAC
>NW_015645545.1:0-1072 GCF_001515625.1 Sinocyclocheilus rhinocerous
GAAATATGGAAAGAATATAAATTGTAATTGTGGTATATATATATATATATAATAAGGTTTTTTTTAATTTTTTTTTTATTTATTTATTTATTATTATTTGTATTTTTTTTTTTTTATGTAATATATATCCTTCTCTCTACCAATCTGTTCACTTCACACTCCAGATCAGTAGGTGGCGGTAATGCACCTTTAAGTTGGTTTGCCAAAACCGCCAATAAACATCAGAAGAAGAAGAAGAAGAAGACCTTGGCGCAAAGCCAAGGAAAAAAAAACACCCGAAGCCTTTGTTAAACGTCTGTTAAAATAATTAACATTGAAAACATTTGTGTTTCCTCATGAGAGCAATATTCAGGTCAAGTTAGGCGACGGCTCAAAAGTATCCACTAAAATGTATGAATATCCTCCCACTGAAGAGACCCGCGGTGGCAAAGGTAAAAGGGTCGAGTTCATATGTTAGCTCTCAGGCTAACCAGCTAATTTTCAAAACATGTATACATCACAATTATTGACTCGGTTACATGTATACACATATACAACAGTTGCTTTAGAATAACGTGAAATATGCCAGGCATTTTAAACCATACTCTATTCGGTCAGACTTTAGTCGTTAACGTTAAATAAACACACAAGCTTGATTGTTTACAGCACCGATGAGCTCTGAGAACAGCTATCGGCCTGCATCTCTGCACTCCTCACTCAAACGGATTTTTTTTACCAACCATTGTGCGACATGCAGAAATTAAAAGCTGCTCACCTGTGATACGGACGGGCGTACGTTTTTTGCTCTCGGATTTATTACACATTATTTGTTATTGTTTAACTCCAGTGAAAGGTCATAGTTCGTGACCCCGTTTGCAAGCGTGCGAGAGTTTTCCTTCCTCTCGGGCTCGTTCACAGTTGCGCGGACACGAGCGTCTGGAGCCAGGCGTCGCTGACGTCATCCTGTCTGTCTCCAACACGACAGCGACACACACGTGTGTGTGTGTGTGAGTCAGTTGCGCGGTCTGGAGCCAGGCGTCGCTGACGTCATCCTGTCTGTCTCCAACACGACAGCGACACACACGACACACAC
>NW_015645545.1:2728-6368 GCF_001515625.1 Sinocyclocheilus rhinocerous
TGTGTGTGAGAGAGAGTGAGTGAGTGTGTGTGAGAGAGAGTGAGTGTGTGTGTGTGTGTGTGAGTGTGTGTGTGTTTATTCTAGTAAGACACAAGTGGGCTTGTAAACCTTCATAGACATTCATTGTCATTGCTTTCAAAATAACGTTGTGTATAAAATCTTGTGTATAAAGATCACTGATAACTGATACCTAACTGATAGCTTAGGTATTCAAGAAAAACATATTTAACATCAGATAATAATGCTACTTTAAGATTAGTTTTATATGGTTATTCTGTGACTGCATTTCTATCTTAATGAATAATTGTATTTCAGATAGGTGGTAGAAAGTGATAAACATTATAGCCTATTAAAAAATTGTTAAGATTTTGAGTCTACAACACTAATTGTAGTCATGCAGAATTTAATCAGTATGGGCTTTAGATTTGTACAGCATCCAAATGAGAATGATTTACACATGGCTGCATGCAAGGGATTGGTTTAGAACATTTAATTTAAGCAATTCAGCAAGTAAGTGGTTCTGGTGTAGTACCTTGTTTTGCATCCGCTATGCACTTCTGGGATAGAATTAAACCACATGATTCAGATCAGATGCAGTGCAAAGAATTCAGTAAATGTTCACAGAAAAGGTACAAGTGTTTTTGTTCCCTCTTTTACAAAGGAAAGTACTGTGTTTATATACCAGGTTTAACTTTTTTCTTCTTCTTGTATGTGTTTGGTCTGCTGTAGCATTTATTTGTTTTTAATGGTATATCCTGTAGTTCTTATGTAAAGGTTGAAGGCAACGTTTTTTGTGTTTTCATGAAAAAAGTACAATTATAACACTAAACCTTGGTATTAAATAAAATAAAATGTGTGTGTTTTTTTCTTCTTCCCAATATATTTTGATATTGTGGGGTCATTTAAAGCAAATATTGAGAAATATCCTCTCTGGACATCACTTTTGGCCACTACTATGTATAGCCAGATGCCCCGCCCATTCTGGTGGGCTTTGGCAGGCTTGGCGGTCTTCGTCGCCATAGGCTCGTGCAGCTCCGCTGCCTAGCCATTGGTTCGTTTTTTAATACACTGCACGAACCAATGGCTGTGCAGTTTCACTGCGTGAATGAAAAAAGGCTTCAGTTCAGGAGAAAAAAGGCTCGTTCCCATATTTATTTATTTTTATTTAGTCATTTAGCAGAGGCTTTTATCCAAAGCGACTTACAAATGAGGACAACAGAAGCAATCAATTGTAGTATTAAATCAACTAAAAACAGATCCAAAACTAAAAGCTAAAACTTTATAAATACTACTTATACACATTTTAAAAATAATGTAGTATTAAAACAACTAAAAACAGATCCAAAACTAAAAGCTAAAACTTTATAAATACTACCTATACATATTTTAAAAATAAAGAGATTAAATAAAAATGACAAATGCATACAACAAAATTTCAACATTTAACATTTAAATGAAAAACAAAAAATAAAGCTAAAAACAATTCAAAATATTAAAGAACAAAAGGTATAAGAGTATAATAATGATTCTAACATAACACTAAGCCAAACAACAAAAAAAAACTACATATATGTGTATGTACAACCACACACACATACATTATATATATATATATACATACATAAACATTTATAAATTCAATATATATATTATTTCATTTCCATTTAGTTTGTTGAAGTATTAAAATAACTCAAATTAAATAAAACTAAAAACTTAATAAAAGACCTATACAGACATAATAAATTCAGACATAATTTAACTAAAATTAAAATAAATAACAAATACAAATAATACAAATCAAACAACAGTTGTTTATCAGTAATCCTAAAAAATAACACTGCTAAATGCTAAAAAAAAAAAAAAAACTTACTTACACATAGTAAGAAATGGTTATAAAAACTGAAACAGAAGTGAAACAAGTAGTAGGAAAGAGGAGAAATAAAAAGCGATACTTATCCTTTGCCGGTGTCCTGCCCGGTGGAGTCACACGGTAGAGTCGATGGTCTTTACACTCTTCGGTCTTCACACGAGGAGGCCATCACGCGACTGCTGCCGCGGTAAACTTAAGCTTTTTTATACCCATCTAACAACATACTACATTAATTCAGCTGGACACACTTTCCTTATTTTTTCCACAACAAATGGCCAAGCAAGCGCAGACACTGACAAGATACGCGATACAGAACGAGACCATATCAGTGAACAATCACTGCACATGGAAAGTGGCTTATACAAGTAAACTCACATTAAACAATTCAGAAACACAACTGCTGCCGCGGTAAACTTAAGCTTTTTTATACCCATCTAACAACATACTACATTAATTCAGCTGGACACACTTTCCTTATTTTTTCCACAACAAATGGCCAAGCAAGCGCAGACACTGACAAGATACGCGATACAGAACGAGACCAAACGCGATATCAGCACGTCTCCACACAGTAAACATATCTCAGGGAACCGAGGTTACGTTAGTAACCGAGTACGTTTCTTTCTTCTGTTGAGCAAGAAAGAAAATTGAAGAATGTTGGTAAGCAAACAGCTGATGGTAGCTATTGACTTACATAGTATTTTTTTCTATGTTACGTAAGTAGCTACCATCAACTCATACAGAAAGAAACGTAAATCCCATAAGGCAACTCAATAAACATTATGACATGCAATAGAATATTTGAAATGACAAAAAAACAACAACATTTAAATATCTGTCAGCATAAACATGCTACAGTGAACACAATCTAGTTAAAATTTATAATTACATTTCAGATAAATTGTTGCAGAGATATGTAACAGAACAATACAGTGAATGTGAAAACATCTAGTTAAAATTAATAATTAAGTTTCAGATAAAATAATACAAAGTATAGTGTTATAAAGTACAGAATTTTTATTTTTTTTTATTTTTTTTTATGATGCTGATGACCATTGAAACGCGTCATCACAGTCTGTGAATAGAGTGAGTCCATTATAACTTTGTGGTAAATTCATAAATAATAATAATAATACAGTTTTTCCACATTTGCTAAGACACTAAACCCCATTCTCTGAACCAAATTCTCAATAGTGTAAACCAATTTGTCAAATAAATCACTCTTTCTGCAAAACTTTGAACAAGTTCAGGCAGTACAGTTTGCAGATCTCATGCACTCTTTTTGCAAAACTCTAAACACATTCTCACTCACTAAAACGCAATTTGCACCATGATAAACTTGTGATGCAAAACCCTAAACACAAGAAAGCAAAGGTTAAGCACAACTGAAACAGTGTTGTTATCGTTTACACACAATAATTCAAAACCGTTCACGATTGTTTCTAAATATTTATATATACATTTGTAAGTCGCTTTGGATAAAAGCGTCTGCTAAATGACTAAATGTAAATGTAAATATGTGAATGTGCAAAATATAAGCCAGTTCAAAGAGCACAGATGACATGGATGCATCCATCAATCTGAGAGGTACGGAAGAGTGTGTATACGAGATGGAGGAAGAGGAGGACGAGGAAGAGCAAGACCAAGAACAGTCATTTCAGATGAAATCAGAGCTACTGTGATAGACCATGTTCTTGTGTGTGGAACGACAGAGGCAGGACAAAGAGTTCATCCTAATTTGAGCAGACTGTCTGTGGCCACCATAATCAG
>NW_015645545.1:6389-17151 GCF_001515625.1 Sinocyclocheilus rhinocerous
TATATATATACTGTATATATATATATATATATATATATATATTCACCAAACTTAGGTGTGATTTCTGTGTGTGTTTGTGTGTGTGTTTACAATAAACAGTTTTTGTGTGTGTGTGTCAGTGTGCAACTACATGCACTGGACACTGTGTTCTCCACTTCTTGATATAGTGTCTAATGAATGATCTGTAGTGTGTGTTTATTATTGACTAATGTGTGTGTGATTTGAAAGCTTTGAGTTTGAGTTTGAGTACAGTTGAAATGGTTTTGAAGCGATTGTTTGATTTTGCCAGAAGAGTCAGAGGTTCTGTGAATTTAGTTTGAAGGTTTGGATTTGTGTTTAAGGTTTTGAGAAAATTTGTGATGGTTTCAAGAAATGTGTTTTAGCAATTCAGAAAAACTGTAATAATAACACAAAACATTTTTTTAAAGTTGTAAATAAAACAAAAGATTATTGGATCATGTTCTACAAAAAAAAAAATCAGTCTTTCTACTTAAAAGTTTCATGTATAATTCACTGTTTTAATTGATTGTTCTGTTACATATCTCTGCAACATTACCTTTCCATCAAATTACATAACATTTTGTTTTTGAAAATCATGAAAACAGTATCGTGGAGTTTTTCAGCAAATGGGAACGTAATATTCTCCAATTCAACAGAAGTTGACTCAACTATGATGACTTCTGCTTCTGAGAAACCTGGAGGAGTGAAAAGGGCCCATTATGAGTATACAGTATTCCTGCTTTTACTGCAAAGCTGCTTTGAAACAGTATGTATTGTACTTGCTATAAATAAACGTGACTTGATGACTTATTGATTATAATTTGTTAAAATAAATGACTTTTTTTCATTTAAAAATAAAACTAGCAAGTTGCATGTACAATATGCCTATCATTATTCCATTTACAGCACCTTCATAAATTAAATAAAAACAAAAAAGGAAAAACACCCGATACAAATACTTTATTCATCATTTTGTAATAATCATTGCAGTAATGTTTGTAGAAAAGATACATCACCATCTTCCTCTGACCAAAGTGATTTGAATGCACTGATGCTGTAGCTATTGCTTCCTAACTCCTAAATATGAACTTCCCAGGAAGACTTGAATCAGTAAAAACTGATTTTTGCTGCTTGTATAATTTACTTCATTAAAATGAGCTAAAGCCTAAAGTCACTACTTATCACTTAGTCACTTACATATGTAAATTGAAGTTCAACTCAATCCATTTGTGTTGTGGAACAAAATAGTTTTTGTTAACTGAAACTGAGCAAGATGTTTAGCTCAATGTTTGAATTTAACAGTTTAAAAAAGTTTTCTCCTGTTATGTTGACGTTTTTGTGGTTACCATGCATTGTGCTAAGCTTGCATTTTTGGTGACTGAGTGTTGTGTTGCTCACTGAGCAATAGCTGTGGTAATGCAAATGCAGTGGCAAGTCATTTACAGTGCTAGTTACAAGACCTCTTTTAAATGTACAAAAACAATTAAGTCTTATTTATTTATTTATTTATTTTTATAAATACTTAGTCTTGGAAGGTATCAAACATGTTAGGTAGACTTTACCTACTATCTTCAAGATTGCCATTGCTGTTAAATTGATGTAGTCTTTTCTCAAAATAAAATGAATTGCAAATTGACTGCAAATTCCCTTTCCCATCTGTCACAATAATTATAATTTATGTTTTGCCTTTGTAGTTTAAATAAACCATATATTTCAGGTTTTAACGGGGCATTTGCAATTATTACTATTAATAATAATAATAATAATAAAGGGATAGTTTACCCAAAAATGAAAATTCTGTCATCATTTACTTACCCTGAAGTTTTTCCAAACCTGTATTTATTTCTATTTTCTGCTGATTCACGAACTATGGGGTGCGAGAGAGCTGCCACCTACAGGACGTCTTTCTGCTCATCATTATCAGACGCATTTCACTGCTTCCAGTTCAGTTACTGCAAATAGCTGTTTCTACGGTCCGCTAGGAAGTGGGCATAATGTATCAGGATTGCAATGATTCTTTTTCATTGATAGTCAGTTTATAGAAACGCTCGATGATCTGCATTAGCCTATAGCCTATAGCCTATTCCCGTGGATTACATTGTATTTTAACTGAAAGCCGTTATGGAGAAACGGACATCCGAAAAGGCCTTGAATAAACAACGCATTTATCATCTTCATGGCAAAATGTGAAAACGGCAACGTAGATTTTATTACATAGGATATTCAGCACTGGAAAGGTAACGCATCTACTTTAAACTATAAACAATAACACGCATCGAAATGGCATTCTTGATCACGAGACGGCGAGCAAACACATTAGACAGGGTTGAGTTGATTTTAATGTCATTTTCAATCATATATGTTTATTTATCATTAAAGTCAAACATGGTATTCAACCTAACGTCATTCTTCAAACACTGCTGCTGCTATCGCGTGAATAACAGCATTGTGCTTCTGTTTTGAATGCTACGTTTGTAAGTGGAGCTCGCAGCTGTGCTCAGCCTTGTCTTTTCGTGTTGTATTCTTCACTCTTTCGGTAGGCTAATGCTTATCATGTCCTGGAGCATTCCTCTAAGTCGATTTTTGCACACTTGCAGTGTTTAAGTAATTTTTAAACTGTCCATTGAATAGCTGGTTCTTGTACATCCAGAAATAAATTATTAGTTTAATAGTCAAGCATATTTTAAACAACTTTTTATATAGCCTACCTTATCAAATAGTGTTCACACTTGCGTTCACTCTTTACAAGAACCAGATAATAATTTTCAGTGATCAAACTGAACAGAGTTAACAACAAACAAACAAACATAAATCAACAATAATAATAATGTTATTATTATTAACTTTAATTATAAAAATGGGGATAAGTACTTTGTAATACAGAGTACTTTTACTGGTTTTACTAGTACTTTACTAGTAGGCCTACTTTTTAGTTTTTACACATATAGGCCTTTACAATATTGCCTACATTTAAACTTGTTTAGCAAACATTATAAAAAATAAAGACAAAAGAAAAATTTTAAAGAAATTTAAATGTATTCAACCCTAATCATCTCTTTTCCACTGAAACGTTGCCGGTTCTCTTGACAGTACTGGGCTGATCTTCCGCAAGAGTTTGGAAATATTATTATTTGCGCAGCACATGTTCCACCGAGCGGGAATGCCGCTAAAGCAGCTAAATGCATAAACTGACTGTGTTCATAAACAACTAAAGCGTAGGCTACTCCTGCAGCTCCGATTTTTATTCTTGGTGAGGTAACACTTTATAATAACTTTCATTAATAAATCATTAACAAACATGTAATTTTTAACGGATCATTAGTTAATATATAGCCTATTCACATATCTAGAAACGTGAAATAATGTGCTTGTTAATGTTTACTAAAAAAATTATTAAACATTACCTAATAATTAACATTTAATGTAAATTATAATGCTTACAAATGTCATTAAACTTCTAATTCATATGATCATGTACATCTTGAAAATCTACAAATGATTTTAACAGATGTTATACAATGATTAAAAGCTTTTGTTAATGCACAACACTTTTGCTGCTATTGAGGTGTGATATGGGTACGGTTAGGGACAGGTTTGGTGTATGGCTTGGTTTAAGGGTTGGGTAAGTGGTCAACAGTGTACAGGGATACGATACAATTTGATTACTATAAGGCAGGGGTGTCCAAACTACGGCCCGCGGGCCAAATGCGGCCCGTGGATGAATTTTAAGCGGCCCGCAGCTGTCTTAATAGTCTATATTATATATATGGCCCGCCAAGCATAATGTACAAAATAGGCCTATGCAGTTTCAAAATGTCAACACAAGATGGCAGCACTACATTTTAGACCAGATGTAGCAGTAAAACGCGAGTGATATCAATTTGATAACTCATATGCGCTCTCATTTCTTTAGCGCACGCATATATATAGGTAGAAGCATCCGGCCCCCCAGTGTTTCCACATCGTCGAATCCGGCCCTCTTTAGGAAAAGTTTGGACACCCCTGCTATAAGGGAATACGATTCAATCTGGTCATATTGCATTGTTTTGATAAATGATAAATGAAGCATTTTCTTGAAAATTACTCCCTTGGACAATTACTTGGGGGTAAGCAAATAAACATCACATTTCCATTTTTGGGTGAACTATCCCTTTAACAAGCACATTATCTCATATTTCTAGATTTGTGAATATATATGAAGTAATGATTAGTTACACATTATATAATGTTTGTTAATGATTTATTGATGAAAGTTATTATAAAGTGTTACCCTTGGTGATTTTAATCATGGCAGATTGGACCTCTCACTTCCAGGGTATGAACAGTATATAAAATGTGATACCCGAGGAAATAAGATCCTAGACAAATGTTATGGGAATGTGAAGGATGCATATGTGGCTAAGCCTAAACCCCCTTTGTCGAACTGCGATCATAATACGATTCACTTGATTCCTAGAACACTTTTAAAAAGGATAAAGCCACAGACAAAGACTGTATCCGTTTGGATTGATGACAGCATTGAAACTTTAAAGGGCTGCTTTGCTTGCACAGACTGGGATCTGTTTCATGAAATGGATATTGAGGATGCCACAGAGACAATAACAGATTATATTAATTTTTGTGTGGACACAGTTGTTGAGAAGAAAACTGTAACTGTATTTCCTAATAACAAAAGTTATATAACAAAGGATATTAAGGAGGGCTTAAATAGGAAGAAGTTGGCTTTTATAAATCAAGATAAAATTGAATTAAAATTAGTTCAAAAGGAATTAAATACTCTGTTGAAGGGGTCAGGGAAAAACATAGAGACATTATAGACATTTTTTTTAACTCTAGGGATTCCAGGAAATTATGGAATACTATGAAAGTAGAAACCAATATGGAACCCCTCCGGAAAAGGCTTATAACTAGTAACGATCAGCAAAGAGCAAATTATCTGAATTATTTGTTTTCTTAGTTTTGAGTCACCTTTGGAACAAATGGCTGATTTAGCCAATGAATTTACCCCAGCATTATCTTTCAGAGATCTTTAGATTTGCATAGCATTCCTTCCTTGTGGGAAAAAACAACTATAATTATTCCGGTTTCTAGGAAAAATTGCCCAGTTGAGAATCATGACTTTGACTTCAAATATTATGAAATGTTTTGAAAGACTAGTAGTAAATGTTCTAAAAGAGGAGGTCAAATTATCACTTGACCCACTTTAGTTCGCTTATAACTATTACTGTATTAATCACTTGGTAAATAGACATTTAGAAGATACCCAAGCAGGGGCGTCATGCACTCATTATTTTTGAGGGGGGGGGGTTGGGTTGTCATGTGACACACAGCAGCCAAAATAGCACCCATGTTTTATTTAGTTTTTCCTTTTTATTCGAAACATTCCCAAATACATTAACTATATCATTAAATATCTTGATTCTCACCTTTATAGATTATGCTAGTTGATAGTGGGCGATGGTCAAAGTAGCCTAATAATGTAGTCTATTAACTAAATATAAAAACATTGTAAGTTAGGCTACTTATCATAACACTTTCACTGTACAGAAAGAGAGCAAAGAACATTTACATTATCAAAGAACATTTTCACTGACAGTCTATTGACTATATCATTAAATATCTTGATTCTCACCTTTATAGATTATGCTAGTTGATAGTGGGCGATGGTCAAAGTAGCCTAATAATGTAGTCTATTAACTATACAAAAAAACTGTGTGTTTACTTAAAGGCAGGGTATGTGATTTTTCAAAAACACTTTAGAAAACTGATTCGGGCCGAATCGCAAAACAAACTTGTAGCCAATCAGCAATAAGGGGCGTGTCTACTCGTGATGTGGAGGAGAGAGCTTTCAGTGCATGGGATGGACATTAGCCGAGCCGAGCGACAGAAAGATAGAGATGGCGGATAAAAAAACAAAAGAGGAAAACGTCTGCGGAAAGATAAGGCAAGAAGTAGGACCCGTGCTGACTTTATATTTAATGTGAATTTAACATTGAAAGTTAATATAAATATAAAAACATTGTAAGTTAGGCTACTTATCATAACACTTTCACTGTACAGAAAGAGAGCAAAGAACATTTACATTATCAAAGAACATTTTCAGTCTAGAGTTCAAGCACTCTCAAAAACACCCATTAAAATCAGTGAAGCTGTTTACACTGTGAAATGAATATCTTACTTACAGATTCATACACACATCTGTAGTTTGTTGTTTCTAACGAGAGAATTCGCCAGAAAGGGGTATTCAGACAGCGAGTGAGTGAAGAAAACACCGGCATTTTAGCAATGGCTCATCTGAACACCTCTGATTGGTCATTGCATTCATAAGCTCAATCGCATCATATGTGATTGGTTATAAGGCGCAGTGCTGTAAAAACGCGTCTGTACCTGGCTCAGCGCCAGCCAGCGAACGCAGATTTGAATTTTAGAAGCTGATATGAGGCGCTGAACGATTTAATCATGCTGGTGTGATTGTATCAAATATAGAAAATATTATTCGGCTATTTTTTGTCTTTTGAAAGCTGCATTCAAAATCCACTTGGTTTAAAAATCTGAGGGGGCACGTGCCCCCTCACTTTGAATGGGCATGGCGCCTCTGTACCCAAGCATATGCAGGCTTACTTTTTGTAGATTTTAGTTTGGCATTTAATACACTCCAACCTACTAATTAAGAAGCTGATAGAATTTTATGTGAACCCCTTTTGTATCAAATGGTTTTAATAATTGTTGTTCTGAAGTGAAAACCACTAATATGGGGTATTATATTTAATATTATATATTATACCAATAATAGCAGGGCTGTGTTAGTTCGCCCATTTTGTTTACGTTATATAGTAATGAGTGTGTTTCATGTCAGGACAATATTTTTTTGAATTACATTTTCAGACGATATAGCAATACTGAGTTTATTGAACAGGAATACTTCTCTTTTGCAGTATTTTTTAGAAGTTGCTTGATTTGTAGGATGGTGTGATGATAATTCCTTGATTTTAAATGAAACAAAGACCGTTGAAATGATCTTTGACCCTAGATCTGTGGGGGATCATAGTCCTGTAATAATACATGGAAAAATTATTGAACAGGTTTCATTGTATAAATACTTGGGTGTCTATATGGACAATTCGTTATGCTGGTCTTCTCACATCAACAGTCTGTGCTCTCAATAGAGGTTATATTTTTTGCAAAGGATAAAAGTATTTGGGGTAAATCAGAAGATTTTATTTCTGTTCTATGTCTGTATTTGAGAGTTTGATAAGATATTGTATTACTGCATGATATGGAAACTTGACTGTCCAATCAAAATTGACGCATTTTTTAAATGAGAATTTTAATTTGTTACCCTCAGGGAGACGTTTGAGGACTTTGATGTGCAAATCAAATCGTTACAAAAATTATTTTGTGCCAACTGCGGTTAAATTATTCAATAGAGAATTGCAAAAATGAGATGCTTTATTGGTATACTATAGCTTTTAATTTGAGCTTGTGTGAGTTTTATGTGAGTTTTACGTTGTGTACTTGCCAGGCCATGCTTGTCCATGATGAATTTTCCTGAAACAGGACAATAAAGTGTATTCATATTAACCACTATAGACAGGGCCGTGCACAGACCTTTTGAGGGGCATGTGCTGAAACTGAAAAAGGGCACCCCCCCTTAATGACAAATTAAATAACACAAAATAATAGTCTCAAAAGCTTTAGATTTATTCACTATTAATAACAGCCATATATATATATATATATATATATAGGGTTTCTTAGGTCTAAGAGTTTCTTTAGAAAGTAGAAAGTTCTTTAGTCCTTTTTTAAAAATCAAATATAAATTCCTGTCTCAGTCACATGTTCTTGCTTAAATAAACATTACTTACACTACCAGAAAATAACAACAACAAATACAATTCTATTTTATATTTTTACATTAACAATGCAATCAATATTCTGTTTATTAAAGCCAAGTATGAATATCATCAAGTTTTTAAGCATTTTACATTTATTCCAAAATAATAACTCAAGGCAGTAACAATTTAAACAAAATATTTTATTTGTGAACTTATGTTCAGCTATTCTTTTTAATAGTTAACTTTTAACTATTTTTGAATTATTCGGTTCATCAGTCATCAAAGCTCAGTAAATATTGGTCACAGACACAGAAATTTACTTTAAATTTCAACAAGCTGATTTACTCACTAAAAACTCCCACAGATCATGATTTCAGACCATTTCAAGTCTTATTTTGACGTAACAAAGTGGTTACATCTAAGTGTGTGAGTTGTTTACTTACTTTTTTAAATGAGTCTTCCCATTAATGCCATTATATTGTTCATTCAGACAGATTCGCGAACGTAGAACGCGCATGAACACAAGAGGCGGGATTTATCGCATGAACCAATCACAGCCGAACATAACCAGTCATATCCAATCATATCGTGATGGAGGCATTGCCTCCTCTCACGTGATTTCCCCCCATTCATTCTCAATTACCCCCCCACTGCACGCTTTAGTTGGTCTGTTAAAACTCAATGAGCTCAGGGGAGGCGAGAGAGACTCAGACTCCCGCTGTAACTTTACCTGCTGGTGTCGCTGTTGGACAATGTTTCTTTAGAAAAACGAGTGATTTATACACTTTTTAATATTATATATTGTAATATTGGCGTTGCTTTATTTTTGTACTACTAATTTTTTCTTATCCAATATTTTGAAGATATATATATATATATATATATATATACAATATATACACAATTAAATTTTTCTCTGCTTTGCACATCAGCAATCATAAATTTCTTAGAAATATATTTTACCTAGGTGACGAGGATCGCTCAGTCGCTTTGTGTCAAACTCAAATGCAGTTACAGGGTTTTTGACCAGCGAATGTGTGCAAATGTGCATTTCATCCGTCATTAAAACGGCGGCGTTACGTTTTCATCACCAGGGCTGCGTTCAGCCCCGACAAAAACGGTGCAAAACGTTTTTTAAACGGAAAAGCTAAAGAATACCAATAATTGCTCAGATATCACCCATTATGCACTAATCTACACTGCTCTTTTTTTCTCTCTTGCAGTTGGTGGTGCGACAGTGCAGAGAAAAGCAGAATTGGAGAATCTTGCTGTGGCCTTTTTGTCCCTTCACTGGATCTAATTTTACACAATCAGTGTAATCATACCCAAAAGGAAGAGTAAAGACATTTTTCCTGTCATCTGTAAAAATGGTGGGGTATAGTTTTAGGATCTGCAAGGGCTGCTTTGGGAAGCGAGGAGGCCATTTAAAGTTTATCCATTACCTCTTCATAATAGTCTTCTGTATCTCCCTGCTAGCTTTACTCTTTATTGACGTAATTGAATTGTGGGTAACCTCGCTAGGAATGAGCAGAGCGATAGGTCCTCACAGAGTAGTCCTTCCACACAGTATACCCCCGACCCGTTCCGAAGAGTACTTGCTTATGCCTAGCATCCACGTCTGCCAGCGTGCCGAACCTTACCTTATCATTTTGGTGGCAACCGCACCTCACAACAGAAAGGCCCGCCAGGCCATTCGTGACACCTGGGGTGGGGAAGTACAAGTTAGGGGTCACAGAGTCATGACCCTCTTCATTGTAGGTCAGCCATCTGACCCAGTTATTGGCAAAGAACTAATAGAAGAGTCAAAGGAGCGTGGGGACCTCATACAGGGTCGCTTCATTGACTCCTATGGCAACTTGACCCTGAAAACTCTGTCTATGCTGGGCTGGGCACGCCGTTTCTGTCCACAGGCTCACTACCTGGCTAAGGTAGATGATGATGTATTGTTCAACCCTAGTGCACTGCTGCAATATCTCAACCTCAGCTTTAAAACGGCAGAAAACGAACTCACAGAACTTTATCTGGGCCGGGTCCATATGCAGGTAGCACCGGACCGCAATCCTGCCAGCAAACACTTCATGTCGGAAACTGCATACGCTGGTATGGTCTTTCCTGATTACTGCAGTGGAACAGCATACGTACTTTCTCGGCCAGCTTTGCTGAAGCTGTCACTAGCAGCTGTTTCCATACGTTTACCCAGACCGTTGCCCCCAGAGGATGTGTTTGTAGGTATCTGTGCTCATACAGCAGGCATTACACCTACCCATTCTCCACTCTTCTCTGGAGGACCAGCTGTACCATACAGTCGTTGTTGCTACCAAACGATGGTGTCTGTCCACCATACCAAGCCAGGGGAAATGGTGCACTACTGGAAGGAAGTGCACTCTACTGCCCCATGTTCGTGGTTGGGTATGCGGACATCTCTTGGTGTCTGTAAAATAAGAGCACTTCTTGGGACACTGTTGGGGAAAGACTCCTAAAATGAAGATACATTAAATCTGAGAAACCTGTAGGAAAGTAAAGTATTGTGAAAAAACTAAAAAAGCACAAAGGATATTATATGGTGAAACTATGCACTGCAACATAATTTTGTTATTATAGAGCACTTGAATTTATGTTCACTGCTTTACCCCCCGGCATGTGCCTTTCATGATTCAATTTTTATGCTCAAAGTGGGCTGTTATGAACCGGTACGCAGTTCTGGCACTTCTATATTATAATCTTTAGCATACCTTCACTTTTTCTTGTGTACACCCACTTCTTACATGTAGTTGGTACTTTGCCACTCAGAGTCAAAGTGTCAGTGTCTGGGTGATTACTTTTACTTACTTTTAGTCATTTAGCAGACGCTTTTATCCAAAGCGACTTATAAATAAGAAAAAGTAATTAAAACTAAAAGCTAAAACTCTAGAAATACTATATATATA
>NW_015645545.1:17310-18840 GCF_001515625.1 Sinocyclocheilus rhinocerous
CTGACACATAGTAAGAAATGGTTATAAAAAACTGAAACAGAAGTGAAACAAGTAGTAGGAAAGAGGAGAAATAAAAAGTGATACTGATCAGTAATAATACACTACATAAATTACACTACCCAAGAGGAGGCACTACGAGAATTACTCATCTCGACAAATCACGTGAATGCAAGCAGAGTCTGTCTGATCTATTCATTCGGACCATGTGACGTCACAGTGCTTTATCGCCACCATATTTGTGTCCGAGTCACAGCTGTGCAACCTGTTTCAGTCAATGGTCAAAGCAGCCACAACTATCAGAGGAAGATCAACGAAACACTACCAGAAGGTTCCCAACAAGGTTACAATATGCTCGGGATATGTTGTGCTGTTAGCTGTATAACAGTCGTCAGAGAAACCCCGAACTACAATCTAATTAGATCCCAAAGGAGTTAGATCGGCGGAATAAATGGTTGGCTTTAATCAGAAAGGACCACTGGCTGCTTGGGTTGCCAACATCAGAAAGGGAAAATAAGGGACAGTTGTGATTCTTTATAGGAGAATAAGGGACAGAATAAAGGACACTAAAATATTTGTACTGTACCTATAGTGTTATTTCTGTGTCTGCAGTTAAGTATATATAAAAGGTTCTCAAAATTAATCACATTTGTTTTGCTTAACCTATTTATGTACAATTATTCTAAAAATAATTTTAATGTCATACAAATAAAAATGTCAGTCAGTAAAGAATTTTTACAAAAATTTGAACTAAAATTGCAGCCATAGCCTATGAATGAATGAAAATGCATATTTTTAATTAAAGAAAACTTAGAGTTTGGGCTGCTTTTGCTGCTTGAATTTGTGCTTCATTAATGAGATCCAAGTTTAAGATACACCTGAAGTGAAAGATGTTTTCCCTCAGGTAGACTGCATGTTTTCTTGGCTTGCTGGATGTTTGGCTCATGATCAATAATCACGTTGTTTGCATTCCAGTGGTGGACGAAGTACACAAATCAAGTACTTGAGTAAAAATACAGATCCGTATAATAAAATATTACTCCAGTAAAAGTAAAAGTACTCAGTTTTCAATTGTACTCGAGTGAAAGTACAAAAGTACTTGATTTTTTATGTACTTAAGTAAAAAGTACTGATAGATGAATGTTTATTTTGCAGTTTTATATAGGCTACTTATATCCACTTTGATAATTACTGTAGTTACCATGTTCTGAACATCACATCCTTTCTTTTCCCCCCAGATGTAATCAATCTAGGTGGTTGAATAAAAATATTTGGACTTTTTTTTTTTTTAAATACCTCAATTTAGCACCAGCAAGCTGTTCGTTAGCTAGACAGTTAGCATCAGCTAACACTGACTTATTTTCAGCATGGTTATGAATAAACATTTATATTTGTCTACTCGGCTAGTTGATCCAGTACTAACTTAGGCTATGTGTGCTGACAAACAATATAAAAACAGACGTCACATAGGGCTAAATGCATAGCATTTTAGTAAAACTGCTAACGTTACAGCAGCGGGGAAGATGAACGTAC
>NW_015645545.1:19060-21048 GCF_001515625.1 Sinocyclocheilus rhinocerous
ATGAATTATTTTATTTAGTCTGTGTTTAGGGTTTGTTTTTTTTAACCTAAAATAGAGACACAGATGTTGATGTGTCTGCATTCAATCATTTCAGTGGGCTTAAATAGATCCCCCTTTACAGCAGATTTAGTTCACAAACAACTGACAGTTTTGACCTAAATATGATTTTCAGTTACGATAATTAATCCTAAAATTCGACATTAGTTACTTACTTTTAGCAGCATCAGTCGCACGCGCCGTTCTTACTTGTGAATTCAGTTCACTGGAGACTCGCACTAAACGGTTCATTTGAATCAGTGAGTTGTCGACTCGAGAACAGCTGCAATCGGATCATTCCAATTTGTGAATGAATCGTTTGGTGGTGCGCTTCTGCGTCTCGGAGCACGTGATATATTATAAGGAGTAATGATATGTTTTATGAAATGTAGTGAAGTAAAAAGTACGATCTTATGCTTTGGAATGTAGTGAAGTAAAAGTAAAAGTTACTCAAAATAAAACTACTCCAGTAAAGTACAGATACTTGAAAAATTTACTTAAGTACAGTAACGAAGTAAAACTACTCCGTTACTGTCCACCATTGTTGCATTCGCTCAAACTAATTTGCTGAAATCAAAATGCGGACAGTAAAGGCAAGCCAGCAGAGGATTCTTCAAGGTCTTAAAGCCTTCCTCGAACGGCTACGCTCGCAAATAAAACAATGCTTTGTCCAAAAAGAATGATTAATTATCAATTGTGCTAATGTTAGCTAAATTAACATTAAAATCAGATTGTGTAGTAAAGCTAACGTTATCTTGTTATACTATCATTGACTCAAACGTACCCTGAGATGATGTAAGTTTTAAATTTACAAGTAATCAGCACCTTACATTATTATGGGCTTAACTGTTACACTTGCTGTACCCATAGGGTCCTAAAAATACAATCAAGTCCAAAGCTCAGTCTGGGAAATGGTAGTAAAAGGTCATTTATTATTTTAATATATTATTATTTATTAAATCTCATTTAGATGTGCTGTGTTTGTTGTCATATCGGACACAAAAATGGTGGCGAGCATAGCGGAAGTGATGTCATCGGTACCCATGGATTGCCGCTGAGGACACACACACACACACACACACACACAATATCAAATCAGTTGTTTGGCAAATGGTTCCTATGGTAAATACATTTATGATCTACCATCGATATCTCCAAGTATATATGGTTTTTTTTCCATTGTAGAAATTTCAAATGTGATAATGATTTGCATATGCCAGCCAATGCACACCAGCACTTTATTTCCCAACTTCAAGCACTGAATACTATATAATAACATAAAATATAACAGTATGAACAGTGAAGACCAGGAGTCAAAAATGAATTTCAGTTGGCTGACAGAGTTTACTGAAGACTTAAGTTCTCCATATTTTCAAAGGTTGAAAAAATTAGTTTGAGGATCCAGTATGGCTGCAAGATAATAGTTGAACAGTTTTTTTAACCTTTATTTATATAGTGCTTACAATACAGACTGTGTCAAAGCAGCTTTACAGTATTAAACAGGAAAACAGTGTGCCGATAATGCAAGACAATAGTAAACACTCAATTTTTCAGTTAAAGTCGGTTCATCATTGATTCAGTGATGTCATCATCCAGCTCAGATAGTAGCCTATCTATGCAATCAAGTCAACAATATTGCCAGAAATTGGCTTGCTTAGTTGGGGACACAAAGGCGACAGTGGCAATGAACCAAAACTCCATCGGTGACAGAAATGGAGTAAAAAAACCTTGGGAGAAACCAGGCTCAGTCGGGGGGCCAGTTCTCCTCTGGACAGACGAAACCAGTGTGGTTTAATTCCAGGCTGCAACACAGGTCAGATTGTGCAGAGGACTCGTCTGGTTCCCGTAGTCTTCGCAGGGGATCTGTCTTTAGGGCTCATCTAGTTGTCCGCTGACATTCAGGGCTGTAGAAGTCCTCTCTAGGTGCTGATCCACCATCTGATCTGGATACA
>NW_015645545.1:22267-27086 GCF_001515625.1 Sinocyclocheilus rhinocerous
ACAGATTTAGACAGATTTGTGAACAATATTTGAGAGAAATAGGCCTTTTGTGTACATAGAAAAAGTCTTAGATCTTTGAGTTCAGCTCATGAAAAATGGGGGCAAAAACAAAAGTGTTGCGTTTATAATTTTGTTCAGTGTAGTTGCAAAGTTGCTTATAGTCGATTGATTAAGGGGACCATCAAAATAAAATGTAACCATATAAAACATTGCATTTTTTTCAGTTGGAGTATAAAGCTCACATCGTTTAATTAACATTAGCTCCACAGGAAACACTCAAATAACATTCAACATCTAACCACTCACAAGCTGTAGTAAGATACTGTGCAGATCTTAAATAAACAATGTCAAGATATGATACAGTCCATTATACTGTAAATTAAGTAGATTTAATATGGTGTTCATTGTGTGTTATAAATAATCATACTCTTAAACTTATAACCACAAATACGTAAGTATTATGATGTATTATAACTGTTGTTATGATTATTCATGAGTTGATATAACATATAAGTATTTTTTATAATGCATTATGCATTCATTATAATGCCTTAAGAATACCCTTATAATGTATTATAAATACGGGCTTCATAGAAAGTGTTACCGAATTTTATTTTTATATGAAATATTAATATTATTATTTGTATTATTTGCTTTGGTTTAAGCTTAGCAGAAGTATCCATTTGTGTGATGGGTTTGTGATGATTTCATTAGATTTACTCAAACTATAGGACTGAGTGTTGATATAGATTTCATGATTTGAAATAATTTAGGTAAATGTAATTTGAAAAGAGGAAAATTACTTATTGCTGTAGACTATAGGGACTCTTACTAGATACATTTATGTAAAAATAATATATTTTTGAAGAATCTTGAAGGTTTTTAAGATCCTAATGCAGATATTACAATTCTAAATGCTATAGTTTTTAATAGCTGACAGGTAATTTTTGTCCTTCATCTTAAGGTTTCATAATGATATCAGATTATAGGTATTTTTGCTTCAGTAAAGTGGGTCAGGTGATTCCTAGACATAGTACTGAGGAAAAACATAGTGATGACTAAAAATAAAGACATTATTTCATATTTCAGCATGAGAATGTGTGGCAAGTCACTTTACCGAACAAAGTTTGAATATTCTTGCACAATCTGATTGAAGCTTGCAATCCAGCGCAACGGGAAGTAAAACCCGTGTTTGTAAGAACTCTTTAGAGTGGTGAGATTTAGGGGTCGACCGATTATCGGCCTGGCGGATTATCGGCGCCGATATTAAGCATTTTTATGATTATCGGTATCTGTCATTTTCAAAACCGATTCGCCGATAAAATAACTTAATTTTGAAATGCGCTATTTGGCTCTGATGCAGCCTGTCAGAACTCAGCACTCTGTGGCCTAAAGCAGTCTCCGCCCACCACTCATCTGATTTGTTGGGAGTCATGAGTCAGACCAATCAATGCAGAATTCACTCTCACTCGGAAAGCAGCTGCTTCAGTTATCACGAGTCAGTTGTCTCTCAAAGGTAAGGCAGCAGCAGACTTGCTTAAGTTTGCAATAGATCCCAATCCACTAACGTTACACTGAAGATGCTATATCGGTTCAAAATATCGGTTATCGGTCAACTTGATCTGTAATAATCGGTATCGGCATCGGCCTTGAAAAACACATATCGGTCGACCCCTAGTGAGATTATAATACAACATGCAAATTGACATACGAGAATTAAACCAAGTTATGTAGGAGCTTAGAGCTAAACCTTAGACAAAGAGAAATGTGGCCCATACAGGTTGAACCAGAAATATGAATTTGGGTAGTTCTGACATCCCAGCAGAACACAGAGTAATTGCTCATACAGCAAAATTTTTGAAAAGCATTTTAAGCTTGCAATGCAGTTACAGATTTGATAATCTTGATCAACAGATCCATTATGAACTAGTCTGCTTCTCCAAAATCATACAAATTGACTCTAAACTGATTTAAAAACGGAGACATGTCCATTGGTTGACTCTGGAAAATAAGATTGTAGAGAGGTAGTTGATTAAAGATAATGCTGTTCTCATGGCAAGAAAGGTATTATATTGAGTTGATTTAAAATCTATAACTTTTTCTGGTTAGGGAAAGGTTAAGTAAAATTGTCACCCACTTACATTAAAAGCCAACAAACATGACTGAGAAAAGGACAACACATGGTTTTGGAAGGGAAATTGTTGAAGGAAAATGCACGTGGTGGTCTTGAATGACCTGAACCACATTTGGCGTAAACCACTTGATGAAATCTCGTGTTGAAAGGAGTATAAAAGTCTGCTAGAAATTTTAAGAAGAATTTCATGCAATTTGTTGTTGGTACATGAATCACATTCCTTTTACTATTTGTTTAACATGTAGGAATTCAGAGTAGGTCTGAGAAAAATATTTGACACTGTATACAAATTAACAGCTTCCTTTGCAGCAGTATTAGCTTATTCATTTAAAGACCAATATGACCTGAAATCAAGCAGAAGATAATACTAAGAATTGACTCTGTAAAAGGTCTGTTAGAGTAGTTTACTAGGGGTATTCTGTTTCTAATTTTCCATTGCTTTAAAATAATATTTTAAATG
Source organism: Sinocyclocheilus rhinocerous (assembly GCF_001515625.1). Taxonomy (NCBI): domain Eukaryota; kingdom Metazoa; phylum Chordata; class Actinopteri; order Cypriniformes; family Cyprinidae; genus Sinocyclocheilus; species Sinocyclocheilus rhinocerous. The sequence continues at coordinate 24,862 of NW_015645545.1, forward strand.
TGTACATGGTAAAATTAATTGTATTTTCACTCACATTAGATTTGGTTATTAGATAGCTAACTTCTATCATTCTATATTTGGAAATGGTTTTGACCACTGCTTAAGTTCATGCTACCAGTAATTATAATTTTACACATTGCAGGATTAATTGGATCCTCATTGGATATTTCTTATTGCATTAGAGTTTGTCTAGAAAATTTGATCAAAGGTATTATTATAGTTAGACAAAGCCAATATGTTCAGATGATCTACTATACACCTCAGAGGAGGAAATTTTATTAAGAATAAATGCATGAAGAAATAAATTGAGGGTTCTAGCAGGTCTTGCCCATGGTTTGAGAATGAGCGAAGTTTGTAAATAGAAGTGATAACCAGTTTGCTTTATGATTATGAGATATCTGTCTTGTGAAAAAAACAGTCTGATTTATGACCTCTGGTGGAAAACATGGAAATAACATTTTCAGAGAGTGTGTAAAATGTTATTTTATCTTCCATGGTTATCGAAGGATGATTAAAAAAAGTGAGAAGTGTGGAGGAAATGTCATTTTTATATGAAATATTAATATTATTATTAGTATTATTTGCTTCACTGTACTAAAGAGTGTTCTTTAGACTGTCTCTGAGTGCTTCAGTTTCAGTTTGTTTCAGTATGCTTGTGTTTTCGATGAGCTGAGAGATAACAGGAAATCTATTTGATGTTTACAGATGCATTAAGAGCCGGGGTATGTGCAAGACAAGCGTGAGACAGAAATGTTATTTTAGCTTTTTATAAAATGATTTGCATTAAATACTTAGAAACGCATCCAGGGGGGACATTGTTGGACACCTTAAATCTTGAGTATGCATTATGATTGGATGAGATAGAAGCATCCTGATTAGATTTGGGTATAAATACTGGGTCAAGGTGTTTTTCTCTTTGTCGCACTCTGCAGTCAACTTGGATGACTGTATGACTGTTGAACTTTTCTTGCAAGAAAATAAATCTTCAAAAGACTTTTGTCTTATACCTCTATTGAAATAGAAAATTGCCATGACCGCAGTCTAACAATCCTTTAACGGATTTGAATTATAGAAATATGATAGTGTGTTATGTGTAAGCCAGGTACATGTAAGATGTAACATGTACTTGTTACATCATTAGAAGAATGGCACCTAGAATCTCCTGTGGAGACTTGTTACCAATGCAAGATAATGCTCATGCCAAATGAAAATGAAATATTTTTAGGATAAATAACCAGCGGGCAAATATCACAGACAATTATGCTTAATAAATCAGTGATCACGATTCAAATACGATTTATTTTGCAGCCCTAGTATCCAGTCCTGAAATACATGATACTTAAAATACAGAGACTCTTGTACTTACAAACATAAACAAAATCAACTTTATTCCTACAAGTTCTAAAGATTATCATAGATTAACAGTACAATTGGGGCGTTTCGTCCATTTAAGATGCAAATGCTCTGCCATTTGAGAGAATGATTTCAGGTAACAGTTAATTAATATTAACATTACTAGAAATTCCCTTGTCATTTAAAGTGTAACAAAGCTTACATAATAAAATGTTTGGAATATGTACAATTATTTATTTGCCATAGAACAGTATTTTTTTTTTTTGCAAATCTGTGCCAGTGACGGAGGGCTTTAGGTAAGCGGATCCACAAAAGCTTTCGTGCTTCCACTCTATTGCTATAAATGGTGATTGTTGCACTGGGCTGTTGGTCTGTAGGCTGTTTCATGTAAAAGGAAAGTTGGAAATCAGGTTCAACCTGGGGTTGTATTGTTGTTGTGGGACCCTATAAACCTCTGGGGTCTATGCACTCTGTTCCCCTTTTCCCCTGTTGCAACACCTCTGTAAATGATACAATACTAACAACTAAAAAAAAAAAAATTAATAAAAAGAAAATAAATAAATACAAATTTTACACTTTTTTTTCTTCTTTTTTTCCCCGTTGGATTACACATTTATAAAATGTTATATCTAGGTTCCAATGTAATAGTATACAAACTGAAAAAGTTATGTACATTGTGTTTTACATTTTGAGGTAAAGATGATGAAGATTCTTTGATGACTGCAGCGACGCACAGCGAATCCTCAATAAAGAGTAACTTCTGTATGAAAGATATCCAAACGTCTCCTGGCCTCTGCTTCGACGAGGAAAAAGTTTCCTACAGTTTTGGTGCCGTGACCCGGATAGAGCTCCTCACCTGAATCCAGATTGAA
>NW_015645545.1:28397-29946 GCF_001515625.1 Sinocyclocheilus rhinocerous
TTAGCGTAAAGTGCTAGTAATTTGTGTTATCCTCTGCTTTGCCAAGGAAGGTTAACAATAGTTGATCTTTGTTAACAAGTGTACCCTCTGTTGATCAGAGAAGTTTTAGTGTTTTGATTGTGTGGTAACAAAGAAACTCACAAAATGTTTAGAAAGAATGCTAGACTGATCCCCACAACTGAAAAAAGTGGTCTCACGACTCCTTTGTGGTCAGATAGCGAATTCAAAGCACTGTTAGGAGTGCAAATGAACCTAATAGTCACTGAGAAAGTTAGACAAGAACTAACTCAGAAATATGAGATCCATCCAGACAAGACTTGGTCTGTAGATGAGTGTAAAAAGGTACTAGGAGCATGTATACGCAAGAACAATGTGAAAGGCATTATCTGCTGCCACAGAGAATTTGGTTTAGCGCTAGCTACACAACAGTCTCAGCGTAACTCAGAGCTAGAGGAACAGAACAAAGAGCTCCGTGCTAGAGTATCCTCTTTGACTAAGAAATTGAACCACAACAAAGCTGCAGCAAAAACTGATGTGGAAGAAGTTAGTCAGCCAGATAACAATTATCCTGACTTACAAGCTTTCTTTGAAACACATGTAGCCATCCAATCAGTAACTGATGTGCCTGTAGATTCAGTGAAGGTATGTGGCGCTAGGAGAAGATCTCAGGGAATTGAGGGAATTGAAAGTGTTCCTCCCAACTCTTCTGTTGTCCAAGTACAAACTGTTGCCAAAGCACTAGGACCTAAAGATATAGAGAGACTATCCCAGAGCTTACCCTCAGCACGCACAAATTTTTCTGAATTTAGAAGAGCATTGATCAGCAAAATGCGTCTCTACGACATGTCGTTAGCAGAAGTCACACAGCTGATGTCACAAATTCTAACTGAATCTGAATTCAACAGTTTTGAGTCTGCTGTTACTTCTGAACTACAACATGCGAGTAAAGGCGATTTGAGAGAAGGTGTTTTGCCAGTCAGCTGCAGCATACAGTGGAATAGCGGACACTCCAGAGAAGGTACTGGATCATAAAGGACCACTAGTTCGAGCATGGTTTGATGGCCTTTTATCAGAGTACAGATCTGCTTTGCCGTTCTTAGATCTAACATGGTCCACTGAAAGTTTGCAAAACAACTTGGACAGGTTAGCTACATGGGAAAGAGACTCTGATGTTAAAGCCAGAGTAAAGATTGCAGCAGTATCCTTTCAGGTCAACACAGAGAACCGACAGAAACGTAAAAATCCTAAGAGGGAGGGCAGTTGTCATTACTGTGGTAAACCTGGACACTGGATGAAAGAGTGTAGGAAAAGCAAGAAGACATTAGAAGCAATTAACAGCTTTACTCAGCTCCTACTCAGTCTACTTACTACTTTGAAGCAGCCCCTCCCCACTTCACCGAACTGTTGGAGCAGCTTGCTCAGGTGTTAACTGTTAGGGCTGTGAGTGCTTAATTTCCCCTGTAATCCATCACAATGACAAAATTATTTTTGTGAAAGGTAGCATACAAGAGAAAGAGATAGACTTTTTGCTTGATACAGGTGCAGAAAT
>NW_015645545.1:31036-43120 GCF_001515625.1 Sinocyclocheilus rhinocerous
GCGCTAGGAGAAGATCTCAGGGAATTGAGGGAATTGAAAGTGTTCCTCCCAACTCTTCTGTTGTCCAAGTACAAACTGTTGCCAAAGCACTAGGACCTAAAGATATAGAGAGACTATCCCAGAGCTTACCCTCAGCACGCACACATTTTTCTGAATTTAGAAGAGCATTGATCAGCAAAATGCGTCTCTACGACATGTCATTATCAGAAGTCACACAGCTGATGTCACAAATTCTAACTGAATCTGAATTCAACAGTTTTGAGTCTGCTGTTACTTCTGAACTACAACATGCCAGTAAAGGCGATTTGAGAGAAGGTGTTTTGAAAATTCTAAAGAATATCATGGGACCCAAAATAGACTGGTCCAGAATCACTAACTGTGTGCAAAGGAAAGAAGAAACTGTGAGTGAATACACTGAAAGGTTTTGTCAGTTAGCTGTAACTTACAGTGGAATAGTGGATGATCCTGAAAGTGTGCTAGATGACAAGGGACCCCTAGTCCGCATCTGGTCAGATGGCCTTGTAGCCGAGTACAGAAAAGCCTTGCCATTCCTAGATCTAACTTGGTCTAACAGAACTCTCAGAAGTAACCTAGACAGGTTAGCTACATGGGAAAGAGATGCTGATGTTAAGGCAAAAGTGAGAGTAGCAGCTGCTACGTTTAACACAACGAATCAAGACAGTAGATGGCCTAAAAGAGAAGGCAAATGCAACTACTGTGGAAAATTAGGACATTGGGAGAAAGAGTGTAGGAAGAAATTGCAAGATAGTAGAAGAAATACTATGCATAATTCTGCTCCTTCTCAGCCCGCCTACAACCCTGAAGTAGTTCCGCCAGTGTCCACTGAAACTTTAGGACAGCTCGTTCAGGCTTATCTAAAAGCACAACAAGAACAGGAAAAAAACTAATTGTTGGGGCTGTGAGTTGCTTAATTTCCCCTGTAATCCATCACAATGACAAAATAATTTTTGTGAAAGGTAGCATACAAGAGAGAGAGATTGACTTTTTGCTTGATGCAGGTGCAGAAATTACAGTAAGTCCTACAAAATTGGCTAAAGATTTAAACATCACGTACAAGAAAACTAAACTTTGTTTAACTGGTGTAATAGGGGCTGCTGGACCAAAGGGGGAAAGTATGTCGCTCCCGAATCCCTGCTGCCATATTTGGCTAAACAAATACACAATTTGGGTCACAGTGGTCCAGCAACGATGAATCACAGGTTCTCAAATCAATGGTGGAATCCAAAATTCAGAAATGTAGCCACCGAAACAGTCAAGAGATGTGTTACATGTCAGAAAAATAATGATGTGCCAGCAGCAGCTACAGCAGCAACACATACCCCAGCTCCACTAGGACCATTTCGTCACCTGCAAGTTGATTACATATCGTTGCCTCCTTGTAAGGGAAAAACTGACGTTTTGGTAGTAATAGACAAGTTCTCGAGATGGATAGAAGCTTATCCAACAGGGCGTGCTACAGCTACACATACTGCTAAATGTCTTGTCACCGATTTCATTCCCAGATGGGGATTACCAGATTGCATTGACTCAGATCAAGGTACACACTTCACAGGACAGGTAGTCAAGGAAGTGTCTAAAATGTTGAAGATTAAGTGGAATCTTCACTGCCCATACAGGCCACAAGCATCAGGACAGGTTGAACGAGCAAACAGAACAATCAAAACCAGGCTAAGCAAAATGCATCAGGAAGGAGTACCATGGGTCGAAACGCTGCCAGCAGTACTGTGTAGTATGAGATCGTCACCTAACAGATCAGTAGGACTGAGCCCTCATGAGATTATTACTGGACGCCCAATGCAGATGCCAGGTGTGATTGATCTTAGAAATGCTGATGTACACATTGCCTCAGATGCCCTGATCACTTACTGTGAAAACCTCACAAAGGCAGTACAAAGTGCCAGAGAGAGAGTTGAATCGTGTTGGCAGACTCCACCAGAAGGGGGACACACAATCATCCCAGGTCAGTGGGTCATGATAAAGTCATTCAGAAACAAACCGTTAGAGCCTAAGTGGCACGGACCACATCAAGTGATGTTGATTACAGCAGCTGCAGTGTTGTGTCAGGGAAGGAAAACCTGGACTCATGTTTCACATTGTAAAGTTGTTCCTCCACCTACAGGGATAGGATAGGACACACGGACCAGTGAGGAGCCCAGGAAAGAACCGAATGCAACAGGCGTCGGGGGCCAATCCTGGGTGAAGAATCCCTCATAGGCCTTCCCCGGGAACTTCAGTCATCCATCAACATGATCAAGATTGCCGTACTAGTAATCATCATGGACATCGCACAAAGTGTAGACTCCAGAAACAACATATTCTTAGAGCTGATGAATATGTCACATAATTCAGCTCCTACCACAAACAAAGAAGATGGCTGCATTCCAAGACTCACTTGTGCACAAACATGGTGGTCAAGAACTCTTGGAGCATTAATCCCGTCTTATGGTGTCATACAGGCCCTTGATCAAGTCAGAAGCTTATCGAATTCTGTACAGAAACTGGCCAATGATACGGCTTTGGCCCCTGGGTAACATCACGGACACTCTCGCTTCGCACAAGATAATGATCTTACAGAACAGAGTGGCCTTGGATTACATTCTTGCAACGCAAGGGGGAGCCTGCACCATTATCGGCCCTGAGTGCTGCACCGGGTTAAGCCAACTGTCACGGAAGAAGAAAAAAAAAATTAAATACACAATGCAGAGAATCACATACGGGAACTTCAGTCAATCCTCAATAAAGAGTAACTTCTGTATGAAAGATATCCCATCGTCTCCTGGTCTCTGCTTCGACGAGGAAAAAGTTTCCTACACCCCAAAGCAATTTTTATCTTTTTACATTTTTTGCCATAGACAAAGTAAGGTACACGTTATTTGGCAACATGCTTGAGCAAGCTAATTAAGCTGAAAATTTGATGATTTTTATTGTTCCCTTTGGTTTCCCCATCTTGCATGTGTGACATACAATTGCGTGTAAGCATCTGTAGGTTTTATGGCGAGGCATCGTCAACTAATGGCTATTCCTGGCAACAGTTGAAGTCACTGCTCGTCACTGCAGTACAGGTAATTCTAGCAATGAAAAATGCTTCACAACATATAACTCTTGATTAACTTTGATAATATAATCAATGAATTAAAGGCATAGTTCACCCCAATTTTTTTTGTCATCATTTACTCACTCTTATGTCATTCCAAACCTAGAAGTGTCCAGCTATTGAAAGGTATAATAATCACTTTATATGATGAACAAATTCAATTTAGGCTTTTATTCACACACGAATACTGATTAACTCACAAACTTCTAGCACATCAGATATGGTAAATGGAACTTGTGCATGCTTGACGCATAAGAACAAACCTCACTGGTTTATGTGCACCAAGCAAGCATGTCTGAGCCTATGCTGATAATATTTAGGTTACGTCCACACGAAGCCAGAGCTTTCCCTATCCAATCTTTTTTTTCTCCTCGTCTCAAGAAATATCTGCGTCCACACGAAATCACAAACCCGACACAAAACGATGTAGTATACATGCCAGATCAGTATGTGGCGCTGTAATTCTGCCACAGAGATACTCTAAAAATGGAGAAGAAGACTTGGACTATGCGCATAAACCTTGTGCGGCTTCACAACATATAACTCTTGATTAACTTTGATAATATAATCAATGAATTAAAGGCATAGTTCACCCCAATTTTTTTTGTCATCATTTACTCACTCTTATGTCATTCCAAACCTAGAAGTGTCCAGCTATTGAAAGGTATAATAATCACTTTATATGATGAACAAATTCAATTTAGGCTTTTATTCACACACGAATACTGATTAACTCACAAACTTCTAGCACATCAGATATGGTAAATGGAACTTGTGCATGCTTGACGCATAAGAACAAACCTCACTGGTTTATGTGCACCAAGCAAGCATGTCTGAGCCTATGCTGATAATATTTAGGTTACGTCCACACGAAGCCAGAGCTTTCCCTATCCGATCTTTTTTTTCCCCTCGTCTCAAGAAATGTCTGCGTCCACACGAAACCGACACAAAACGATGTAGTATACATGCCAGACCAGTATGTGGCGCTGTAATTCTGCCACAGAGATACTCTAAAAATGGAGAAGAAGACTTGGACTATGCGCATAAACCTTGTGCGTGGTATACAAATAAACATGGAACAATACATTTATTAATCTGTGTTAATGTTACTTAATAAAAAGACATTCGTTCAGTGTTTGTTCATGTTTTTGTTGCCGTTACGTGACGTAGCGGTGTCTGACTAAGGGCGAAACGTGGGCTGATGACGTCATCGTTTCAGAAAATATACGGATTTCGCTGTCCACACGAAAACGCAAGGCTGTCGTTTTCAGATTTATCCACTCTGGGACCCGGTTTCAAAAAATATCGGTTTCACTCTCCCAAAACGCCGGATCCGTGTGGACAAAACACCTACAAGATACAAAATGTATGCGTATACAGCTAAATGCGTCTCCGTGTGGACGGGGCCTTAATGTGCTATACATTTTCGGCCGTTGATGGGGACCTCCAGAAAACCAACAGTAGATAATCTTAGTGTTCCTGAAAGCACTTAATTAACAAGTAAAACTAGCAATGTAGCTTGGTCCTAGCCCATTACAGGCTTTATAAGAAGAAAGACCATTTAAATCCATTTTAAAAATTACATGAAGGAAGTGCTAAGCATCTAAAACTGGAGTGATAAGATATGTCTTAATTCTGGTTAATAGCTGAGCTACAGAATTAAGTCTCTCAACTGTTGCCATTTCCCCCCCCATTTCATGGGGCCTTTAAAGACAAATACATTTACGTTTTTTTTGTAGATTTTATAGATATTTTATTAAACAAGCAAAGAGCTTTTAAGGAAATGACATCCAGAGGTTTTGAAAAAAAATGGCTTGTACAACAACATTCTTACATTTGCAACAGAGTAGCATGTATGAATAGTCTCTTCTCCTTTGAATTAGTCCTCTAGGATGGATTCACATCTTTACTTTCTAAAACGGTCAAGTGTTGACTTATTTCCCAACTTTTTCTTCTCATTGGACTTCTCTTTCTGCTCTTTGTCTCTTTCTGTTCGCTCTTGTACGGTTTGCCGAATTTCGTCCTGCAGAATCACAATAGAGAAGAAGTGATGTGAACAGAGAGCAAAATAGAAACACTATTCTGAGAGAGGCTTGTGTGTAAGTTCAACAAAGACTTGCTCTCAAAAACCCTTCAAGTCTATGATATTCTGGCCTCTAGATATGGCTTTGGTCCCTCATGAAATACTATGAAACTTTTTACTCGTTGTCCACAAGGCAAACATTTTAGTCTGATCAGTTAGAAATGTTACCTCTCCATCTACACGAGGCATCATCATGTCTGTAGCACAAACAATGGGAGATGATTCCAAACAGAGACGACAGAGAGGGAAAAAAAACCAAATACCCTCTGATCCTCATGGGCGACTTTCCTCTTTCTTTTCTCTATGGCACCAGCCGAGCTTCTTCCTTTCTTCTTTGTCTTTGGTTTAAATTTGTCTTTTGCCAATGGATCAAAGCCCTGAAACAAAGACAAGACACAAAGTAAGAACTAATGACACCAAACTGATGGATGCATTCTGAATCCATTCATTGTAATGTCAGCACCCTTGATAAATAGAAGCAAAACCAACTAGGAGCTTCCTAGGAATTTCCTCTTCATCTTTCATTCATGATATTCACAAATTTATCTGAAGTATAATTACTCTATGTGACCCTGGAGCACAAAAGCAGTCTTAAGTCGCTGGGGTATATTTGTAGCAATAGCCAAAAATACATTGTATGGGTCAAAATTATAGATTTTTCTTTTATGCCAAAAATCATTAGGATATTAAGTAAAGATCATGTTCCATGAAGATATTTTGTAAATTTCCTACCGTAAATATATAAAAACTTAATTTTTGATTAGTAATATACATTGCTAAGAACTAACAAACCATACATCAATGGAAAGCTTATTTATTCAGCTGTATATGTATAAATCAGATGTATAAATCTCAATTAAAAAAATTCATTGACACATATGACTACAAATCTAGCTGAGGTATAATCCTATTTATATTGTAGGCTTTTAAGTGCTTATTAAGTGACAAGCAATAACTTCCTGATTTACTGGGGTATATAAATATGAGGTGACAAACAGGCCAAATTGCTATAATGATATATATCAAAAGACTGTTGATCTGTACAAATTAGCTGAACAGTTGCTGCAGTTTGACTTGTAGCCTACATCCTGATTCATGAACGGTTTCTCCAGTTAAAAACAATTTTTTTTTCTTTTTTAACAAAGAGCAGAGCCGTGGCCAAATATCTGACAGTTAAAACATCTCATGAATTTGGAATGAAGATGTTGACTGGTACACTCACATATCCAATCTGAATGCTTTCCAGAGGTTTATTGAAAAAAACATTGAAAAGTGCCCGTTTTAATTAACTACATTTTGTATTGCTATCCTTTTGATATTTTTATTGCAAACCTTTTTGATATTTGTTACATTCCAGAGTTTATTATTCATACATGCAAAAAGTACAAAAATAATTTTACTCAACTGACCTCAAGCTAAAGCCCTCTAGGACAAATCTTGACTAGCCGAAAGTTGGATTGGGTCCTTCCACCTTCTCGTATATCTCTCCGTCTAAGTCAGAGCCAAATATCTGAAGAAACTTCTAACTTAAGTAAAAAATGGCACAGCTTATTGCACTGTGTACAGATGAGCTCGGATTCAAAACCTAGGGCAGATAGGGCATATACTTAGGCCCACAGAATCCCTGATTATCTGATGGATCACTTGCACTCCACTGACTTCACTTCCAAAAGCCGCTGCTCATTTGCATTAAGTTAAACATCTGTCATGTCTCTGGACTCCACATGCCTACATCCTGACTGGTCACTGTCACTCGTGTCCATTGAAAACAACTGGGATTACCTTTGTTGCTGTTTCACTGCCAGTGTGCAGGGTTTGCCAAAACATACGACATCAGGGGCATAAACTTACCAATGCTTCAACTTGTTCCTTGTGCCTCTGCTCAAAGCTGGCCTGGTCCACTTTACTCAGCTGTCCTGGGTCCAAACCAATCAGCTCAGGCTGCACCTTCTCTAGCAGAGCCTTGACCTCCCACTCCTGTCTCTGTTTAGAGCTGCGGAACGGGTTTGTATCAAGAGCATCAAAATTTGGTTCCCCTGCACCTGGAGTGACACAGAAAAAGCAGGGAATTTTCTCTCTTTTTTTATTCAGTTATAAGGGAACTGTGACCTGTAAATTTTTTTTGTGACATTCAACCCTGCAGCTCTGTAATATACTGAAAGAAACAGATAAAAAATGCACTACTTCTCATGGTGATGCACATTATTTGTGTTGTGTGTGCCAGTACGTACACTGCATTTTTTCTCTGCCAAATTGAAGGAATAAATTAAAGGAAACACAATACATAAATATGTCCTCTAGATGTAAATGTCTAGGGAGCAGACAGACAGACAGCAAAAGAGTTGCATAAGCAACACTTCAAAGTTTGAAAATACAACTTCCAACACATCTCTTCATTACTTTAATTCATTTTACAAAAATAGCTTGAAATCTTTAAAGACTTGAAGAGCTCACTCACAAACACCAGAATATGGAAATAACTTTTCATGTACCTTCTGATTACACTGAAAAAAAAGTGTTCTTGTCTTGTTTTCGAGTGCAAATGTCTAAAGATTCTTAAACAAGATACATTTACTTAAGAAGGAAAATGACAATAGTCATCTTGTTTTCTGTGAAATTGAGCAAAATAAAGTGAGTTTAATAAAAAAAAAAAGAAAAAAGAACAGTGGGCTCCAAAACAAAAAAGAAAAAAAAAGTATTTATTCTCCATTGACACATTTGTTGTTCTTTAAAACAAACTGACTTAATTACAACATTAAGTCAGTTTGTTTTAAAGAACAACAAATGTGTCAATGGAGAATAAATACTTTTTTTTTCAAGACTTCATATCTTAATTTTGCCTCTCATGTAAGTGTATTTTGATTTAAGGATGTTTAAATGTTTGTATTGGAAATCAAAGAAAAGTAATTTTTAGCTCATCTGTCCATCATCCATGAAACACAACTGACTATATGTATGTAGACTCCTGGTATGAAGGAGTGAACATGTCCTTTGTGTAAACATGTGTTCCTGTCTTACCTGGTACAATCATGCTGGTGAAGCCCTCTCCATGTCCAATTCCCAGAACATCTTCAAAGGGGCAGTACGCAAGACCCCAAATTTGCCCTCGAAGGCGGTGAGCCATGTAGGGTTTGGATACAGGACTGCTTCCCAAAACGTTCTGATAAACCTATGGATACAAAAATAGCTCTATTATTGTAATAGTTATTGTAACTCTAATTAACAATATTGTAATATTACAATGTTATATTGTCGTTTACGGAAACTTCTAAAAATTCTTAACAGCAAATCGTGCGTGCAGCTTCAAGAGAGCAAGCATACCTGTGCTGTACTTTATGCAGTTTCTTTATCCCTTTCAAATTATCTATACATAACATTTCAAACAATTTCTATGTGTTATTGTTCAATCTTATGTTGCGTGCTGAATGAAAAATCTTCATCATTTACACATCCTCAAGTTTTCCCAAACCTGCATGAGTTTCTTTCTTCTGTTGGTAACCAAACAGTTGACATTAGCCATTGACTTCCAAAGTATGGGGGAAAAAATGGTACCGAGAACAGTTTGGTTACCAACTTTCTTCAAAATATCTTCTTTTGTGCTCAATAGAAGAAAGAAGAAACTCAGGTTTGGAACAACTTGAAAGTGAGTAAATGATGAGATCATTTTTATTTTTGGGGGAACTATCACTGTAAGGTTAATGCCACAGGGTTCAGTTGTGAAGCAGTAATTTCCCATTGTCTCTGTTTCGGTATGATTACAATGAAATGCCACTGGTCTGATTTCAGGGATGGGTTAAAGCGTTCATGAAATGCAGTTTCAGATATTTATGTTTCTCAAGGTTAGTTTGCAAAATTTTTTTTTGCACCAAAAAACTGCAATATTTAATTTAATTTAATTTAAATCTGTGAAAACCACTCAATTCAAGGGATGATCTTGCAGAAATGGAGTCAGATCCAGAAGCATGCTGTTTAATTGCTTTTGCTTGCTTAATTGCTTAATTTAACTTATTTTAATAAAATAAAAATAAATGTACTTACCTGTGTTGCATCAGAGGAAATTTTAAATTTCTGATCTTTAGAATGGCAATGCAAAGTTTTTGGAGGTGCAGTTAGAAAATAATAATTCTTATTTTACACTGGGGAGTTAGTTTTGAGTTCTAAAAAACTTGCAGTATGTTTTATTGTGGAGTAACCTCTTATTTGTGTAAATATCAAGAACATTTTGATTCTCAATTTCATGCCCCCTTTAAAGGGTTGGGTTAGGACTATACTCTTTGCAACCAACAACAAATGTTTATCCAGGAAAGTTTACTTGTGTGTATATTGTGTGTATACCTGTACAATATCTCCAGTAGCAGCACTAAGTAGTCCTCCCTGGCTTAGAGATAAGCAAGAGGCTCCAGCAGGGAGGAAACAGGAGTGAAGAGGTTTAAAAGCTCTGATATCATACACCTTTAGCTTTCTGTCCAGACCTGATGTCACCATATACCTGCAATAAACAAATATTTTACTGGTGTAAATAAAGGGAATGTAAGGTATGATCTATGGCTGCGACAACTAACCAACAATCGAAATTAAAATATTTGATAAAATCTGACGTCACTTTACAGAAGTGAAGAATGCATATGGACAAAATATAGCAGAAGACACAGAATGAGCTGCTGCAGGAAAAGTGTACTACCCAAGTTGTCCTAAACATGAAAATGCTGTTTATGAAGCATTTCAAACACACTAATAACCATACATTTTAACATGGCTTGCTTGTCTGGTGCTTTTACAGGTGTCTGTTTTTAAAGCCTTTAAGAAATGTTTCACCCAGTGAATAACTTACATTTTACAGTTATATCCTTACCTGTAAACATCAGAAAGTCACAAGGGTATTTTTTGTTTGTTTATTTTAGAAAGTAATGTTTGTTTTTATTACTTTGTTTGCACATATGGATGCATGTATAGCATAAAATACATAGGTACGTTATTTATAGGTTTATAGGAAGTATTTGATGTTTGGTATGGGTGTGAATTATAAGGTATTTCTAAATGTTTTATATCAATCAGTTCTTGATAAACTGTATCATACTCTCATTATAGAAATCATGTCTAAATTATACTCTGCAAGATCAGAAAAACTAGGAACCACATGACTAAGAAGACTGATTTATGTGAGGGGAGGAGAAACATAACACCCTAAGCTTAAACAACATCTAATTAAACAGGACCCCATTAGGAATGTGTCCAGCAGCAGAGCTTAAATACTCACAACAAACAATTCATGAGTCGAGAAGTCTAATCCAGCAACATGAAGCAAGCCATCTGACTACTCTCATCTCACTTTTTCTGAAAATTGACAGGGCAAGTAAAAACCTTTTTTTTTTTTTAAATGTATTGCATTTTTTAAATTATTATTATTATATATTTTTTTTTGCTTTCTATGTACAGTAGATGCACTTCCCAAAACAATCACCCCACTAACTCTACAATGAGTCATTCTATCCAAATCATCTGGTGAAATCTCCTTTATTCTTACATATTGCAATAATCTCAATATATCACATAATGTCAGTCTTTTCCAATTTCATGCAGCCCTAGTTTTAATGTCATTAGTGAGATTCGCAAAATGATCGCATGTAACCTCGAAACATGATATTCATACACGTTGAAGAGCCAAAGCCCAAATCACATAACTACCAACAGCAATCTTAATCTTAAGTTTAATAAAACATACTTAATGTCTCGGTTTTGTCTCACTTTTAATCGATGTTCACACTGGGATTTTTTTTTTATTCTGAAAAAATCCTAAATTCATTACTGAAGAGTTTACAGACTCTGTGAGGTAAGGATTAATGGTGGGTGGGGTTAGTCATCCGTCAGCTCTAACGTAGTGTTGCTTTCGTCAACGAAAATTATGACTAAATATCGTCGTCAACGAACCTTTATTACATGACGAAAATGAGACGAGACGAGACGAAAATGCTGGTCATGTGACGATGACTATAATTAAATGTATAATGCAATATCGTTGACGAATAAAAACGAGACTAAATGTGGTTTACAAAATAAAAACTATGCTAAAATGTCTCTTAATTTTCGTTGACCAAAACGAGACGAAACGAAATGTTATAACGTTATTTCGTCTCGTTTAGTCGCGTTATTATTATTATTATTTTGCAGTATTTCTGTTTCCTGTGTCTCACTAAAACTAAAATTAAAACAGGCCGCCAAAAACAACACTACTCTAACGTAACAACCCGTCTGAGACTGCCGGTCCCCCGGCACTGATGAAATCCCCCCAGGACTTTGTGATACTCACGTGCCAGTTTTATCCACTGTTAAGGAACGAACAGCTCCCCGATGACACAACATCTTTACAAGTGGCTCTTTCTGGTTGGGTGACCATAGACTGACGGTGCCATTTGGGTGGCCCAGGTGAATTACTGCATTATGGGGATTCTGTGACATCACATCTAGCCGTCCCATTTTTGTGCAGACGGCTGCGATCTCTTTACCAACCGATACATCCAGATATTGCAGAAACCCTGTGGCACTCTGAAAGGTGAAATTATTATTGGCATATGGAAAACCTGTTTTAAGGCTGAGATACAATTGGAAAGGTAGTTACTTTTTCATGCACAAACACTTGGGTTTTTCATGTGTCACCATGAAAGGTTGAATGAGTATCAATGAATTAAATATTAATAAAAATAATAGAAATAAATCACTTTTTTTTATTGACTTATCAGTTTAATTCATGTTTTAAAACAGAATATTGAATTAATAAATATTTTTCCAAGGCACATTTTAAAAAAGCATTTGCCAGTTGCTTTTCATCCATTTACCAATCGCTTTTCTTGGTTGTTTCACCAAATTCTTAGTTTCCCCCCCCCCCCCC
>NW_015645545.1:43981-44308 GCF_001515625.1 Sinocyclocheilus rhinocerous
CCCCCCCCCCCATTTGTCATTTCAATTAAAAATGCCAATGGACAGTTCACTCATTGGAGAGTTTTTTTTTTTTTTTTGGACATATCGCAGTCAAAATGGAAGCCATGTTTCTCAAGATACATTTCATCATGGATTATGACAGCAAATCAGACAAAGACACTGCATGCCAACACAATTGGCTGCAGTGTTAAAACCTTAAAGGGGTCATATGATGCGATTTCAATTTTTCCTTTCTCTTTGGAGTGTTACAAGCTCTTGGTGCATAAAGAAGATCTGTAAAGTTGCAAACACTAAAGTCTCAAAACCAAAGAGATATTCTTTATAAAA
>NW_015645545.1:44404-51231 GCF_001515625.1 Sinocyclocheilus rhinocerous
CACGGCATCACAGTATGGTAAGGGACGTAACATTTCTGTCACACGCTTGAGGTATTCGGCCAATCACAACGCATTGGATATCTGGCCAATCAGAGCACACCTCGCTTTTCAGACCGATTAGTTTTGTAAAAATCGACGCGTTTCAAAAAGGCGGGGCATAGAGGAGAAACAATAATGTACAGTATGTGGAAAATGTTTTTTTTACTTTAAACCGCATAAACACATTTCATTACACCAAATACACAAAATAATGTTCTTTTTAGCAGCATCATATGACCCCTTTAAAGAAATGAAAAGTTTTTGCTTTTTGCCAAAAGCACTTGCTGACGCACCGCTGTGGCGAGTAGGAAGTGGTAGGGCAGAAACTGCATTCTTAAGACGTCATTGAACTTCTTCACACAGTGGAGCTCCAAACCTTTAGAGTCATAGATATAGAGCCATCTCTTCTGTGCCACAGCAAACATGGCCTCTGTATGAAGCCATCTGTAGGTAGAACGAAGAGCGCAGAGTGAGCTTTAAATAAGACCAGAATGAGACAATTACTCATTACTAAAGCACAGGAGTAAGAAGTGGTAGGGCAGAAACTGCATTCGTAAGATGTCATTGAACTTCTTCACACAGTGGAGCTCCAAACCTTTAGAGTCATAGATATAGAGCCATCTTTTCTGTGCCACAGAAGGGCTGGGTAACAGAAGCAGAAATGTATAAGTCTCAATATTGATTGATACCAATACATCATGATATACACAGAATTTGATTTGCTTTCAATTCACAAGCTTGATCCAACTGATCTTGCTTCGATTTGATAACACTTAATTTGGATATGTATCAGGTAAAGAACATGTCGATTTTTCACAGTAAAAACTTTATAGGGGAATCTGTCAGTACACTACTATAATATTAAAGGCTAAAATTAACAACTTGCATACAAACATTTAAATTGCACATAATACCAATAACAAGTTGGTCACTGAATGACTTTTCTGAGGTAAATGTAACGTTATGTGACATTCTTTACCAGCTGTTTTACAGACTTCTTTCCGTGGTTAAACATGGATTGAGTGATTACATGAGACATGATGCATTTCAGTAAGTTGGTACTATATCGTTCAACATACATTCTCACGTTCATTCATGTTTATTTCATCCTAAAACTTGCATTAAAGTGGAACAGATGACTCACACGGTCTGTCACACCACATAAAACAGCGCCAGCATTTGAAAGCTAAGACTTTGTTTCAGTCATAATGGTTGCTAGCTACAACATGAAGCATGTGTGCCAGAAAATCAAGAGATGTATTGATGAAGGTGCACTCACTTGACGTCATTCACCGTTTCCATGACATTCATCTCACACATGAGGTCTTTGGATTGCCAGTCTATGCAGGCCACATGACCTTTCTTTCCACCCACTAGTAGATGCCTGTTGCAGACAAACACATTTTTATGGATCTGTAATTTTTTCAGTAAATACAATGAAAATGCAATTCATGCAATGATTTACATAAACCTCTCCTATAATGAGCATATAATGAGTTTTCAGTTTCTGGATTAAAATGCCCAAGGTGTCTTGATTGAAATGTCCTGAGATGTTTTTGATTTTTAATTTTTGAGTAAGGTTCTTAAATGGTCAAGCATAAGAAAACAGTGATATACAGGATTTAAAAAAAAAAAAAGTCTGTCAAGTTATTGTTAACATATTTATAACAATTTCAAAATGCCTTTGTGTAATTACTACGCTCTAAAATTCATAATACAGAATGTGTACAGAAGAGCAACAGAAATCTACTTCTGTTCACAGTGAGTATAATACAAACAAAGAGCCAACAAAACCAATTGCCAGGGTATTATTACACAAGGTACAGTGAGACAAACAATGCACACTGAGAATGTCTCTTATGTGGCAAATCAGTGTTAATGAAAGGGTCAAATTGAGTTAAGATGTGTAAATGTGGACTATAAACAAAAGAATGTTGACACTATAAATTCTAGTGTAAATATTCTATTTTAACAAATTTAAAAAAAATAATTCAGTTGTTATTGTTAGGTATTGGCTGAGATAATCAAGCGCACGATGAAGGAGTAGAGTTCAAAAGGAGTTTCTAATAATAAATCCAGGAGAATAAACAAACAGTATCAAAAGCTCAGCAACGTAAATCCAAATAATAGCAGACGATGAACTGAGGGAAACAGAAGACTTAAATACAGGGGAGAAAGCAATCAGGAAGAAACAGAACAGGCGTGGGGCTAATTAACAACCAATGAGACTAATGAAAAACTAAGGAAACAGACTAACCTGTGACCAGGGAACTAATGCAGGGGAACAGAAATATAGAGAAAACCAAAACACAACAGAACAGAAACATGATATTTTGCCCCCTCCCGGAATGGCGTGTCCTCGCGCCGACAAAGGCAGTCCAACAGAGGAGAGAGGGTGGGGGTTCAGGAGGCAGGCGTTGGGCAGGTGAGGGGCAGGCAATGGGAAAGGGGCATAGTTCATAAGGCCAGGGCGGAGACAGAGCCGGTGGAAGAGGAGCCCAGGATGGAGACGGAGAGCCGCAGAGCCAGGGTGACACAGAGGATCCGGAGGGCCAAGGCGGATCTGGTGGCTCAGGCGATCGAGGCGGAGGCGAGGATCCGGAAGACCACGGTGGAGCCGGAGCGACAGAGGACCAAGGTGGAGCTGGAGGGAAAGAGGAGCCAGACAGAGCCAGAGGGATGGAGGGACAAGGCGAAGGAGTGGAATCCCGAGGCGAATGATGGTCAACAACTGACCAAGGCAGAGCCAGAGGGACGAGGGAGCCCGGTAGAGCTAGTGGGATGATGGGCCACGGTGGAGACGAGGGAGCAATGAGCCAAGGTGGAGCCGATGGGTCGGAGGGCCGAGGTGGAGTCCGGGTCTCAGAGGCTGGAGGCAGAGACAGGGGATCCTCCAAACCCAAGGTGGCTGGAAGCTGAAGATTCCGAAGCTCATCCGATCCACCGGTTCTGGCCTGCTGAGGGTGAGCTGAGGTATCTTCAGTGGCCAGCTGACACAGGGCCAATGGACTGGCTGGCTGAGACAGAGGAGGAGGGAGTGGGAGGCTGGGCAGGAAACTGATGAGGAGCTGGCTGACGAAGGAGAGCTGGGTAGGACCAGCGGGGAAGGGAGAAGCCAGTATTCATCCTCATTTAAACAGTCAAATATTTCAGAGGCCAGCGACAGCTCACCCTCAGCAGTGGGAGTGTGGGCGGGGTCACATTCTATTCCCTCGATCTCCACAAGGACTCCCACGGCGATACACGGTGTTGCCAGCTCACAGACCTGGTCAGTCTCATTCTCACGCTCAGGTTCTGGAGCGAAGTTACGCTCAAGCTGGTGACATAAAATACACAGAGCGAGCGGTCGGGGTAGTGCGTAAGGCACGCCAGATCTAAAAAGTTCCTGGTGTGGTCCTCCAGCGAATGGTCCAACTGCATAGGAGCTGTACGGCTGGCAAGACCATTCCGGGAGAGGGGAAAAAATAAAATAAATAAAACAAAACAAACAGAGAACGTTGCTATATTTTCTCTTTTCACGGTCTGCTATTCTGTTAGGTGTTGGTTGAGATAATCAAGCACACGACGAAGAAGTAGAGTTCAAAAGGAGTTTTTAATAATAAATCCAGGGCCCTCATTTATCAAAAGTGCGTAGAAAAGGTTCTATATTTTGTCCTACGAATGAAATTTAGAATGTGCCTAAGTACAAGAAAATACGTATTTATCAAACGTGCGCACACAGTTCTTACACATGAGTAAGCAATCATTGTTGAAAAATCCCACATGTGCGTAAGTAACATGCTTGTTCATGTTCACGGTCATTTGCATTCGGAAACGCCTCTAATGAACCATAAATGGTGACAACACCTCCCTTTATAAATCACGTGAATGTATGTGTCCTCACCGAAATCATGGCAAAGAAAGCGGTACCGACTGAGAAGCCATTCTGTGCTCTCACTCTCAGCGCGGTCTTTGAAAACGTGTTCTCTGCGGAGCGCATTGTTTGCCAAGTCTTCCAATAATGCAAGATAAGCCATTGCACTGAGACAAACATTTGTCACAGCTGTTTATAGGGTTTGACACCAATTAGGCAACTTGTCTCTTTAAAACTAGACAAATTATAAATTGAGTGTTTTATAGGGCTGGGTATCGAGTTCAATACTTTTTAGGCACCGACCGAATTGCCTCGATACCATCGAGTATCGAAAAACATCTCGTTGTTCGGTACCAAATTCGATACCTAAGGGGTTAATCTCATCAACGTCCGTGGGCCAATAAGCCTGCAGCACTAGGTGTGTTCGACTAGAAGCGGCGCGGCGCAGATCGATATGTGTTTGAGTTTTTTGAGAAAAAATGATAATGTAATCTTGTTAAAACTGATCTCATAAAATTGGTATCGAAAAAAGTATTGTTCAGGAACAGGTATCCAGCCCTACCCAGCCCTAGTGTTTTATAATTAAAGGAAACAACAGGACATATGTGGATTGCTTAATGCATACTGTGACACTCTTAAATGCTCTTTATGTGTAGTGTCGCTATTCTACCCCTAGATTCTCTGCGTAAGCATGCATAATGCGTAAGCATTTCTACGTATAAGTACAAGTTTGTAGATCCCACACTTTGCGTGAAACTGTTCTCACGCACTCATTACGCACACATCTGTGCATACGCACTGTTGATAAATGAGGCCCCAGGAGAATATCCACAAGTCCATAAACAGAGTATCAAAAGCTCAGCAACGTAAATTCAAATAATAGCAGACGATGAACTGAGGGAAACAGAAGACTTAAATACAGGGAAGAAAGAGAAGGGAGAAACAGAACAGGTGTGGGGCTAATTAACAACCAATGAGACTAATGAATAACTAAGGAAACAGATTAACCAGGGAACTAATGCAGGGAAACAGAAATACAGAGAAAACCAAAGCACAAAAGAACAGAAACGTGACAGTTATTTGACTCATCTGCGTTTTTAATTTTAAATACATAAGGTTCTGGATCATCTATTTAAAGTTTAATGTTTGTAGTGATCATAATTCTGATACCTAGTCGTGTAGCTTCCTTTAAAATATAGTTGCCATAGTAACATTCTAAGACGTTTTATTCAGTTAGTAGCTTTAAGTAGAATTTCACACAACAAACTTGTAGCAGCCATTCATCTTTTGATCCTCTGTAGAAAGCATTGTCTGTAAGTTTTTATGGTTAATTTGTTTACAATTTGCTGAATTTATTGTTTATAAAGCTGTGAAAGAACTATATACTACAAATGAAACTAAGGCCACGTACACACTACAGCTAAATTCGGTTGTCAGTTCACCTTTTACTCCTTAATAGCGTTCTGTACACACATAATTCACTAAAATACGGGAGTGACAACCGCATTAACTCCCGAAAGATACAGGTAGTGACAACCGCATTTACAGCAATTCTATGCAGTGTGTACAGAACCGGACAACTAGTATGATGATGTCACGAGAAGCAATGTGCGTGTATTGTCAGGCGTTAAGTGTTTACCACAGATCTGACAGGATGGCGGAGAGAGGTGTATTGTGGACCGAGCAGTTGCGGTCAAGATAGTGTAGGCTGTTCAATAACAACAGTTTAAAGAACAAAACTAGATTACGAGCAAATCCCGACGACTGCGATTTAATAACGTTTTGCATGGATTTTTGCAGTCTAATGTTTGTTTTGTCAACAGCAGCTAACTAACACAAAACTAGCTAATCTGCGGGCCTCCATTCTCTCTGAGACGCCACAACGTTGCTATGGTTACCACGCTGCCATTCATGGCAGTTTCGGGAGTGGGTCGTGTTCTGTACACACATGGAACGATACTTTACGGGACTCACTCCCGCATTTAAATGCGGTTGTCACTCCTGAAACTTGCAGTGTGTACATGGACTAAATAGAGATATTGTTGTGTTCTTACTATACTACTTTCTGTAGTTTTAACAAACTCAACGTGTTGTGGAATGAAGCGGAAATGTCCCATAAGTCTACGAGTTGGAAAGAGTTTATCTATCTGTCTAACTTCGGGAACAGACACCAAAGTGAGGGCAGAATACATAAAGAAGGGTTTTCAACAACATGAATACTGAAAACTTGTTTAAAGGGTCATGAAACCCCCTGTTTCAGCACTGGTTAGTTCTCACGCTGCCATTCATGGCAGTTTCGGGAGTGGGTCGTGTTCTGTACACACATGGAACGATACTTTACGGGACTCACTCCCGCATTTAAATGCGGTTGTCACTCCTGAAACTTGCAGTGTGTACATGGACTAAATAGAGATATTGTTGTGTTCTTACTATACTACTTTCTGTAGTTTTAACAAACTCAACGTGTTGTGGAATGAAGCGGAAATGTCCCATAAGTCTACGAGTTGGAAAGAGTTTATCTATCTGTCTAACTTCGGGAACAGACACCAAAGTGAGGGCAGAATACATAAAGAAGGGTTTTCAACAACATGAATACTGAAAACTTGTTTAAAGGGTCATGAAACCCCCTGTTTCAGCACTGGTTAGTTCTCTACACAGTTTTAAAAAAACGCTAAAAAGGTGGGCGTGGTGCCCTGCGAGTGGAGGGGGAAGAGGGGAGACAGACAACACACACAGCTTCGGGTCATACCTGTCAACCCTCCCGTTCTCCCATATTTTACCATATCCCGCTATGATCCCGTTTAAATATTTTCCCGTATTTCTCCCGTATTTTTAA
The DNA here is from genome assembly GCF_001515625.1 of Sinocyclocheilus rhinocerous. Classification (NCBI taxonomy): domain Eukaryota; kingdom Metazoa; phylum Chordata; class Actinopteri; order Cypriniformes; family Cyprinidae; genus Sinocyclocheilus; species Sinocyclocheilus rhinocerous. The sequence continues at coordinate 51,133 of NW_015645545.1, forward strand.
TCTTTTTATTAAAAAAAAAATCCCACTGGGCATATTTTATATGTTTGCTACATTGGTTCCGGTAAAACTCCCGTAAATTTGTAATGGGCCAAACCTCAT
>NW_015645545.1:51630-56425 GCF_001515625.1 Sinocyclocheilus rhinocerous
GCATATTTTATATGTTTGCTACATTCGCTTCCGGTAAAACTCCCGTAATTTGTAATGGGCCAAACCTCATTATATGAATAATCACGACAACAAATTCCAAGGTTGTCCAGTTGCCATATCTTGTATGAAATGCATCTTTCTCACATGATCGACGCATATAAATTTCAACCCATTTGTCCCCTCAACTTGGCAACATACAGCCCAGTGATGCTATTGATATGTGCGCAGGGAGTACCGCGGAAGGAAACAATGATCACTGGTAGAAATTGGAGGAGAAGACTCAGGTGGTGCACCAATGTATATTTACATGTATAATGAGATATAGTTTACACTTCAAAATGCTATGGTTTAATTGATTAAATATGAGCGCTTTAAGTTTCAAAGTCAGGTGCTGCGTTGCTTTTTTTTTTTATTACTGCGGTTACAGGGGAAATGGCTATATTCCTGGCGAAAAGCGCCACCTGCTGGCAGAAAATGAATTTGTATTTTTCAATAAGCCCTTTTGCTCTTTGTTTAGACCAAAGCCAAAAACGACCCTTATTTTTACGCAGAAAACACGCAGTTGTAAATGTGAACTGGTGGATCGACAAGAAGATAATGAATCTCTACACTAAGATATATTTATGTTACTGAATGAATATAATTGTTTGATAATAATTGTTTGAATCAATATAAAAATAATATAATTAATAATAATAATTATAATAATATAATATAATATAAAAATTGTTACTTTTGACTCCGCCCCCACCATCATTGGATAAGAACGCAGTCTCATTAATAATTTAATAGACACCGACGTGTCATCGATGTTCTATAGTCCTTTGCCACGTCACAAATTGTGACGTCAACACGATGAAGATTTTAAACCCGGAAGATGAAAATAGCGCAAAAAAGCTTAAAATTAACCTGTTTTCTCAAACAGTAAAAATTATCGGATGCTAACATTGTCTTCTATGATGTACAACACAAACACCTCTGCTAAAATCTCAGAAAAAGTAGTCTGGGGTTTCATGACCCTTTAACACTAGGATCTCTAAAGGTTTCTAAAGGATATTATTTGTTACTGACACTTGAACCCGATAATACATCTACTAATCCATCCATTCTGAACTGGAGTATTAAGCAGAACGTTCAAATGTCCTCTAAATATTAATGCAATGCTATATTTGTAATATTCTGTAACTAAAACTGTTTATTTAAATAATTATATTATTCTTTAGCACATACCGTCCAGTTCTGCCGTAGTCAAGCCTATATGGCCCAAACTGGGAAAGATGCAAGTTGAAGTACTGTAGGGAGAGGGAAAGAAAAAAAAAAAAACAGTGGAACATACAAAATAAAATTAATCACATATAGACTCCTTCATAAAAACTTGTAGTTGGTAAGGTCTGTAAACAAATCAAATATTTTACACTACATTTAAATTTTAGTTTTTTACACATATACATATCTCTAGACTCCTGCAGTACTGCTCAGTAATCCATATTAAATATGGTCCAAAAACAGAAGAGTAGTTACCTGGACAGCACATAATACAACACATTTTCCACTGATAAATCTAAGGAGGGCAGACTGTTCATGTAAGCCTTTACCTGTGCTTTTCAATTAATGAATTAAGATGGTGATCAAATAATAACCTGGATGATTGAGTTCTTATTTACTGTACACAAAATCTATGTGGCAAGGCACATAAAGTCCATGGTTTCAGCTAAAAATCCTATTTACTGTTATACTGAAGGAAAAAGTCACCTACTTCTTGGATGGCCTGAGGCTAAGTAAATTAACATCAATATTTCATTTTTGAGTGACTATCTTTTTGATATTTGGTCCGTAAAAACGGTCCCCCTTCTATGGGATCAAGTTATTCCTGTGATGCAAAGCTGAATTTTCATCAGCCATTACTCCAGTCTTCATTGTCACATGATCCTTCAGAAATCATTCTGATTTATTATCAGTTTGCTGTTATTATCAACGTTGGAAACAGCTGTGCTGCTTAATTTTTTTTTTTGGAACCTGTGAAACTTTTTTCAGGATTTATTGATGAATAAAAGTAGAAAGCTTTTCTAACAATACAAGTTTTTAATATCACTTTTTTTTTATCAATTTAACATATCCTTGCTGAATAAAATTATTAATTTCTTTAAAATAAATAAATAAATAAAATAAATAAATAAATACATTTTCTGACCCCAAACTTTTGAACGGTAGTTAACTCAGAAAAAGTAGTCTGGGGTTTCATGACCCTTTAACACTAGGATCTCTAAAGGTTTCTAAAGGATATTATTTGTTACTGACACTTGAACCCGATAATACATCTACTAATCCATCCATTCTGAACTGGAGTATTAAGCAGAACGTTCAAATGTCCTCTAAATATTAATGCAATGCTATATTTGTAATATTCTGTAACTAAAACTGTTTATTTAAATAATTATATTATTCTTTAGCACATACCGTCCAGTTCTGCCGTAGTCAAGCCTATATGGCCCAAACTGGGAAAGATGCAAGTTGAAGTACTGTAGGGAGAGGGAAAGAAAAAAAAAAAAACAGTGGAACATACAAAATAAAATTAATCACATATAGACTCCTTCATAAAAACTTGTAGTTGGTAAGGTCTGTAAACAAATCAAATATTTTACACTACATTTAAATTTTAGTTTTTTACACATATACATATCTCTAGACTCCTGCAGTACTGCTCAGTAATCCATATTAAATATGGTCCAAAAACAGAAGAGTAGTTACCTGGACAGCACATAATACAACACATTTTCCACTGATAAATCTAAGGAGGGCAGACTGTTCATGTAAGCCTTTACCTGTGCTTTTCAATTAATGAATTAAGATGGTGATCAAATAATAACCTGGATGATTGAGTTCTTATTTACTGTACACAAAATCTATGTGGCAAGGCACATAAAGTCCATGGTTTCAGCTAAAAATCCTATTTACTGTTATACTGAAGGAAAAAGTCACCTACTTCTTGGATGGCCTGAGGCTAAGTAAATTAACATCAATATTTCATTTTTGAGTGACTATCTTTTTGATATTTGGTCCGTAAAAACGGTCCCCCTTCTATGGGATCAAGTTATTCCTGTGATGCAAAGCTGAATTTTCATCAGCCATTACTCCAGTCTTCATTGTCACATGATCCTTCAGAAATCATTCTGATTTATTATCAGTTTGCTGTTATTATCAACGTTGGAAACAGCTGTGCTGCTTAATTTTTTTTTTTGGAACCTGTGAAACTTTTTTCAGGATTTATTGATGAATAAAAGTAGAAAGCTTTTCTAACAATACAAGTTTTTAATATCACTTTTTTTTTATCAATTTAACATATCCTTGCTGAATAAAATTATTAATTTCTTTAAAATAAATAAATAAATAAAATAAATAAATAAATACATTTTCTGACCCCAAACTTTTGAACGGTAGTTAATAGTTACAAAAGATTTATATTTTATATAAATGCTGTTCTTTAAACTTTTTGTTCATCAATAAATCCTGAAAAAAGTATCACAGGTTCTAAAAAAAAATATTAAGCAGCACAACTGTTTCCAACATTGATAATAAATCAGCATATTAGAATGATTTCTGAAGGATTCTGAAAATCCAGCTTTGATCACAGGAATAAATAATACTTTAAAGTATATTAAAATAGAAAACTCTTATTGTTAATTGCAATAATATTTCGCACTGTTACTGTTTTTTTTCTGTATTTTTGATCAAATAAATGCAGCCTTGATCAGTAGAAGAGACTTTAAAAACAATAAAAATCTTACTGATCCCAAACTTCTGAATGGCAGTGTGTGAGTATGTGTATACACATACACACAAAAATTAAAATAAAACAGAAAATATAAAAGAAATCAAATGAAAAGACTGATGAACTGCACATAATTCCTCTTCCTCTACTGGATCCTTCACAGAAACGTGTGATCTGAAACAACTTTTATAACCTTTTGTCCTTGAAGCCCCCTAGATCTATTACATACAACTCACAGATGTAATTAAACTTTAATTAAAGTTTTTCTCAATTATTATTTTTCAATGTCATGTTATTGTTTTACTGAATTTCTAATAAATGAATTTCTAATTATCTAGGCTAAATATTTTACATTAAACTATTTTATTCATATTAAAATACAGGATATTTGTGATAATGATAACCGGCTGCGTGTCCATTTTGAACAAGCTTCTTGTGTGTAAAGCCTGATGTGTGCCGGTAACCATACATGATATAAGGCTATTTTCTATGCATCAAAACATCAATATATGAAAAGTGGTTGTCAAGTAAGCTTCATTCATAATGCTTCCCTCATTTCAAACCTGCCATGTGCGTTCTCTAAACTGTCCTGGTGCTGCACTGCTATCGCAGCTGACTGCTGCCTTCTGTTCACGATTCATATGTGAAACTATTTTTCCCCCACCTCTAACATTAGTTAACATGAACTAACAATAAAAAATACTTCATTCTAAAGCATTTATTAATCTCAGTTAATATTAATTTCAACCTTTACAAATGCATTATTAAAATCCAAAGTTATATCTGTTTATATTAATTATATCATATTAATTAATGTTCATGAACTAACAATGAACAGTTGTAAATCAGGGCCCGTATTCACAAAACATCTTAAGGCTAAAAGTAGCTCATAACTCGCCGATTTAGGAGAAAATCTTAAAAATAATGGGCGTGACAATCCTAAATTTAGGACTCCTAAATTTTTGCTCTAAGAGTATTTCACAAAGCGATTTAGCTCTAAAACTAGCTCCTAAATCTGTGAAACGT
>NW_015645545.1:56490-73487 GCF_001515625.1 Sinocyclocheilus rhinocerous
GCTAAAAGTAGCTCATAACTCGCCGATTTAGGAGAAAATCTTAAAAATAATGGGCGTGACAATCCTAAATTTAGGACTCCTAAATTTTTGCTCTAAGAGTATTTCACAAAGCGATTTAGCTCTAAAACTAGCTCCTAAATCTGTGAAAGGTTAGGCGTAGTGAAGAGGACTCCTAAGTCACTAAGATCAAACCACAAACTATCCTAAAATGGCTGTTGCCGGCAATCTGTCTCTGAATGTAAACATTTTAGAAATGGTTCTATCCAACACAATTATTCGCTAATATAGTCTATAATCTTTCCACTTAGAAGCTTATTTTATGCACCGAATTTCTTGATAAATAAATACAATTAATAGTTACAAAATGCACTTTAGAATCGATATTTTTATGTGATGATCGATCCTTTCGATACAACATCAGTATCGAAAGTATCGATACTTACGGATCGATCCGCCTATCCCTACTAAACATCTCTCCATTCCTTAGTAAAAGTTTGTCTCAGCAGCTTTGTGAATAGGTTTCAAGAGAAAACTCTTAGCTAAAAACTTTTACTGCTATTTAGGAGAACTCTTAGTGGTAAGATAAAATGTTTTGTGAATACGGGCCCTGAACTACACTTTTAAAATCTGATCTGCACTTTTAACAATTTTAATGACTTAGCCCAGTTAATTAAAGGCTTTTTATTTTTACTATACGTAAAAGTAATACCTTGGTGTATTTAATTTTTTCAATGAACAGTTGTAGTTTAATTAATTAATGTTAACAAAGATGAATAAATACTGTAAGGATTAGCTAATGCCATCTCAGAGATGTTGCCCCAGTTCTTTTATGGATTTAAGCTCAACTGCTTCTGTCCGTTCACGTAACCCAAAACTGACTCGGTGATGGTAAACTCAGATCTGTGTGGGCAACGCCGTCTGCTATAGAACTCCTTGTTCATACAAAAATCTCACTGAACTATTTGCAAAAAGAATGTCTGTAAATCTAAGACTGCTATTTCTTACTGGCACACTTAGCCAACTGAAACCACACAATAATCAACTTAAAATTAGAGACACACAAAAAAAATAGATTGACTGGTCAAGAATGATTTGCAATTATTAAAATATTAATGCTAATATTAATCTCAAAGCAACCATGAAATCATCCATCTGTGAAATTTATTAGCTCTTTTCACACATTAAACCCAATAAATTAGTGTAAAATTACCAGGTTGACTTTTCTGGTTAATACACCATATATGCTGTTAACACAAGCAGCAGCGTTGCGTCTTTTTACCAGTTCCAGACCATTATATATCAGCATTAAAACACCAGTAAACTCGTAAAAGGTAAAATTACCTTTAAACGCTGCACCATTTTCTTTATCCCCCTGGATGACAAGTGCTTTACTTGTATCTACTGCCCAATTTGACAACATTTTTGACATCCAAGTCACAGCCGTAAATGTTTTTGCTCTTAAAAACACGAGACATGGTACAATGCCTTGTTCAAACATAGCAACAATGTTAATTTATTGGTAACAACTTCTCATAACTGACATTTGTCAGAACTGATTACCGGTACTTTTGAAAAAGCCCTGTTTATGATCTCTTAACGGCAATTTACCAGTAAAGGCTGTATGTGTGAAAGGTAGTAGTGAAACAGTAGTGTTCAAAATAAATCGTTGACCTATCACCTTTGATCCAGAAGTGATGTCAACTGCATCTGCTATGTCATCTTGAGAGATTGTGTTTGTGTCTTCATCCTCATCTCCTTCCAGGAAGCTGATGACAGACAGACAGTTATGAGCTCTGTGTGTGTGTGTTTTGTGTGTACTTTTTTTTGTGCATATTTTCTAATTGAGATGAATAAAGAATAGTTCAACACACAAGCAGTAGTTTAACAAAATGTCCAAGCTGGCCTTTTCTATGCAATACATGAATGTGCAAGGCTTCTGGGGAGAGAGTCCAGAAAGCAGGGTTAACTTTACGTCACATAAACCCCAAACTGTTGGTTGATTAACAAACTTTTATTAGCGGATATAGAGATGTTTGATTAGACTTGTGCTGGTATTCGGTAATGCGATATATCACGGTAATGAATATGCACGATATTGTTATCGTGGGCACTTCTAAATACCGTGAATAATTATATATTACAAATTATTCCGAATTTTGAATGCATTTTAAGAATACTTTCCCATGAACTGGTCAAAATGCGCAACAGGCATACAGCGAACGCACTCTGATGTAAACAAGCGCGGACTTGAAGCACATGGCGGAACATGTGAGAGACGCTCTGGATGAAAGCGCACTTTCACTCTCTGACAGCAGATGGCGCTAAACTGCAGAAATGAAAATAATAATAATATAATAATTCATTTAAATGCAGCCTTTACCCGGAAACCCTGTAAACAAAGCAGCTGCACTACTTTCTGTTTGAATCGTGTTTAAATTATTTAAACAGCCATTCAGATTTGTGTATTTGCTATGATGTTCATCACAGCGCCAAATACTTAAATATTTAGACTTAATAAGCTATTTATTTGCTAAACATATACATAAAAAAAATACAAATTAACTGCAATATAAAAAGTCTGTACTTGAGAAGATAATATGGCTGTAGTTAATTTTTTTTTGTTTAGCCATTTTGCTTCCACATTTGTTGTAAGGAGAGATGTCAAATTTATTTTATATTATAGAAATACATTTTATAGAAAATCTCCCACTGTAAATAATAATAATAATTATAAATACATAAATAATCAAAAATAAATCACTAAAATTACAATGTACAATTCCAAAATGAACATTGCTTTGTTATAATAGTGCTTGATAATAAATAAACCGAGGTATCCCCTTTGTTGAAATCATGGTCCTTGGAGAGCGGTATTTCACATTCTGGTCTAGTGCCCTGGGCACGTGCCCGGTAGGCCCATGCGTTAATCAGTCACTTAAAAATAAATTAAATATTTTTAAATATTTTAAATATAAAATATTGTGCAAAATCTGTCATGCCCACTGGAACCTCATCAACAGGGAATGCATGCGCTGAATACTTCTGAAGTAAACTAACCCTGGGACATAATGTTAGAGAATAAGTTGCTACGACTACTTACTAGAGGTGTAACTACACGTATTTGCCACGAAAACTTTGGTTTGGTATGCGTGTGTACCAAGCTAAAGCAGCATTGTTTTAACCACTACATCTGCAGAACTTCTTTGTGTGTGGAACACATTTAAAAACACTGTTTGTAAGTTATTTCGATACATATTCAAACAAGATAAAGAAGATATATTGGCTGATATTTTTGTTTGGCCAATATGTTGAGGGAAGCGGGAATTTTACATTGACGGTGGCAAGAACGCCAGCACCTGAGTGCACGAAGCTCCCATTCTCTAGTTTACTGTCTCTGTTAAACAGTTCTGACTAATAAATTATTATGCAGAACTTTTAGCGGGCATTTGTAGACTGCGTAAAAATGAGTGTGCATGACCGTTCCTCTGTTTGAATTGATCACTGACCCTGAGTTTAAATATTTAAATGGAACTTTTCACAAATATTTATAAATGTGTTTTTACTATCTTTATATTAAATAGTGTGACCCTGCTGTTTAAGATATCAGCAGTCAAAAAATCTATATCGGTCGACCACTACTTGCAATATAGCACCAAAGTCACATGGACTACTTTTGTTGTGCTACTTTTAACAATCACAATCCACATTTACTTTTATTGTATAGAGCAGCTTGGACATTCACATTCTCCTTTCTCATTTTGTGTTACACATAAGAAAATCATATTTAAAATTATAAGAAGGTGCAGTAATAACATAATTTACATTTTTGTTGAACTCTTCTTTTAATACTTCCGAGGGTTTATAGTCAATGTGGCAGATGAAAAAAAGAATGACAATGTGTGAACTGCATTACCCAGCATCCTCTGGAAGTAAAAGATCATATCTTGCAGCCTGTTTCTGAGCGAGTTCAGACATGGCCTCAGAGGATATAATGGCTTCTTTCAGCCTTCGACGGGCTCCTGCAGGCTGACACATAAAAGCAGAGTGAAATCATTTGAAAACATGAAAAGCAGTCCTTGTACAGATTCAGATGATGTTTCTAAGTTATTTGGGTGAATCTCACAAAATCTGCTAAAATCGTGTCCAGGTCAGGTTTCACCCCCACCATATTGCAACAAGGGAAAAAAATGTGTTCGCATTTTTATAACGTACTTGTGTGCTCACGTCCAAGATGCAATCAATGGCATCAAGGGGTTTGAAGTTTGGTGTATGAAAAAAATGAAGTGACCAAACAAACTGAAGATTAGAAAAGTTTATATGTTATGCCATTTCCATTTATGTAGCATAGATTTTAAGCTGTCAAACCACAAAAAGACACACTTAGTACTGAAAAAAATTCTATTCACTATGTGTCTTACAGACTAGACTGTGAATTTATTTCAAAATTGTAACATAAAATTACTGTAAAGTGGTTGTTAATTGGTTAACTATGTTACCTTGCCATATATAGCGAAAAAATGTAAATGGTTGTTTCATTTAATGTTCGTCCATCGTTTTCGAAGAGGACCTAGACATCTAACGGGTTGTGGGCTGTCCACGGTGTGTCCGCAGGTGGCTGGTAAGGCCGATACGGGCACGGAATGATCTGCCGCATGTCGGGCAGACATGTGTGGGCACCACTGTTGCAGCATTTGCAGCTCTGGCTTTACGGAGTGCTCGCTTCTCTTGTGCTATAGTTGTTCTTCTAGCTTCAGATGTCTGGCAGCCTTGGTGGATCAGCGTGCGCCATGTCGATCGGTCTTGTGCCAGGGTTTCCCAGGAGGTGGTGTCAATATCCAGGGACTTGAGAGAGGCTTTCAGCGTATCTTTGTATCGCTTCTTTTGTCCCCCGTGCGATCGTTTTCCTTGAGACAGCTCACCATAGACGAGCTGTTTGGGTATGCGGTGGTCTGGCATCCTTACAACATGGCCTGCCCAGTGTGTCTGGGCTTTCATCAGCAGGGTGTGAACTGACGGCAGGCCTGCTCTGGAGAGGACTTCTGTGTCTGGCACCTTGTCCTGCCACCTGATCCTCAGAAGACTGCAGAGGCAAGTCGTGTGTAGACTTGTGCCGGTATTGTGGAAGTTGTTCAATTGCCTAGCGTGCCTCCTGTATACAGTCCAAGTCTCACTGGCATACATTAGGGTAGTCAGCACTACTGCCCGGTAGACTTTAAGCTTTGTAGCAAGGCTTATTCCATGGCGGTCCCACACGTTGGTCCGCCGAATGCAGAGCTTGCCTTGACAATTCTGCAGTTGACCTCGATGTCAATTGTCACTGCGCGGGAGAGGGTGCTGCCAAGGTACAGTGGGTACGGAAAGTATTCAGACCCCCTTAAATTTTTCACTCTTTGTTATATTGCAGCCATTTGCTAAAATCATTTAAGTTAATTTTTTTTCCTCATTAATGTACACACAGCACCCCATATTGACAGAAAAACACATTAAATGATTTTAGCAAATGGCTGCAATATAACAAAGAGTGAAAAATTTAAGGGGGTCTGAATACTTTCCGTACCCACTGTACGTAAATTGGTCCACTGCTTGCAGCTTTTGTCCCTTCACTGTGATGGTGGGCTCTTGGTATTGGGCTTTCGGAGCTGGCTGGTGCATCACTTCGGTTTTCTTTGTGTTAATAAGGAGGCTGAAGTTGTTGCATGCTGCTGTGAATTTGTCCATGCTGGCTTGCATTTCCTGCTCTGATCCAGCATTCAGGGCACAGTCGTCAGCAAAAAGGAGGTCTCGTAGCACAGTCTCCTTTATCTTGGTGACAGCCTGGAGTCTTCGCAGGTTGAACATTTTCCCATCTGTCCTATATCTCAGGCTGACTCCCAAGGAACTGTTCTGAAAGGCGTCTTGACAGCATGGCTGAAAACATCATGCTGAACAGGGTCGGTGCCAACACGCACCCTTGCTTGACGCCGTTTGTGACGGGAAAGGCCTCTGAAGCTTTTCCATCATCCAGAACACGAGCCATCATGCCGTCGTGGAACTGACGTACCATCAGAATGAATCTGTCAGGGCACCCAAACTTCAACATAATGCACCACAGACCTTTGCGACTGACATTGTCAAAAGCCTTGGTGAGATCCACGAAGATGGTGCACGATTCTGCTCTTGACACTTCTCCTGGAGCTGTCGGGCTGCGAAGATCATGTCCACCGTGCCACGCTCTTTACTGAAACCGCACTGTGTCTCGGGTAGTAGCCGATATATAGCGAAAAAATGTAAATGGTTGTAACATCACATTATATGTAATTTTACTCTAAAATAACTGTCAATTTATTGTTTATGTTAAAAAACTATGAACTACCATATCATTTACTGTGGAAAACAGTAAAATGGCATTCCTAGACATTTGTGTGCAACTTTACATATAATTATATTATATTTAAAGTTTTGTTTCTTTCATGTTTTCATCATCAGTACTGATCATCAACATATTAAGGTAAAAATATTTTTTTCTGTGGTATCGAAATTGGTATTGAGATATACCACTGGTTATACAGTAGATACCATTTCAATGGTATCTTATTTCCAGCAATAAAAAAGCACTGGTTTCTGTTTTAATACCATTCCTATGTAAGGTTTTTAATGTTTGCTTTAATAAAAACTCTAAAATTCAGGGCTGACTGTTAAAAATTACTTCAAAAGTGTTTGCAGAAAAATATAGAGATGTAAAAATGTTGTTCACATTGTCCACCCCTAACAGTGACTTGCATCCATTTTTACATGCCAAATAAACTCAAAACAGAAACATTAAAATAATATAGGAAAACATTTTGACGATGTTGTAAGTATAACACTTTTTAAATTATTTTATGAAGAATTTGGACTTACCACTTTGTATTTCTCTCCTCTCTGAAACTTCTGGAGTTGCTTATGTGGTATAGGAGCCTCACCAGGAAAAGGGTCCTTTTTCTAAATTTACAACATAAACCAACAGAAGGGCTGTTAAAATACTGACTTTTTGACTATGGTCAAATTTTGTCAAATCAGGCCAGACAGTTGAAGCAGAAGCATTTAAATGACATGTGAAACTAAAAAGAGCAATTAAAACAATTAATTAAAACAACTGCTTAAGTTAAGATGTTGGTGACTGTTAAATTGATCAATTGCAATTATTTGAGATAACCACAGTAAAGGTGCATTTTAAATTTTTATTATTTTGCCATCCAAATATGAGAAATTTCATTTTTAAAGCAGTGGTTCCTAAATAATTTGTAATCAAGGTACCCCTTTTACAGTGATTTTTTTCCTCAGATACGCAGGATTATACATTTCTATTCTGTTGAGCGCTACAGGGATAGCGTATTTTTTGTAGTCCAAAACCCAGAAACAAGCATTTTAGCATTTCCTGTTCCATCTTCCTGAAGTCTATAGTTTTTTGGAATGGGTTTTTGGTTAAATGCCTAAAATAAAGTCTGTGGTTAATGCAAGCTCAATATATTTTCAGGTTTTATTCTACAACATAAAATACAATCAGTAATACTCCTTGTGTGTTTTTTATTTGTTTTTTTAAGTTCCTACTTGCTAGCAACTGCTTTTTTAAAATACATGTGTCTAAATGGGACTACAGAGGTTGTCGGGGATATAAAACATCATGCCGAACAGCGCTGAGGCACCAGGACCAAGTCCAACCCTATTCAAGTTCACCCATGAGGTAATACTAAATTTATAATTGTTATGAACAGTAAGTTTTGTTTATCATATGTCTTTAAAACTCATATTTTGGCTTAATAGCAAAAGTCCAGCATATGCAGAACAGAACACTTCTGTTCTAGAAAATCTATTAGGTCTATTTTATTATATAATTTAATGACTTCTTGTGTATGAACAGAGCTCAACAACAAGAACTGTGTTTTTAGGTCTTGCCAATTTAAACATTCAAGTGATTTCAAACCATTTAAGTACAAGACGATGTGAAAGCACTCAATTTGGCACTTGACCACGGTTTTCTGTGCACTCAAAGTAGCCTTTCAGACTGCGTGCGAAAACCAATCTGAGTTCTCTCATTCACATCTTATTGCACTTGAACGGACAAATACATACAAAGTTATGCCTGAATGCATGTCTTGGTGAGAATCCTTGTAAACACAGTCAGTTATATCTTAAGTGAACATAGAAAGTTTGGAGAAAATTGGATGCCCGTATAATAGATCCATACATAAAGGCAAAAAGTGTCAGCCTAATATACCCACAGGCCATTCAAGACATAGATGAGTTTGTTTGTTTTTATTAGTTGTTTGGACTCACTGCAGAGAATTCACTGGTAAGGAAGTGATGTAATGCTAAATTTCTCCAAATCTGTTCTAATGAAGAAACAAACTCATCTTGGATGGCCTGAGGGTAAGTAAATTTTCAGCAAACTATTCCTTTAATCATTCGCAATTATTTGTATGACAATTAATTGTTAGCAAAAATTCTAACTCAAGCTTAAATTATTTTTTGAAAGAAATAACTGCAATAATATAATAATAAATATAAAATATAAATATTATTTTTAAAGAAATAACTGCAAACGTATTTATCCAAAGTACCATTCATGTATTCAACACATCAATACTTCTATTTGTTTGATGCTCAAAATGTGCTCATAGATATCAGTATACTACACAGTGAAACAAGGCACAACAAACAAAAACCACTTGATGCCCCTTTAAAACTCACAAAAAATGTTAACTATTAAAAGCACTCTGATTTCAAGCTTTTAACAGCATACTAGAGAACTACTGTTAAAATATTACACTGAATGGAAAAATACTCTTACCTCCAAATTTTCACCATTCTTCCTTTTTAATGACCTTTCTTTTACTGTTGATTTATTCTGGTTCTGAACAGCTGTACCTTGTTCTTCCTCTGGTCTCCTTTGGTCTGTGTTTTCTGTTTCCTCCCAATAGCGTTTTGGAGGCTGAGTGAGAAAAAGCCAATCAAATTCATAAATGTTTACCTTTTTGGGTAAATAACAAATAAGACTGTCCATGATAAGGAAAAATCTAGTTCTTAGAAATACAGAGTCATGAGTGTCTGCAACTGTCTATTTCATTCTATTCCTGTCTTGTTTGTTTTATTTTCATTGGTTACATCCGCCTAACTTCGGCTCTGTTTCTATATTGAATTAAGATGCGTTTTCAGTAGTCATACTTTTTATTAAGATTTTTTTTTTAAAGCATAATAATAAAATATTATTTAAAACTTTTTAAAGTTCTTGTTTTAATAACTTCACTAATCAATAAGACCTTCATTACAATATTGTGACAACTGCATCAGCCAAAAAAATAACAATGAATATTAATTAAAAGCATGCTCATTACAAAAGTGTATTCAAGTCATTGAAATCCATAGGAATATCATGTTGACAGCAGAGTACCTAGTTAATATGACATTTATTCAGTACTATGGTAAAACAAATTACCATGATATTAGCTAACGTTATATGATACCATCAGCTACACAGTACATTTTGTAAGCGGTAGATTTACTCCATTCTATCAAAAAGATCACGAACAATTGTTGAGTATAATTTTAATAAATAATAAAGCCGCTGAAATCAACAAGCAATGAGTTTTGTTTTTTGACAACATCTTTACTGTAAACATCCGACATCAGCAAAGACATTTATACCGATATGTAAAAGCGGATAACATTGTAGCCAGAGCAATGAATGATCATATACACCTTTTTCTTGTTCATTTTCTCCACGTGTGTACTCGTCAACACCTCCGGCACGAGCGCTGCCATTTTTGTTTGAAAGGACGGACTGGTCGTCGTTGTCTTCTTCTAACGAGTATTAGCAGTTGGCAAATCAGCTTAATGGTAAAACACCGCCACCTACTGAGCTGGAGTGTGGAGATGCTGCTATTTGTAGGGCTTACGTGTCCTGAGGCGCTAGGAGATTTTTGAATGGCTGATTTCACGCTTAGTTTTCTGTTTAGCACAAGCTCATATCATCCTCTTTCATATATTACATTATTACATTATATATATTACATTATAACAGTGCTTAACAGTCTTTTCTTGACTACAGAATATAAAATATTTTCTCGAAGTCCCCGGTGATTTTAAATTAATATTTCAATAATTTAACAGCACATTCACATGTTCGTGGTTCTCTGATGTCGGTTAATGGTCATAGGACATGCAGGCAAACAGATAATTACATATATAATTATAATCTTTGTGTGCCCCTTGTCAGAACTGAGCTTGGTAAAACCTTCAGATTGGAGTCTCCTCCAAAAGGAGATGAAGTTACAAAACTTGGTGTCTTATAATTATTTTAAGTTTTTATTATGTAATCTAGAGAGCAACTTAATGGTGTGCAATTGTTTTTAAACGGTTATATGTTTGGTTTTGTAATGTTTGTTGTAACTATGTTTTTTATTTATATATGCAAACTTGGCTGCCTATCTTGGCCAGGACACTCCTGGAAAAGATATTTTAATCTCAGTGAGTCTTTTCCTTGTTAAATAAAGGTAATAATAATAATAATATGTTCTTTTTAGCATTTTTTTTTTTAGTATAAGTGTTTTATTTTAATTGTGGTTATTTTTAAATTATTTATTTTTTATTCATTTATATTTTAGTATAGAGCTGAACAGTTTGGTCAAAAATATATTGTGAAGATAACTAAAAATGTGTATATTGTTGTTGTGATGCTTTTACATGTTAAAATAATGAAGGAAACAATATGGTGGACTATATATATAAGTGGACTTTAAAGTACCTTTGAACCTTTGGTACTGTATGGAAATATAAGGCTCTCTGCTCATTCTGCCACACCTGCACTGCGCATCATGTGGGAAGGCAGAGCAAGAAGGCTTGCCCTGTCCACTCCACACTTAACTTTTCCTTTTCAGTAGGCTGTTATTCCATCAAACTCATTCTGTGCCAAATATATGAAGTACATTGTGGCTGTTAACGTGTTGAAAGTGGGCTGAGTGTTTCCCAGGTGAAAACGCTGATGACATGCCCTAAAACTATTTTATGATAGTGCAAAGAGGAGAAATGATAGAATTTAAAAAATACAAATAAAAGATAATACAAATCAAATTATGTATGCTATTGACAGAATTTAAATGATATGGGTTCTCATTGAAACATTCGTTCTGTATCCACTATGGTAATAGCCTCACATGTGACCAATCCTGGAAGCACCAGGGTGATTCTATAATTGGAGATACGTTTAGCATTTCAAAGGTTTAAGGGAAAAAAACTGTTCACTAACAGAAATTCTTTCCAGTATCTTACTGAAAACATATTCAATTTTAATAATTCAGTGCTTGCCAAACACAAGTTACTTCTTCTTCTTTTTTTTTACTTTTAACTTTTTTTAAAAAACTTTTTTATTATTTCTTTATAGTATTAATTGTCAACTCTGTTACAGACAAATTAGGCAATGTTTAGAAATAAAAACAAATCATAAAAGGAAAAATGTTTCATTAGACAAACAGTCCTTACATTCCAACAATTGAAACTGAGATATTTCACCTATGCATACCTTAAAAATAATAATAAAAAAATACCGATGTCTTCACAGAACCATCCACTTGGAGCAAATATTTGTTATCTAAAAATGTATTATATAAAATATCCAGTAAAATTTTTTTTGTTGAAATATCATAAGGGTGCAAAAATACTTCAATATTATGATGTTTTAAACAACATTATTTGTGTGAAAACATAAACAGAGTTGACCCTTTAAGTAACAGAATTAACCGAATTGACTGGTGGACTGTCAATTCTGTTACATACTGTCGGCATTGTTATCTACCTTGGTAAAAGAGCTTGACAGTAACAGAATTGACTATTTTAAATTTTTGAGCCAAAAACTCCACTTGCTAGCATAAATGCTAATAGCACATGGCACTAATAAAATCCTGATTAAAAGTGTGATGCAGTAGACTTTTGGCAGGGTCTACTGTGGGCGTGTTAAGGTCCAAAAGGGGAAAAAATAATGTCTCAACCTGCAAGTACTCTTTAGAGCAAGGTGATGTTTATTTACAGGTGCACCATAAATCTAATAGTCCAACTGTAAAGAATCATATACAAGTGAACAGTCCCAAAAAAATAAAAAATACAAAGTACCAAAGCAACCACAAAAAAATTAAATAAAAATAAAATGTATTAATTAAAATAAAATGAATCAAAGACATTTAACTGTACAAATAACACACAAAATCAAAATCACTATACAAAAAGGTTCCCTTTCGATACTACACTCGTACTGCGTCGCTAGACGCTATGGGAAAAAGTAATTTTTTCTCTGATACTGAAGCCTTTTTTAATAACAAAGAGTGTAACTGCATGACCATTGGTTAGTGCAGTGAAATAAAAACGATCCAATGGCGAGTCAGTGGAGCTGCACGAGCCTATGGCCACAAAGCCTGCCATCTGGCTATATAAGCGGGCATTCTGGAATAGGATCCTCAGATTTCTTCTCCTTCAGCGACGTCCATGATCTTCACTCTACGATACTCAAAAGCCTTCGCAACTGACAAGCCTGGCAGTGGATCAAGACCTCTCTACTTGGCTGATTCACCGCTCCCGCTAGCCACCTTCAGCGCCTGCAGCAGCTGCGGTCTCGACGATCCTCTGCCGCCATCCGGCAAAAATTAAAAGAGCAAATTTCCTGCATTGCTGCCACGCCATTACTGTCGCTCATGCAGGGCTCCCCTACACACCGCTGACGGTCACGGTGAGTGCATTTCGTGCCTGGGGAAAACCCATGTAGAAACCTTGCTCACAAAGACTGAGTGTTCCCATTGCGGGAACATGAGTCTAATCTCGCTGCGCTTGCGGATGGCTTTCTTTTCAGAAAGCGACTCCACCCCTCGCGCTCTCCCATTTTCTTCCTCCCAGGAACCTGTGAGGAAAAAACAGCAGGGCAGAGGACCTCAGCGCCCAGAGATGAGCGAGCTCACGCCGGCTCAGACCCCGCGAGGATGATCCTCTTGATGATAGCATGTCATTGGCGGCCTCAGCCAATTTTTGTGGCTTTGGCGAGCTTTGTGGAGGAGCTGTCGGGCTCGACAAATGACCCCCCCCCTTGCCATCTTCGGAGCCCAACAAAGCCAAGACAGGCATGGATGCCGAACTGTTCCGCGTCCTGTATTAGGTTGTTGAGGAGCTGGGCTTGGAGTGGTCTCCGCCAGAGAAGTCCACCCGCAGCCGCCTGGACGAATGGTACCTGCCGGGGCTCCTCCAGGCCCCTTGCCAGCGAGCCTCTCTGTTCTTTCCGGAGGTCCACGATGAAATCACCAAGTCGTGGCACGCCCCCTAAGGTGTACGTAAGACTGCCTCTCCTGCATGACCTTTGTGCGCTTTGTGGATATCATTCCTGGGAGCAGTTTTCAACTGCGGTAGGTCGGCTTCTGGCGGTAGTCACGCCAGAATGTGCACTGGCCATACAGCAGCTCACGGCCTCCTTCAAAGTTGGAGCCTCTCACCCTCTCAAGACATTTCAGAACATGCTGGGCCTTATGGCCTCTGCACCTCTGGTGCTACAGCTGGGCCTGCTTCGTATGCGGCCCCTTCAGTACTGGCTGAAACCACGAGTTCCGTCCCACGCTTGGCATCACCAGCTTTCGGTCCGCGGTCAAAAGAGGAAGGTCGGCTACACATCAACTGCCTGGAAATGCTGGCAGTGTGTCGGGGCCTTCAAACCTTCTTGCCAGACCTAAAGGGTCACCACGTTCTAGTCCATTCGGACAGCATGACGGTGGTGTCCTATATAAATCGCCAGGGAGAGCTCTCCTCGAAGCGCCTCGAATTGTTCTCTCAGAGAAGTGGATGATCCATCCGCAAATTTTTCAGAGAATCTGGGAGGTCTTTGGGAAGGCAGAGGTCAACCTCTTCGCCTCAGAAGACAACTCTTATTGCCCAACTTATTTTTCGAAGGAAAGGGACGCGTTGGCCAACGACTGGCCCAACCTCCTCCTGTACGCTTTCCTCCCGATCGCCATAATCCCTCAGGTAATCAGACAAATCAGGGAGCAAGAACACAAGGTTCTCCTAGTGGCCCCGCTCTGGAGGAACCAACATTGGTTCTCGAAGCTGTCTCAGCTGCTTGTTGCTGCCCCGTGGACCATTCCCCTGAGGCGGGACCTCCTCTCTCAGGCGAACAGGACGTTATGGCACCCCCAGCCCGAGCTGTGGGCTCTACACCTCTGGCCTCTCGATGGGAGCCTGCAGACCTCCCCGAGAACGTTTTAAATACAATTTCTCAGGCTAGAGCCCAATCTATGAAACGTCTTTATGCCCTTAAATGGTCGGTCTTCTCCACCTGGTGTGCATCCCATGGCAAAGACCCAATTTCTTGTGACATATCTTTGATATTGTCCTTCCTCCAAGAGATGTTGGATGAGGGTCACTCCCCTTCTACTCTCAAGGTCTATGTAGCGGCTATAGCAGCTTTTCACACTCCTATAGCTGGCCAATCGGTGGGCAGGAACAACTTAGTTGTCCGCTTTCTGAAAGGGTCCAGGAGGCTGAACCCGCCTCCTTTCCATAGCGTCTAGTGACACAGTATGAGTGTAGTATCAAAAGGGAATGTACTCGGTTACTAATGTAACCTTGGTTCCCTGAGATACGGAAACGAGTACTGCGTTGCTAGCCGTGCTATGGAGCTGCATGACTCAGTGTCATTGCTTTAGTCAAAGTAACCTGAGGATCCTATGCCAGAATGCTCACTTATATAGCCTGATAGCCCCGCCCATATTGGTGGGCTCTGGTGGGCTTTGTGGCAATAGGCTCGTGCAGCATTGGTTCATTTTTATTTCACTGCACGAACCAATGGCCGTGCAGTTACACTGCGTTATTAAAAAACGTTTCAGTATCGGAGAAAAAATGACTTTTTCCCATAGGGTCTAGCGACGCAGTATGATGTAGTATCGAAAGGGAACCTTTTTCTATAGTGTGGATACTTTTGATTTTGTGTGTATACAGTATTTGTACAGTTAAATGTCTTTGACTTATTTTATTTTAATTAATATTTCGTCTGTGCGGCACATTCTGATGACGTCATAAGGGTTTGCAGCCTTGGACTCACGTTTGCTGGCACAGCTCCCAGCAACCCGGTTCTTATTCGGTCGATTCGCTCGACATCTCACTATGCCGTTTTCCATAGTAAGATGTCTCACTCATCTCCCTCAGAGAACCAAGGTTATAACCATAACCAAATGTTATACCAACACATAACATAGGCATTTAACAATAAAACATAAAACAAAGGAACAATAAGTATGTGTGATATGTCTGGAGGGAATAATAGAAGGAGAGTATAGAATGTGGACGAATGACAGAGCGCTATCAGATCGCGTGTACACCCACTATCCAAACAGCGTTAAGAGGTAACGGAAAGGTGTGTGTGGTGAATGCATGTGTGTGGGTGTGTACATATGAGCGCCAGTGCTGCCGCTTCCAGTGGTTGAAGGAGGTCACTTCTTCACATCACCTCCCCCCTCTCCAGGCCAAGGATTATCTGGGAACCTGGACAAGTAGTCGGCCACAAGGTTCTTCCTCCCTGGGCAATGCCGAACCTTGAAGGTGTAGGGCTGGAGAGCCAGATATCATCGGGTAACTTGAGCATTTTGGTCTTTCATTGTGTGAATCCAGGTTAGTGCCCAATGGTCGGTTTCTCACGTTAAGTTGTGTGACGGATCGGTACGATCCCGACGTATTTATGGGAATAGTTGCTATAAGACCCGATATCAAGAGGCATGTTGTGGTGAGCTCTTTAATCCCCCGGTGTTCGATTCTCTGTTATGGTGACTGCAAGCCCTCCCAGTAGCACAGTGAAAGGGAAAGATCTATGATTTCTTCTAAAGACTCTCACCCTCTGTGCATAGCGTGTTTGGGAATATGACACGCACAGTCTTCACTCACTAATCCCGAGTGCTGCCTGCTCTGCTCACAGTTCCCACTAACGCTGGTGTTACACCGAATTCTGTGATCACTGAATTATGTGATCCTAATAGGTGCTGTAGAGAGGGTACGTTTAGGATTAGGATTGGGTTTAGGAATAGGTCAGATTAGCTCAATACAGCGCCTACTACGGTCACATAATTCAGTGGGTCACAGAATTCAGTGTAACACTGGGTTCACACTGCATGATTTTAGCCCCGATTTTCACTCACTGACAGTTTTGTGAAAATTGCAGACAAATGCCCGAAATCAGAGGCAAATTGGTGCTCGTTCACATGAATGACAATCACATAGTGTGTGTTATCAAAGATGCGATCTGAGAGAAGCGCAGACACGTCGCCGATGACGGTTTTTGGCATGCTAAATATCTGGACCTGTCAGCATTTTTGACTGGAAATGACATTGGCGACGACCTACAGCCAATGAGAGAGCACAATAGAGAGCAAGGGAAAGTTCAAGGGGTGGAGTCATAGATCTGCAACAAAACATCAGCACACGTGGCTTCTGCAAACAACCATTTTCTCCATCATATTCTTCTTTGTTTATTTTTTTATTTTTCTTTGCAAATCAGTGCAAACTTTTTGGCGATCTACCATTTTTGACAGAAAAAAATCCATTCTCATGTGATCTTACTTTATTTCCCGTATCATTCCTTGTGTGCATTTGGTTGTGTTGAGAAGCATTTTTTTTTTTCGTTTCCGTTTCCGTTTCCTGTGTACCGTGCTGCTGAGTGGTTTGTGATTGTTGCTCCGTGTAGCTTTGCTATCTTACTATCACTCTCTGTTGTTTAAAGTGATAAAATATAACTTAATTCCCACCATATTTCTGATATTATCTATCAAACTAATCTGATTAATTTGATCGTTCGCTTTTATTCTAAAACAGCGAGTGCAGCAAGCATTCGTTAGCGGTCAGCTTGTCATTCGTGTTTCCATTCGCGTCTATCGCTGTTTTCTTTTTTTTTCTCTCTCGCTCCATTTTTTCACGAGTTCATCAAACAACAGTGGTAAGTCAGAATCACTGTTAAATAAATCAAA
>NW_015645545.1:73608-73744 GCF_001515625.1 Sinocyclocheilus rhinocerous
TTCAGAATTAGAGACACGCATCCAAACTTTAATTGAGGACAGTAAGAATGTGAGTGATCTAGATACGGCTTTAGATGTGACTAGCTCAGGCAGCCCTGTACATTGTTCGGTTCCGGTTACAATGCCTCCGCAGCAG
>NW_015645545.1:76518-87872 GCF_001515625.1 Sinocyclocheilus rhinocerous
CCAGACTGGAGAGGGCCTGATGTTGGAGGCCTGAACTTTGAAGGCAAAGGCCTAGTTGATGCACAGAAAAGTATCTTTTCTGTATCTTGTATCTTTTCAGAAAAGTATCTTTTCTGTCCAAGATACTAGAAAAGGTAGTATACTTACAATTATTTTCCTTCTTAGAGAAAAATGGTATCTGTGAGGATTTCCAGTCAGAATTTAGACTGTATCATAATACTGAGACTGCTCTCATTAGAGTTACAAATGACCTGCTCTTATCATCTGATCGTGGTTGTATCTCTCTATTAGTGCTATTGTATCTTAGTGCTGCGTTAGTACAAAAGAGTACTATTGACTAGGGGTGGAACGGTTCAACTTACTCACGGTTCAACTATACTGTCAAATAAAACTACAGAAAATAAGTATAATCTATCTAACTATAAGCAACAGCACAAATAAATACAATAGAGTAAAGATACAAATAAAATAAACTGATTTTCAGGTTTTTAGGTTTTAGGTAGGTCTAACATTAGTTTTCAGGTACAGAAATTGAATAAAGTAATGAAATGTAAAACAGCATTGCATATTTGACTGTCTGTATTAAAGATTAATCTTTATTAAAGTTACAAAAGCTATTCAATAAAGAGCAGTGAGTGATTTCTTTGTAGTTGCTGTTTGATTAATATTAAGGAAGTGCTGTCACTTTAAGAGAATGCACTGAAACAGTACGTTCAGCCGGCTATGTCTGCAAGATGCTTAATATTTGCGCGCTTCAGATGAGCGCACGCACAAATCTTCTCAATGCACGCGGGAGCTCGCGTCCTCTGGCTCTTAAATGTTTAAACTGGCAAAGCTTAAACGAGTTTAGCTTAAACACAGATATCAACGTGTGCTGTTCAGGTCTCACCTGTGCGCGCGCGCTATCAGCACCCCGGTGATGACGGAATAAATGCTCATATTCTAGCATACGGCATTCGCATTGAACAAGAGTGAATGGTTTGTCCACGTTTATTTATTTTTTTCTTCGCTGTTGTTGTAATGTATTGGGAAGCCAGAATGCACATCCATGTACAGTTGCTTTGACACAATCTGTATTGATAAAAGCGCTATATAAATAAAGGGGACTTGACTTGACATAATGTGTGACCCCCCTATCGCTGATCCGTTGTCTAGTGTGCACACAACAGCAACTAGATGTTCTTCTGCTTCTAATGGCAGCTGCAGTGACGCAATGACTTTACCAATTAGTGATTGGCTGTTTTATTTAGAAGGTGGGACTATTCCACCATATTGCGCATTGCACTTTCTCCCATTCATAGAAGTGCAGTGTCTTGCTGCCACACAGATCAAATATAAACATGCAATTTTTTCCCCAGCTGTTTACCTTCACAGACATAACCGACTGTTTTTGTACTTCATATGTGTTTCAAACTCAAACTTCTGTTTATTTGACAGTTTAAGCACAATAAGACATGAAATAGAACTTAGTTTATGGGAGTAGAATTGTTGCATTATTTCAAATAAATAGAATGAGATCCACAAATAAATCTCAGAGTTTCACAAACATTAATTAAATTCACAAATAAATAAAATGAAATTTGCAAATAAAAAACATTTACAAATACATTTTATGTCACAAACACAACTTTGCCTTCCATTCATTTGTGAATCGCGTCCTGTACATTTGTAGATCGCTGCACGCATTTGTGGACAGAGAAAAAGTGCTTTAAATCACGGCTATGGGAACAATGCTATACTGGATACAAACGCGTTATGAAAGCATCATTCAAGATGGAAAGAAAAGCGTCAATAACTGACTAGTTATTATAGCGAGTTTGTGTAATAGGTTAAATTGCTGTCACAAAACAGCCAACAGCGTTTCCCAGTTTTTCAGTGAGTTTAGATGAGATGGATATGGATATGAGCAGCTATGTGAATCTAACAATGTATATATTTAAAACATTAATTAAAAGTTTAATTTATGTAAACAACTCACCATTGTTTGGGGAGGAAAAAATATAGGTGGGTTCTTTTTTTAAATTGGTGCGTGTGTTGAAAATAAATGGATGTAAGACAAGAGATATTTATTGGTTAAAACACTTGATCACGCAAAAAAATATTTCATGAATCAGACTTACTAGTTTTGTTTGTAAAATTTACTTAGCATCCAAAGTAGGTTTTTATTTACATTGTCCACTTGCAAAACTCCAGTACTACACGCTGCAATGATGCTGAGACAGGTACCCAGATGGTCATTTTGGCCCATAACTGATATTATACGTGTTATTATGCGCTATATCTGTTACCACGATTGTGCTTTAAAAGGCTAAATAAGCCATGCCATGTCTTATGCCGTGTCTCTGCTCACTGTCGCTGGACTGCAACAGCTGTAACTGCAACTGGATGCATCAAAGCAAATGTGCAAATCGTTTGTCCTTCATCGTGTCGTGCCTCTTCCAGAGTAGACAGCATCGCAGTAGATTTCTATTTGCTTTGGACGCGTCGCGAGGGTATTACTGATGATGTTCGGGATCTGTGAATGATCATAAATTGTGTATAATCCTGAGTTTATCCTCATTCACTGATCCTGATGGAAATATAAAGAAGCCTTACACTCCATCAATCTTTTGGAAACAGGTTTTTTTTAACCACACAAACAGCACTTCAGCTCAATTTGAACGAAGTGTCCAGAATTCCCTGATTGTAAAGCAAATTGGTTATTGGTTATTGGCTATTGGCTGATTGGTTATAGCGAGAACATGCTACGATTGGTCAGCGAAGTGTGGCTGTTATCTGATTGGCTTGAGTAGACGGTGGGTGGAGTCCATACATTTGTGGATTGGAGTGCGTCTTGACGGTAGAAATGTCTCAAAATCAGTCTATGCTCATGTAACAGGTATGGAAAGTAATGTTAATTTCATATGTAGAATTACACACAAATGTTCACGATGTATACCTGATATGCCTGTCTGTGTGTGCACCTTCCCCTTTAAATTTCTGACAGCAGCGTTAGTCTTAATTTCCTGTCTTTGCACCTCCTCTTCCCTTTCTGCACTGTCTCTGCATGGGAGAGAAAAGACAAGAAGGGCGAAAACACTGTAAAGACTGTTTTATGTTTTATCAGTAAACGAAGAGTCGAACCGCCAACTGATGTCCGTCTGGTTACTACTCTGAGAAAAAACACAACGCAGATTACACCGGTCACACTCAAAATCCACAAATACATGCAGTGATCCACAAATGCGTGCAGCGATCTACAAATGCACAGGACGCGATTCACAAATAAATGCCGGGCAAATTTGTGTTTGTAGAATAAAAATATATTTGTGAATATATATTTTATTTGCAAGTCTCTTTTTTTTTTATTTGTGAATTTAATTCATGCTTGTGAAACTCTTAAGATTTATTTGTGGATCTCATTCTATTTATTTTGTGAATATGTTTGGTTTTTGTTAATAGCTTTACATTTATTTGTGGATCATAATCTATTTATTTGGAATAATGCAACAATTCTACCCCCATATTTTGCTGTCTGTGTAATTAATGTTAATTAAAGAACAAAAGAAAAATCACTGCTCAAATCTGCTCTTGACTGAATAGCTTCATCTTTAATAAGGATTAATTTATAAATATGTGTAAAAACTCATGATAAATACTGCTCAGCATTAAGCTAAATTTACAGTCTCACGCAGGCGCAACACACAGAGTAGGTTTCGGGTCCGTGTAACGCTTCACAATTCAATTATCAGACCATATGGTGCAAATGGCCTGGCCTTTGTCAATCATGGCCTCATAATAATCCCCATCCACTGAATTGGCTCTATCTCTCTCTCCTACCTCCACCTATAGCTGGTGTGTGGTGAGGGCACTGGCGCTGTTGTCCTGTGGCTGCCGTTGCATCATCCAGGTGGATGCTGCACACTGATGGTGGGGATCTCATTCTATTTATTTTGTGAATATGTTTGGTTTTTGTTAATAGCTTTACATTTATTTGTGGATCATAATCTATTTATTTGGAATAATGCAACAATTCTACCCCCATATTTTGCTGTCTGTGTAATTAATGTTAATTAAAGAACAAAAGAAAAATCACTGCTCAAATCTGCTCTTGACTGAATAGCTTCATCTTTAATAAGGATTAATTTATAAATATGTGTAAAAACTCATGATAAATACTGCTCAGCATTAAGCTAAATTTACAGTCTCACGCAGGCGCAACACACAGAGTAGGTTTCGGGTCCGTGTAACGCTTCACAATTCAATTATCAGACCATATGGTGCAAATGGCCTGGCCTTTGTCAATCATGGCCTCATAATAATCCCCATCCACTGAATTGGCTCTATCTCTCTCTCCTACCTCCACCTATAGCTGGTGTGTGGTGAGGGCACTGGCGCTGTTGTCCTGTGGCTGCCGTTTGCTCATCCAGGTGGATGCTGCACACTGATGGTGGTTGAGGAGAGACCCCCCACATGATTGTAAAGCGCTTTGGATGTACAACAATACACAATAAATCGCTATATAAATGCATCATTCATTCATTCATTCATTTATTTAAATGTAAAAATAAAAAAATGAAACCAAACTTTAATTTTTTCATTTTTTTTAAAAGTTACTTCATAAATGAATAATTGCCATTTTCTCTCCTTTTTTCAATGTTACTTTTTTTTTTTTTTTCAATTTTAAGTTGTGACTTCAGAAATGATAAATGAATAAATTAAATTTAAACGATTTTCTATTTTTACATTTTTTTTCTTGCAATTTGCTCTGTGGGCTGTACCACTAGTGCGGGGGTGTGGCCGCGAACTGTTTTACAAACGCTTAATGTAATGAAGCCTACTAAAACAGTAACATTGAAGGTCCAAATTCAGTGCACACCTTATTAATAAAGCATATTTACAGACAAGCAGAATAGCCCAGAATATGGAAACAATACATTGCAATTTAAGCGCTAAGCGCATGGTAGGTAGTCTCTTGGAAGTCGAGAATGACGATCGAGGCTTTGTGCAGTCATCTGTGGGTCCTCATGTGGCTTCGAAGCCCAAAGGTAGAAACACAGAGGTGGTTGCAGAGGGGGCAAGGTTCGCCAGTAATTGGAGCAGGGACAGCGTTTATGCCACCAGCTCTATGTCTGCGTTCTTTTGCAGCTGCAAGGTGATGGTGACGGTCTTTTTCAAATGCAGTGGCTGCTTTACTAGTTTGTGCATGCCAACTGGCTCTCTCAGAGGCGGCAAGCTCCAACTGCTCTGGGTTCAGGTCAGCCCATTTTAGATATGACTTGAGGTTATCTTTGATTCTTTTCTTTGGGCGCACTTGGTGTCTGAACCCTGCGGCCAGCTCTCCAAAGAACACCTGCTTTGGCATCCTCTGCGGGTTCATGCGGATGATGTGGCCAGACCATCGGAGCTGCATTTTCAGAATCATAGATTCAATGCTTGTTGAGCCAGCTCTGTCCAGGACTTCTTGGTTGGTGACTTTGTCCTGCCAGTGGATCTTCATGATTGACCGTAGAAACACAGAGGTGGTTGCAGAGGGGGCAAGGTTCGCCAGTAATTGGAGCAGGGACAGCGTTTATGCCACCAGCTCTATGTCTGCGTTCTTTTGCAGCTGCAAGGTGATGGTGACGGTCTTTTTCAAATGCAGTGGCTGCTTTACTAGTTTGTGCATGCCAACTGGCTCTCTCAGAGGCGGCAAGCTCCAACTGCTCTGGGTTCAGGTCAGCCCATTTTAGATATGACTTGAGGTTATCTTTGATTCTTTTCTTTGGGCGCACTTGGTGTCTGAACCCTGCGGCCAGCTCTCCAAAGAACACCTGCTTTGGCATCCTCTGCGGGTTCATGCGGATGATGTGGCCAGACCATCGGAGCTGCATTTTCAGAATCATAGATTCAATGCTTGTTGAGCCAGCTCTGTCCAGGACTTCTTGGTTGGTGACTTTGCCCTGCCAGCAAATCTTCATGATTGATCGGAGGGAGCGATGGTGGAACTGCTCCAGTTGTTTGATGTGTCTCCGGTAGAGCGTCCATGTTTCGCTGCCGTACAGAAGTGAGGTGAGGACCACTGCTCTGTATACTTTGAGCTTGGTGAGAGGCGAATGCCACTATATTGTAGAACTTTGGAGCACAGTCTCCCAAGAGCTTGACTGGCCTTTTGGACTCTGGTATTGATCTCCTGGTCCAGGGATCTATCGCTGGAACTATTGTGGTGTCACAGAGCTGCGAGGGCATATCTTCCTCTTCCCAAATGCTGGTCAGAACTGCATAGAATGCCTGGAGCGCCTCCTCACTAAGTGCCTTATACAACTCTGCAGGGATACCATCCCTGCCGGTTGCCTTGCCAGGGCTCATTTGCTTGATGGCCCTCTGAACCTCAGCTAGGGATGGGGGTGGGGGTTGTCATCCAGCTGTTCGAGAATGGGATTTTGGGGGATCTGGTCGAGGGCTGACTGGTTGACTGTAGATGGGAGGTTGAACAGTTGGCTGAAGTGTTCTCTCCATCTGTTGTTGATGCCCTGTTTGTCCTTGATGAGCGTGGTGCCGTCTGCACAAAGTAGGGGAGCAGAACCAGATTTTAAAGGACCATAGACTGCCTTGAGAGAGCCAAAGAAATGCTTGGCATTGTTTATGTAAGCATAGTGTTGTATTTCTTCTGCCTTCTTCTCCCACCACTGATCTTTCATCTTCCTGATTTCTCGCTGTGCCCGGGCATGGAGGGACTTGAACCTCTCCTTTTTGGTCACGGACCCTGGGTCTTTCTGCCACTCCAGGAATGCTTTGTTCTTTATGCCCAGCAGGTCTCCAATGGCGCTTTCATTCTCATCGAACCAGTCCTGATGAGTGCGTTCCTTGGGGCCTAGCGCCTCCTTGGCTGTCTCCGTCACCACTTCTCTGAACTGGTTCCATTTCTCAGTTGGATTTCCAGTTAGTGTTCCATTGGCAGACAGCTTCTCATCCAGTGTGGACTGAAACTTGTGAAGGTAGGAAGGATCTTGGAGTCTGACAATGTTGAATACTGAGCGTATGACCTTAGCACGCCTTGGGTGGTGAGGAACGATGTGCAGCTGGAGTTTTGCTCTGACTAGCCTGTGATCTGTCCAGCATTCTGCTCCCCTCATGGCCCTGGTGACAAGGATGTCTCGGATGTCTCTCTGGCGCACAATGATGTAGTATATCATGTGCCACTGCTTTGATCTGGGGTGCATCCAAGTTGTCTTGTACTTGTTCGCCATCCTGAATATAGTATTCGTGACGAGGAGCTCAAACTCTGCACATTTGTTAAGCAGACGTAAGCAATTGCTGTTTGTCTTCCCCGCTCCATGCTTCCCGAGCACTCCTTCCCACTTAGTATGATCTTGGCCGACGCGAGCAATAAAGTCTCCTAACAGGATCAACTTGTCGCTGGGTGGTACCGAGCGCAGAACATAGCTAAGGTTGGCGTAAAAATGCTCAATTATCTCCTCTGCACTGGTTAGTGTGGGGGTGTATGCTCTGATGACTGTCGCATACCGCTCATCGTTGAGAGGTTCTCCTTTCTGGTCTTGCTGTATCTTCTCTGTCAAAAAGTGTTCTGACGTTCCATGCTCCCAATAGGAGCTTCTTTTTTTGAATTCTGTTTTTGTTTCGACTACTTGATGGATGATCTGCCAACCGTGGTTTGCTGACCAGATGTGTGTAGGGCAGGCAATGTTTAGGCCACCTTTTCAAGGGTGAGCAGTGCTATCCTGAAAAGGACTGCTCAGTCGCCCAGGATGCTGCCGGACCTCTCCTCTGCCCTGAGTTAGGAGCAGAATGACCACTTGTCCATGGGCCGCCTACGTGCAGGATTGTGTCTACAACTGCCAGTGGTCACCTCCACCTGTTGCATCGCCACTCCCCCATCGCCGTAGGACTTGTGGAGGGATAAACAGAAAATTAGAGATGAGTGTGCGCAAAGAAACCTGTGCATGAGGGAGATTAAAGTGGAAGAGCCTGTGCACAGAGATAGTCCCACTCTCTCGGCATCAGAAGCCTTGGTCCATAGGCATGAAAAGTTGTTACTCCTGGAGACTTCGTCAGCTGCATTGGATGGCCGTGCTTTCCTCCGTGCTCTGACACGCCCTTTGCACTCCACAGTGTATTACTGCTCCGCCTTCCTGAACGTTGAAGCTTACTGGTGCTTTCTTACACTCAGTCTGCCGAGAGCAGTCTTCACATGCAGGGTGAGCAAAGCCCTAAATCACCGGGGTCTGTGACCCGACGGCTACCCTCAGCCTAGTTCAGCCGGCCTGTCGAAGCCGTTGCCCGGGGTGTGGCCGCTGCGCATGCTACAGCTACTGGGAGCCACAGGTGAGGGCGGGGTGACCGGTGGGGACCAGAGGTGAGCGAGCTGCCCTATAAAAGGCACGACAAGCCCCCTCACCAGAGGTGCTACCCCTTCCCATACACCCTGCTTATAAACACTTAATGTGGCTTAATGGACAAAGACAGTGATATAAAAAGCCCAAATTCGGTATATGGTTTATTAATAAAATATATACTACGAACAGGAAAGCAGATGAGCCAACAATATGAACGCATTGTGCTGAATTGCACATTAAGCTTTTCCCCCATATAAACAAACAAACAAACTAGACTTTATAGAAGAAGACAGTGTTGTGAAAAGGCCAAATTCAGTATAAATATTATTTATGTTGCAAACTATACAGGCAAGCAGATGTGGCCGGAATATGAACGCAACACATAAAGTCTCACGTTAAGCATTTTCCTCCCATAAAACCGTTGTTTGAAAATGTTTATGCATTAAGACAGTGATATTAAAATAATAAACTCAGCATACACTTTAGCATACTATACAGACAAGCCGAAGGGCCCAGAATATGAACGCAACTCGCAAAGTTTCACGTTAAGCTTTTGAATATATTCAGCTGAGACGAAGCACGGCATTCACAAAGAACGGCAGCTGAGCATATGATAAATGTTTATAAATTATTTGCATATATAGTAGTTTTTACAGCAGGCTACATACCACAAATTATGTTGTAACTGGTCAGCAGCTGATAAGCTGCTGCTGCAGCCACTGCAAAATGAAGTCCCACGGCCGTGGTGGCAGCTGAGCATAGCAGACGTTATAAATTACTAATGTTTTTCGAATATAGCTTTTCCAGTTCAAACATTAACTCAAACTATCTAACTGGTAGCTGATACAACTGTGGAAAGTTCATGGCAGCTGAGCATATAAATGAGTATAAAGTACAGTCCTGAGAAAACGCATGTAGCTAGCTCTATATATCCACCGGAGATATATGTAGACGGATTTCCGTTTATAAATAAAGCTTTATGTATACATATATCTCCAGTGGCTATATGTGTGTGTATGGCAGATGTGTATAAACAGGGCCGTGTTTAGAGTTTTCAAGTCAAGTCAAGTCACCTTTATTTATATAGCGCTTTTAACAATACAGATTGTGTCAAAGCAACTGTACAGCGTTAATTAGGAAAATAGTGTGTCAATAATGCAAAACTTAATCGGTGACAGAATGGAGAAAAAACCTTGGGAGAAACCAGGCTCAGTCAGGAGGCCAGTTCTCCTCTGGCCAGACAAAACCAGCAGTTCAATTGCAGGCTGCAGCAAAGTCAGATTGTGCAGAGGGCTCATCTGGTTCCGTGGTCTTGTCCCGGTGGCCGTCTAGGAGACATAGTAAGATGTCGGGTCTCGGTCTGATCACCTGTTCTTTGCTGTCTCTGTGTTTGGGTGTTGTGTTGTTGTTGTGTGCGTGACTTGTTCTGACAGCTCGCCACGTGCGCATTGTCAGCGTGATTGTTTCCCCGCCCTCCTTGTTTCTCTGCTCGCTAGATTCTTGTTTCACACCAGGTTCTTGTTATCTCATTAGCTTCCCCTTATAGCTCCTCGTGTTTCTCTGTCTTTTGTCAGACTGCTATCCACCCATCTGTGTGGTAGGGGATTCCACGTCCACACGAACTGTCCGCGGAGGCGCTCATTGCCCGTTGTGATTATTCTCTGTTCAATAAAGCCTCTGTTGTACCCGCATCTGAATCCTGCCTATTCCCTGACAGTAAGAGCTCTAGCTGCTGCATTTTGGTCCAGCTGGAGTTTGTTTATTAAGCGTGCAGAACAACCACCCAATAAAGCATTACAATAATCTAACCTTGAGGTCATGAACGCATGAATTAACATTTCTGCATTTGACATTGAAAGCATAGGTCGTAATTTAGATATATTTTTGAGATGGAAAAATGCAGTTTTACAAATGCTAGAAACGTGGCTTTCAAAGGTAAGATTGCTATTAAATAGCACACCTAGGTTCCTAACTGATGACGAAGAGCTGACAGAGCAGCCATCAAGTGTTAGACAGTGTTGTAGGTTATTACATGCAGAGTTTTTAGATCCTATAATTAACACGTCTGTTTTTTTTCCAGAATTTAGCAGTAAGAAATTACTCGTCATCCAGTTTTTTATATCGACTATGCATTCTGTTAGTTTTTCAAATTGGTATGTTTCGCCAGGCGTTCGAGGAACAGACACAGTCTCTATAGTGTGATATCTAGGTGAAAGAGCTTCTATGTGCTGAGAATTAACTGATTTCTGTAACGTGAGTTTTCTATGGGAGGAAATCGCTTAACGTGAAACTTTGCGCATTGCGTTCATATTCTGGGCTCTTCGGCTTGTCTGTAAATTGTAGCCTATGCTTTATTAATAAGGGATAGGCATATGCTTTGCTTGGTATTTTAATTACTGTCTTAATGCATTAAATGGGTCATATGATGCGATTTCAAGTTTTCCTTTCTCTTTGGAGTGTTACAAGCTGTTCGTGAATAGATAAGATCCCTAAAGTTGCAAAGACTAAATTCTCAAACCCAAAGAGATATTCTTTATAAAAATTAAAACTCGTCCACGCCCTCCTAAAACGCCTCATTTAAATAGTATAAGTCATTATAATCAGTAATTATGTCCCCACTGGATGCTACAAATTTTTTGCTGGATCTGTCTGCTGCTTTTGATACGGTGAACCACCAGATTCTCCTGTCAACCCTATTGGAAAATGGCATCTCAGGAACCGCACGCCAGTGGTTTGAGTCTTACCTCTCAGATAGGTCCTTCAAGGTATCTTGGAGACTACGTGTACTGCGTTAGGCTAACCGAGACTTGTGATTTGCACTTATATATTGTTGCTCTTTTGTTAGTTTTGACTGCTTTTATTGTCCTCATTTGTAAGTCGCTTTGGATAAACGCGTCTGCTAAATGACTAAATAAATAAATAAAATAAATACAAATGCCTCGTTTGTCATGGGTTTTATTGGTTTTGTCTCGTTGCGCCAGGACACGGCATCACAGTATGGTAAGGGGCGTAACATTTCCGTCACATGCTTGAGGTATT
>NW_015645545.1:88598-94404 GCF_001515625.1 Sinocyclocheilus rhinocerous
TGTGTTTCGTTGTGAAAGCGAAACTACTTTGTTTGGCCTTCCAAAAGAGGACATAATGTTTCTATAAAGTGGGGCAGTTCCAACTTTGCAAGGACAGTCTGGCGCTTCTGACTCACAGCCTGTAAGTACGTTTTTTATATTTAAATATTTTTTTGGGCAGTGTAGAGTAGGGCTTGTTGTTTGTCATTTCTCCGATCACAAATGCAGACATGGTTTTATGTTTACGTGGCGCGATGCAATGCAAAGCGTAAAAAGACAATACAAGTCATTATAATCAGCATTTATGTCCCCACTGGATGCAACAAATGCCTCGTTTATAATGGGTTTTAATGTTTTTGCCTCGTCGTCGCTCCGGCCCGGGACACGGCATCACAGTATGGTAAGGGGCGTAACATTTCTGTCACACGCTTGAGGTATTCGGCCAATCACAACGCACTGGATAGCTGGCCAATCAGAGCACACCTCGCTTTTCAGACTGATGAGCTTTGTAAAAATCGACGTGTTTCAGAAAGGCGGGGCATAGAGGAGAAACAATAATGTACAGTATGTGGAAAATAATGTGTTTTTTTAACCTTAAACCGCATAAACACATTTCGTTGCACCAAATACACAAAATAATGTTCTTTTTTAGCAACGTCATATGACCCCTTTAAGCCACAAATAATAGTTTTCTATGGGAGGAAAACACTTATGCATGTCAAGTTCATATTCCGGTCACATCTGCTTCCCAGTAGGCAATATAGTTTGCAACATTAATAAGGTATATATCGATTTTGGCCTTTTTATGCCGCTATCTTCTTCCATTAAGCCTACGGGTGGAAAACGTGCAATTCAGCATGTTGTGTTCATATTCTCATCTGCTTTCCTGTACCTAGTAACTTATGATTTATTAACAAATTGTATTAATAAATATACAGAATTTGGGATTTTTACATCACTGTCTTCTTCTTCCCTGTGCCACGTTTAGCATTTTCTTTATAATGGTTTTCAATGGGGGACAAAACACTTATCGTGCAATTTAGCGCATTAATCACTGCATGAAAAAACAGATTTTCGTCCCTGTGGATGCCTGATGACTTCTCTAATCACTGACAATTATTGACAGTTCACAGCCTGGGAAGTTCCCGTTTGCGGGTGCCAGAAACAGTCGGAAACATACCATTTGGGGGAGGGAGGGCAGGTGTGGGGAGGTGTAGGGGGATGCTGGCAGAATGGTTCTGATTAGCATATGAATGCAACCACCTCAACTGCCACAGTACCTATTGGATGAGACTTTTAAAATTAGAAGTTGTGATTGGCTGACATATTTGCTGCTATTGGTCCTTATAATACCTTTTTGAGTAAGCCCCTCCCTTATTATTTTATATCTATATATATATATATATATATATATATAGTACATATGTATATATTAAGATGTATCAAAATATGTGTCATACAGGCTAATATTGTATAGGCCATTCATGTAAATTATTTAATGGACAACAATACAGACTAACATAGGATATGTATGAACATTAGTGAAAGAAAACAAACATTTGGGACATGTTGATTAAATAAAAGCACTTTATTGATAAACAATAGGTAAAAACCATGCACACAATATGTGTGTGACATTTTGCATTTAACTTGCAGGATGTCACAAGTGTTTGAAGACATTCTCCAAAAAAGAGTTTGGTGCAAAAATGGACTACTCTGGATTTGATCGGTCTTCATGGGAATCACGCATATCAAAGGACCACATACACTATGCTGGATTATCGAAGCGGGCAAAAACAAAGGCAGAACAAAGAAGAATTGAACATGACTACGGAGCTAGATGGTCAGAACTTTTCCGCTTGAGTTATTATGATCCCATCCGATTTGTTGTCATAGATCCAATCCCAGTAGAAGTTTGGAGTTTGCAGGGAACAGACATCTCATGCCCAGCAGCATTTCTCCCTGTTGAGCGCATTGCTGGAAGATGTGTGTTGAACACATCTACTGTACGTTTAAGCAAAACAACGGAGAAAATTACTATAGTCATGCCACTATGCACAGTGGTTGAGATCTAGGAGGTCTAAGAGGATTTTATTACTATTGTTTTTAGATTATTTTAAGAGTTTACTAATCTTTGTCTATTTATTTTGTTTGTGTTCATCTACTTCATATTTTTTTATGTTAGTTCGCTAAAGTGTAAAGAACTTTGTATTCTGAATGATGCCTTTAAATATGGTAGATAAATAAAGTGAAATGATAAAAGCCTTTGAAAAAGTGAATTTTATTTATGTTGTGCTTAAAAGTGCTAGCTGCACACATACTTACACTCTGCTGTTCACTATTTTGGGATCGGTAAGATTTTTTTTTTAAATGCATTTCTTTCTTTTTTTTTAAGTTTCTTATGCTCATCAAGGGTTCAGTATTCTTTGATGAATAAAGTCAAGAATAACAGCATTTAAAATTCAATTTGAAATTAAAGCAACAATTTAATAATTTTCTTTACGTTTGAGTAATTTGCCCTTTATTTACAAAAGTATCACCTCCT
The DNA here is from genome assembly GCF_001515625.1 of Sinocyclocheilus rhinocerous. Taxonomy (NCBI): domain Eukaryota; kingdom Metazoa; phylum Chordata; class Actinopteri; order Cypriniformes; family Cyprinidae; genus Sinocyclocheilus; species Sinocyclocheilus rhinocerous. The sequence continues at coordinate 91,123 of NW_015645545.1, forward strand.
GATCAGTGAGTTCATCCCCACACTACCCTGGTTTGCATTTGTAGCTCACAGTATAGTCATTAACATATGAAAGCTTCACCTAGGCCAAGGGAATAGGCAGCAGGGGGGTGTCAATTCCACCTCAGTTATCGGCAGTTCCCGACAATTATCTGTGTTGCCTGAACATTCCCGTGAACAGTCGTTAACCTGAAACTTCCACGGCAATTTACAGTGCTGTTAACTGACGAAAATCACTCTTTCCATGCAGTGAATTGCTTTCATATTCTGGGCTATTCTGCTTGTCTGTAAATAGTAGCCTTTATTATCTAGTATCTTTATTAAAAAGGTGTGTCCTCCAGTGTCCTTGTTTCAGTAGGATAGCCTACATTAAGCAGGGGTGGAGCCAGGGGGTGGCCAGGGGTGGCTGTGGCCACCACTGACCTGAGCTTGGCCACCCCACTCAAAACTGCAGTTTTTGTTCTTTTTTTTTTTTCTTGAGAAGAGATGCATTTATTAAGGCGCAGAACCACCGTATCTCTTTATGACCACATCAAATGGGAGACTTTTCAGACGCATACTTCAACTTCGCCTCAGCACCAGGCGCAAGTCAAACAAGCGCGGTGTAAATGACCATTAAATCCCCAATTCATTGAAGTGGGTCGACACCTTTACTTCCAGCCATAGAGGGCGGTGTTGCCATGGAATAGTCAAGAAAGGACTAAATTATTAAATCGAGCCAAATGTTACTAAATAACTATTTATTTGTTTATGTTTTGGTTGACTGGTGATTTTTGCAGAGTGCTTAGTGTGGACATTGTGTTCTTGTTTGTTTTTCAAGTGTTTGCGTTTCTTGCCACACGCTTTTATTTTGAAATCTGAAAAAGGAAGTGCAGCGGTGCTGTGTGTGTACATTGGCGCACTTTTTTGTACGTGAAGCGTCATTCTGACTAACGTTACCAGAGGACAATCAATCAGCTGGGTGGATGGTCGAAGCGCAGCGGCCATTTAGAGTTGTTTGTTCAGCGAGGAGCGCTTGGGTTCGTTTAGGACTTTAAGGAGATTGATGTGATTTATTGTCTCACTATTTATGATGTAGGCCAATCATATTGCAACTTGTGTATCTATTAGTTTTTAGGTTTGTTTTGGACATTTATTTATAATTTGCAGGAAGATGTCTAATGACACTGTTTGTTTGTTTTTATTCAGCTCTTACAGTGTTTTTTGAAGATTAAACCCTTTGTAAACATCAGTTCATGGAGAGTAAAGTGCATCTGTTCAGCTGGGAATGCTACACGCGGAAATGAACATGTGCCAAATGAGCTTCAGTAGAACAACAGTGAACAGTCTGGTGAGATGTTGTTAGGCTATATGTCAGTAAAACAAACTTTCCTGTCCTGACAGCTGTTTTACTGTGCTCATGGCGCACACTCTTCAACTTTACACGAATATAAGGTGCACGCTCTATATCGCTTCATCATAAACAGTGTTGGGCAAGTTACTTCCAAAATGTAATACATTATATATTACTAGTTACTGTCTTTTGAAAGTAATTAGTTACATTACAATATTACTGTCTCTGAATTGTAATGCGTTAATAAAGCTAACAAGAAACTATGAACATGCAATGTAGTTCTGTCATCAGTTAAATCATGAAATTACCAAAAAGGTGATTAGTGCATTCATGTATGTATAGGGGAAACTGACTGTCTTCAGAAAAGTTTCGATGGCATTTTCTTTTCATCTCCCCTCCGTTCATGAGAGCAGCGCTGCTTTGTTTACAGCGGTTACCGGGGAAACCGCTCTATTTCTGCTGTTCCGTCAGCGCTACCTGCTGTCAGACAGTGGAGTTACATTTTCATTTAGCCTGTCTGCCTTTTTTGTAATCTGCCTTTTTTGTAATTTTTGTAAAAAAATAAAATGCAATCCCCCCTTGTGTCAGCTCTTCTGTACCTTCATGTTATTTGTTTTATATACTCCTTGAATATGGGTGGATCAAAACCATTTAGAATCTTTAAAAAACACCACTAAATCAGTAAATTGAATCGATTGAAGGGAAATTGAAGCATTCCCAGCTCATAAATAAATAAATAAAAACTTAATTTGACTTTTTGTCTAATACCTTAAGAGCTTGCTACAGTTTCAACAGGCTTAAGGATCGAATTTTTGTTGTAAATCTTAACTGGTAGACTGAAAACAAGCTGTGTATTCTAAAAATCTCAACACTTTGGATAATAAGGCACCCTATGTAGAATTGTTTATGGAGCAGATAAATGCCTATAATTTATGATTTTGATCCTTTTCTTAAAAATGAGTAAAAGACTGAACGGAGGTTTATAACTTCTTATAAAACTTTTTTTTTTGTCAAATATTTATTTGAACATGTGGCGCATGTTAGTAGATAACATGTTATTTTGTAAGTCACCCAACCAAGATTTTTTTGTTTGTATAAAATCCGGCCATCATTTTTAATATTAATTAATGCTAATATTAGTCTCTTTCATTCTTATTGCGAGGTCACCGTAGCCATACAGATCCAGTCTGTATCCAGATGGTCACTGTAGCCACCCAGATCCAGCCCATATCCAGACCAGACCTAGTGACGACCTCTACAGCCCTGAATGTCAGCGGAGACCACGTCAACTTAATGCGCCCCAGAGACAGATCCCCTGTGAAGACCTCGTCACCTCGATGACCATCGGCACAAGACCACGGGAACCAGACAATCCTCGGAACAATCTGACCTGTGTTGCAGCCTGGAATTAAACCACACCATGCTGGTGTCGACTGGCCAGAGGAGAACTGGCCCCCCTGGTTTCTCCCAAGGTTTTTTCTCTATTTCTGTTTTGGATCCTTGCCACTGTTGCCTTTGGCTTGCTTAGTTGGGGACACTTGACTGATTGCACAAACACTATTGGAAGAGATCTTAACTGGATGATGACATCAATGAACTGCCTTTATCTGGAAAAAAACCTCTTTGTTATTGTCTTCTTGCATTATTGACAAACTATTTTCCTGTTAAAGGCACAATATGTAATTTTCGCCGTTGGAGGGCGCGTATTCAAAATAAACAAAGAGACAAAGGCGTAGTTTGATGACGCCGTGACTGAGTGTGGAGTCATGGGAGTTGTCGTCTTCATCCCCACAGCTGATGCAATCTGACGGGACTCGGGCAGAAATCATGTTCATGGATGAGCTAATGATTTATTAACGTAGTAGAATGAAGCAGGGTGAGGCTGAAAGCCGTCGAAGCGAAACGAGGCCGCTGAACCAGCGCGACACACGGTTCGAAAGCAGCGGAGCTTT
>NW_015645545.1:94470-122565 GCF_001515625.1 Sinocyclocheilus rhinocerous
CGGAAATCGAGGGGTTATGACGTCATTGGCAGGCGACACAATGACGCTATAGACACGGTCCTTGTCACTATTTAAAATTGCTTATTTCTCTGGATTCAAACATTCTTCGAAACATTTGGCATAATGTAAGTACACAAGTCAGTAAAATATATAACACTGTTCTAGTGGTTTTTGAATATTTTAATAAAAAAATCTTACATATTGTGCCTTTAATCAGTAGGCCTATTGTATAAAGCGCTATACAAATAAAGGTGACTTGACTTTACTTAATATTTTAATGTTTATGCAAACAATAAGTGTTAATTTTATTTGTTGTTTGTTGGTTTTCGACATAAAATTAATGATTTCATTGTGTGTATGAGCAATTTTTGAACATTTCCAACACATTTTAACAATACGGTGATGATATTAATAACCATGATCATGGTCATTTGTTCATTTATTATTGTTTACTTGTCTTTATATAGTATAATTTAGCCTATTAAATGATTAATGCATAGTTACATGAGTCAAAAACAATGAAAACAATAACTTTTTTCCTTAAATTATGTTAATAATAATTTCCTGAAAATATATGTTCTTTGTATTGTTTTAATTTTGATAACCCTTTGCATATAAAAATGGTACTAAAACTGATTATTAACCAACACTCTATTTTGATCCCCACCTGTCAGACCAGAATTGCGCCCCTGTTGGAGGGGGTCAAATCTGAATCTGAGGTGACACAAATCAGATCCGAGGGGTGCCCCTCTGTTGAAATCGCATTCGGTTTAGATTGCTTTCTGCATTTAAAATCTTATCCCGGGGGTGAAGGGGTTGGTCCTTCAGATCTTTGAGATCCTCCTCCTTTTTTTAAAGGGGTCCTATTATGCTCTTTTACAAAGTCTTGATTTTGTTTTGGGGGGTGTACTAGAACACACTCTCATACGAAGTTGTTCGAAAAACACATTATTTTTCACATATTTTGCATTATTACAACACCTCTCTCCCCAGTCTGGCATGAACGGCTCGAATAGTTCCTGTATCAAATGAAGGCCCGCCTTCTGAAATACGAAATGTGCTGTGATTGGTTAGCTGGGCCAGTGTGGGCTGTGATTGGTTAGCTGGGCCAGTGTGGGCTGTGATTGGTTAGCTGGGCCAGTGTGGGCTGTGATTGGTTAGCTGGGCCAGTGTGTGCTGTGATTGGTTAGCTGGGCCAGTGTGGGCTGTGATTGGTTAGCTGGGCCAGTGTGTGCTGTGATTGGTTAGCTGGGCCAGTGTGTGCTGTGATTGGTTAGCTGGGCCAGTGTGTGTTGTGATTGGCAGCACTCGGTGCCTGGTCGGGAAATGTCATGCCCCTTACCATAGCCGCCTGCGAGCTTCAGTGTAAATATTGCGTCAAAATCAAATTAATTTGAGCGCGATTTAAACCCGGATGATTGTAACCACTCTAAGTTCGTCTGCCTTGGGAAAGCTAGCGTGTCTTCGACATAGTGATAACACTCGTTGGCTTCTCTAGTGCAGCTCAACCAGGTCTCATCCCATTCGTCGGTATTTGTGATATCACAAATCCCAGAAAATATGCGTTGTCGTCCAAACGAGTTGTTCGTTGTAGTTTTTGAAAAGTTGTAGTTTCCTTTTGAAGTGGACTTTGAGCTTTGTAACTTTGCAGATCTTTTTTATGCTCAAACAGCAACATTACAGACTAACTAAAGTTGAAAAAGTGAAAAAGCATAATAGGACCCCTTTAAAATAGTCCATGCGACATCAGTGGTTCAACCGTAATGTTAAAGGACTTTGAACTTTGTAACTTTGCAGATCTTTTTTATGCTCAAACAGCAACATTACAGACTAACTAAAGTTGAAAAAGTGAAAACGCATAATAGGACCATTTTAATGATGATTGGTTGCGACCACTGCTGACACTTTCTGATTGGGGTGCCCCGATCGACAGGTTCATCCTGTCCTCCTGACTTTGGCAGGTACATCCTGCTTTATCTATCGCGCATGGGTTGTGAGTCGGCACGGCTCCAGCGCGGATGAATCTAATGTTCTGAAGAGCATGTGTGGCAGTCAGTCACCGCACCGGTGTGGATATTTACTGTACTTCACAATCACAGATTCTAGCTACATCTTGGAATATGACCCAAATAAGAATTGTCACCGTATATTGCCATCTGAACAAGTAAGTAACAAGTCTGCCACGTTTGTTCTGACCAACTGAGGAAAAAAGCATTACCATACATCAGGCTACCAATGGTGATTAAATCTAAAGATCGGTTAGCTCATATCACATCAAACCATTCAAATTATTATTATTGTTATACTTTATTCTCAAATGATTAATGTTAACAACATCAGTTGGCGACTATGAGTATAGTGTGTATTAGCGTGTAGATTTCAATTTTTGCACAGTCTAATCTAATTGTCATCCCATTCGAATTTCATATTAAGAAATGCTTTTAACCCAAAAATCAAATTATGCTCCCTTTGAACTGGTTTTCTTTAAAATACAAATCTTTGTAATCCCAGGCTATCTGTAATCAGAAGCACATTTATAACTGGAATATAATTTAATTTCATTCACATGTGTTTCATAACACATAATCCTTTATGGATTACAATCCGCCATCAAAATGATACATTTAATTATTCTGGCTGCTGTGAGAAAAGGCTATAAACGATAGCCTAGTAGCCGGGACAACTTCTTTATGTTTACAGACGTCCTTTATGGATTACAATCCGCCATCAAAATGATACATTTAATTATTCTGGCTGCTGTGAGAAAAGGCTATAAACGATCGCCACCTGCAGGATCCTCACATGCTATAGCCTAGTAGCCAGGACAACTTCAGAGTTTACAAACATGACATAATGATGCAGCGCATGCTCGAATTTCCCGCGAAAACCTACCTGTACCACTCATACCCTGCGGCTCCGCCGGGCAGGGACACCGGCGAGGGACATAGGTATCGCTTTTTATCTCTCCTCTTTCCACTTCTGTTTCAGTTTTTTATAAACTATTTCTTACTATGTGTCAGTAAGTTGCTGTTATTTTAGCATGTGTGTTTGCCTCAGTGTTATTTTTTTAGGATTACTGATGAACTAATGTACTTTGATTTGTATTAGTTATCTATTTTAGTTTTAGTTACAGTTGTAGTAATGTTGTCATTTTATTAGTTTTTTATTATGTCTATATAGGCTTTTTATTAAGTTTGACTTTTATTTAATTTGAGTTATTTCAGTACTTCAACATACAAAATGGAAATGAAATAATATATATATATATATTGAATGTATTTATATATATATATGTACATGTATATGTGTGTGGCTGTACATACACATATGTAGTTGTTTTTTGGTGTTTGGCTTAGTGTTATGTTAGAATCATTATTATACCCATACCTTTTGTTCTTTTAATATTTTTGAATTGTTTTTAGCTTTATTTTTTTGTTTTCATTTAAATGTTTAGTTTTGAAATGTTGTTGTACGCATTTGTCATTTTTATTTAAATTATTTTATTTTCTTATATGTGTATATATATAGTATTTATAGAGTTTTAGCTTTTAGTTTTAATTACTTTTTCTTATTTGTAAGTCGCTTTGGATAAAAGCGTCTGCTAAATGACTAAAAGTAAAAGCAAAGTAAAAAGACTAACTTTCTCAGTTGGTCGCACTAGCACATGATTTGGGTGCAATACTTTTTTTTTTTTTTTTGCGCTACAACATGGGATTAATTAATACATGCTGATGAACTTTTATCATAGTTTATAGTTATATGGAAACGAAAGTGGTTAACATTAAACCCGTTCTTTTTCATCAGTAGTATTTGTGATTTGAATTGTGATTGTTTTGTTTAAGACTAAAACAAAAGATGGATTAATTGTTATTCTTAATTAAAAAAGCACAACAACAATAAAACAGTAAGATACAAGTTACAGTTGTAGTCATGTTGTCATTTTATTAGTTTTTTTATTGTCTATATAGGCTTTTTATTAAGTTTTACTTTTATTTAATTTGAGTTATTTCAGTACTTCAACATACAAAATGGAAATGAAATAATATATATATATATATATATTTAATGTATTTATATATATGTACATGTATATGTATATGTGTGTGGCTGTACATACACATATGTAGTTGTTTTTTGGTGTTTGGCTTAGTGTTATGTTAGAATCATTATTATACTCATACCTTTTGTTCTTTTAATATTTTTGAATTGTTTTTAGCTTTATTTTTTTGTTTTCATTTTAATGTTTTAGTTTTGAAATGTTGTTGTATGCATTTGTCATTTTTATTTAATTTCTTTTATTTTCTTAAAGGCTTTTAGCTTTTCGTTTTAATTACTTTTTCTTATTTGTGTATGTTTTAATTGTTTTTAGCTTTATTTTTTTGTTTTTATTTAAATGTTTTAGTTTTGAAATGTTGTTGTATGCATTTGTCATTTTTATTTAATTTCTTTTATTTTCTTAAATGTGTGTATATATATAGTATTTATAGAGTTTTAGCTTTTAGTTTTAATTACTTTTTCTTATTTGTAAGTCGCTTTGGATAAAAGCGTCTGCTAAATGACTAAAAGTAAAGTAAACTAGAAAACATTATTATAAGCTAACCGTTGTGAATCGGGCTAAAGTAAGGCGATAGTTTTGAACACTGGCTGGTTATGTACTTGCTCAAATATTTATTTCGGATCATTTTTAACAAAAAAAAGTTACGAACCGCAACTTTAAGTAATGAATGGTCATTACTCAAAGCGAGACCCGCCTTTCTGAATAATCCAATGGGCGCAGGTTTGATGCCGTCTCGAGGAAGTGTTCCGCTCGTGTACAGATGACAGCTGAAAGAGAGACTGTTGAACCGGTTAGCCCTCTACGTCCCGAAACATATAGCAATGGAAGTACCAATATCCTACATTCAGAGTCAAAGGGGATAACGCCTGCTGTAATTGCTAGCCACACAGTGGGCTAAATATCTGCTTTTTTGTTTGTATGTTTGAAAGGATCGGGATCAAGCCTAATTGAGGTACTTCTACTCAGCTGGCACATTAGCGGCTAAAGCACTTAACCTGTGCTTTTTATTTCATAAAATATTCTGTAAAATAAAGCGTTTATAGCGATAGCGTATTATTGACGTGTACAGGACTGTGTCCATAGCAGTTGCATGCATTATCTTTTACTCGGATCGCGACAAAAATGCTGTTTAATTAGTTCACAAGCTTATAAACTAGAAAGGACAATCAGTGCGTTCATGCTTTTTGTAGTAATAAATGCTCACTCTACAGATCCCTTGTCTTGTTTGTTTTTGTATCTAGTAACTACAATGGCATAAGCTGTACATCGATATGGTTCAAGGGCATCACTTTGTTTCAAGAAGTAACGTAGTGGGGACCGCTTATTGACATTTAATTTAATCAACTTTATTTTTTACAAATGTTGCTTGTGGTTCATTTTCTTTTAAGGCATTTAGCCAAAATGGCTAATTTTCACGTTAATATAAAAGTAAAAAGTACATAAATACAGTTATTACACTAAAATCCCTTATAAAAAATGCAATCCCCCCTTGTGTCAGCTCTTCTGTAAGTTACCTTCATGTTATTTGTTTTATATACTCCTTGAATATGGGTGGATAAAACCATTTAGGATATTTAAAAAACATCACTAAATCAGTAAATTTAGTCGATTGAAGGGAAATTGAAGCATTCCCAGCTCATAAATAAATAAATAAAAACTTAATTTGACTTTTTGTCTAATACCTTAAGAGCTTGCTACAGTTTCAACAGGCTTAAGGGTATGTGGAACAAAGTTTAAACTGGTGGAGGGTATACAGAGGATTGTTTCTCTTTGCTATGTGTGATTTTCCCAACTCTTTTCCTGAACACGGCATGTTGCATGTTAGGCCTAAGAAAAAAACTTGACAGCCTGTATTTTTCTGTGTGTATCCAATCTGTTTGTGAACTCACACTCATATATTGCTGTTTTATTCCATCTTTTGCATCCAGATGGAGGATTCTGTAGAGTCTAAGTTGACACTAAAGTCAGATGCAAGCTCAGAGCCTTTTCTCTATTGTTGCTCAGCCTGTGATTGCAGTGAGGAGCCTTTACGTGGAAAAGTGTTCCGGAACAGAACTAAAGCCAGGAGTATGTCTATGCCATCAGCACCTAGCTCTGCCAAGTTCAGGTAAAACAATACTCTCTGTCAGGGTAAAGACTAAAGTTAGACTTAGACTCAATTAAAGATGGAGTAAACAAGTGCCTTTAGTCTTGTCTGTTAATATGTGTTTCAGCTGAGAAGGTGTTAGTCCTTTCCGTTCTGTTCTGTCCATAACTCTCAACACATTTTCTGAGCAGCTCATGACTGATCCCTCCTCAGGACAGCAGATGATGACCGCTCTCTCACAATAAGTGCTATAGTCTTGAGTCAAACCACTCAAACCAATGATAAAGCTTCTAACTCATTGTCTGGACACTACTGCTGAAATATGGCTTTTATGGCTTTTATTATATTTAGATTCTATAATATAAAATACTGCCGTTTTAGGAGGAATGTTTGAGTAATATAGGGTAAAATTGTTAATTTCAGAGCAAGAAAAGTTACAGAAATAAATAATCTTATAATATGACATTTTACTTGTAAGTATGAGGATACATTTCTAATAGCTTGAACTGATTTTAAAATGTAATTTTGGCCGTACTTGAAATGGGTCATACCATTGACATTACTTGAACAGTTGAAGGAAAGCCCTGTTTATTCAAGGACGCGCATTTATTGCATGAACAGAGCAATAACATTATGTAAGTATCTGAAATGCATGCGCACAGTACAGCTGAATGATAAAATTTACCCTCTTTAACTTGATGCTATTAAACTGAATGATAAACTGCGGTTTATCTATCACTCAGACGCGTCACGTTAAGTCACTTTTGTTTATATAGTGCTTTATATAATATAGATTGTGTCAAAGCCGCTTGTAGTGTTAAATAGGAAAATAGTGTCGATAATGCAGGAGGACAATAGTAAATTTTTCAGTTAAAGCCAGTTAATTGTTGATTCAGTGATGTCATTGCCAGCTCAGTTCAGTTCTCTTCAATTAGTGTCTGTGCAATCAAGCCGACAATATTGCCAGAAATTAAGTGTCCCCAACTAAGCAAGCCAAAGGCGACAGTGGCAAGGAACCAAAACTCCATCGGTGACAGAAATTGAGAAACCAGGCTCAGTTGAGGGTCCAGTTCTGCCGTGCAAAGTCAAAAGACCGTAACTTTGTTTTTGGTCGAAAATTAGTTATTGATATTTTTGAGATATTCAGGACCTCCTTTATCATGTGGATAAGTATCTTGAGTCAATTTTGTTGTTTTCTTTCGAGAAAATAATTACAGTTACCGCTCTTTGACTTTGTTTTGGAATGCTCAAATTGAGTTACGGTGCTCTGCCGTTGTTTAGCCGTGTGTCAATATGAAGTTACTGTGCGGGCCTGGAGTTATACGGTATTCTGTTTTTGGTTTACTGTCCATTAAAGTCTGCCGCATTTAAATTACGGTGTAGCTTTTGTTATTTCATACATCTATCTAATTTGTTTGTCAAAAAAATTGCAGACAGATTGCGATCTACCAAACTGCTCCATATAACAGAGCACTATAAACAAGCAAAGATTAGATAACTTGGCAACAATAATTAACCGTAAATAATCTTTAAACTTTTTTCTTTCTTTTTATAATGCAGATTATTCTCTCTGTGCCAGCCTGTCAGTCTGGGGATGCCCACTTCTGCACGCTCGTGGACTCGAATGCCGTGACAGCGTATGATCGCATAAAATCAGTAGTAGCCTAACAGTTCGCAGTTTATTTCCATATCCTACCTTTTCTTGTAGCCCGATAAATCCATGGCAATGAACGTTATTGGAGATGTTTAATCCACAAGCATTCTGAGCATGTTTCCTACTCACTGGCGTTCACATCAATCCACAAGTCGTTCTTTTAGTTTAGACTATTTTCATTCAATTCGATGTAAAAGCAATAGACTGTCTCGCAACCTTTAACGTTAGTGAATATCGCAAATAAATTGGTTGCAAAACGGTATATCCACTCGTAGTTGTTACGATCGGAAAAAAATTAATGCAGTCACACATTACTGTATGTTATAGCCTATGAGACCGCCCGTGATTACTAATGATTTTGTAAATGGTGATCAGCAACCAAATATTGTATATAATGTGGAAGTTACTGCCTTTTGCCTTGGCGTGACTTCTCACTTTTTGCCGACAATGCAAAGGCAGAGTACAGTAACTTCAAAATAAGAGTAAAAATCAAGTTTGAGCCCAATTCTTTTTATGTAGATGATTTTCATTACTAAAACATCTAACTGCCAGATTTCCAGTGTCCTACCTATAATTAATTTGTCTGGACAAATTCGCAGGGGATCTGTCTCTGGAGCTCATCTAGTTGACATGGTCTCCGCTGACATTCAGGGCTGTAGAGTTCGTCTCTAGCTGCTGATCCACCATCTGATCTGGATACAGACTGAATCTGGTGGCTACGGTGACCTCGGAATAAGAATGAAAGAGACTAATATTAGTGTAGATGCTATTCTTCTTATGATGTAGTGAGTACATCGGGTGTTATGGAAAGTGTTCCCAGTTCCGGTTGACCAAATGAATGCAGCCTAACCATCCTTTAATGGATTTGAATTATAGAAATGTGATAATGTGTTATGTGTAAGCCAGGTTAAAGAGATGAGTCTTTAATCTAAATTTAAACTGACAAGAGTGTGTCTGCCTCATAGACTGTATAAAAACATGGACGTAGTGTCCGTGACGCCACCCGTAGACCCTCCCGAACAATGTTATGTAGATTGTTCCAGAGTTTGGACGCTAAACAAGAAAAGGATCTGCTGCCCGCAGTTGATTTTGATATTCTAGGTATTATCAAATGGCCAGAGTTTTGAGATCGCAGCGGACGTGAAGGACTGTAATGTGATATGAGCTCACTCAAGTACTGAGGAGCTAAACCATGCAGGGCTTTATAAGTAATTAGCAAGATTTTAAAATCCTAGGTTCCTAACTGATGATTGAGGAATTAACAGAGCAGCCTTCGAGTCTTAGACAGTGTTCTAGGTCAGGGGTTTTCAACCTGTGGGGCGCGCCCTCCAAGGTGGGTGCCAGCACCTGTTAAGGGGGGCATGAGAACTTGTTTATTCAGAGTCATACACTCAAATAATTATGAATACAAGCTAGAAAATCTTTAGCCATCCACTAAGGGGCAATCTGATTAGTCCCACTGCTAATCAGTCGACAGTTAGAGCAGAGTTGGTGTGATTGAGTGCTGATATCAAGCAGGGCTAACGCTCACGCTTATTGACAGTGGAAGATGATTTATTAATAGAGAGATTACTGGAAGAGATTATTATCCTCACATATAACATTTTTCTCTAAGAAGGAACATAGTTGTGAGGAGACTACCTTTTCTAGTATTTTTGACAGAAAAGGGAGATTTGAGATTGGTCTGTAATTAACTAATTCTCTAGGATCAAGTTGTGGTATTTTAATGAGAGGCTTAATAACAGCCAGCTTGAAGGCTTTTGGGACATATCCTAGTGACAATGATGAATTAATAATATTCAGAAGAGGATTTATGACTTCTGGAAGCACCTCTTTTAGTAGCTTAGATGGAATAGGGTCTAACATACATGTTGTGGGTTTAGATGATTTAACAAGTTTATACTGTGGAGTTAGTAAGTAACATTTGTTCATTCAAAAGTGATTTTAAGATTGACAGGTGAAGAAAATGGAAAATGCAAATTTATGCATTTTAATCTATTGTGATCTATTTAATCTATTTATTGCGCCAGCAACTGGCAGCAGAAAATGTCATTTACAACAAGTTTATCATCATCTTATATTTACCCAAATAGCTTTAAACTTGGTCAGAATAATATCAAAACAGAATTCTTGATATCTTTATCTATCCAACGTTAGTACTCTTTTCTGATGTTTTTAAGGCTCTTAGCATGGTTAAAATTTCATGAAATTCGGCACAGACCTCAGTATTCTTAGCCGTCATAGGCAATATCTAAGAAATGGGCGTGGATGGGGAGCTCCTTAGGGCCGCCTTTGACTAAAGTGGTTGGGTTAGGTTTACTTTCAGTAACCAAACATGGTACAATCATCTCAACAATCTCGACAACTTTCAAATTTACAGTCAGCCCACAAGGAAGTTGGCCATTTTTAATTTTTAAGTTTTTTTTGTTTTTTTAATGCAGGATCTGAATTTTGAATACTTCTCCAAGGGAATGTATGTGATTCTTGCCAAACTTGGTTAACATTATGCCAAGATGTAGAGTCTCATTTCTTCTAAGTGTATTGTCAGATCAAATTGGTTTTGTATGTTTGGTCATGGGAGATGATCACATGGATGTGGCTATTGTGGGCCATAGTCAAGTCACCTTTATTTGTATAGCGCTTTATACAATACTGATTGTGTCAAAGCAGCTTTACAGTGTCAAACAGGAAAATAGTTTGACAATAATGCAAGAATTGTTGCCATTGCAACATCAGCTGGCAGTAGGAATAGGTTGTTTGCACATGACGTCATTGCTTTGGCACGAAATGCAGCTGGAGGGCAGGAAGTGATTTTTCTATATAGGAATCGCTAGCAGAAACTCAAAATGCCTATGTTTTGCCTTGTTTATGGATGCTGAAATTAGTCAAACCGAGAAACTACAAGGAGCTTTTATCGTGTACGAAAATTTGTTGTTCAAGGGGGGAAAAAGTGTCTTGTAAACCTGCGTCTGTGGTCGGGAGGAGCCGAGTTGGATAATGCTTGTGTGTGCAAATGGTTAATACAAGATATAATAACATTAAGATATTAATAATATATTAAGATATTAATAAAGAAATATATAAATAGATACAGGGCTGCCAACTCTCACGCATTCAGCATGAGACAGTCAGAATTCACTCAATGCTAAACAACACACATAGACACAATGTAAATAAGATATTATATGTGCAGTTTAGAGAGCTTCATTGATTATAACGGAACATTGTGAGATTGCGATAATGAGTGACTGCTTTTTAGTGATTATATGGAAGCGCTATTTTCTTGTTTCCTAGGCTATAATCAATTCAGAATTTGAATAAAAGTTTTATTTAACGTGCTGCTAACAGGACCAATGGCCACATTGCCTGTACAGGAGTGACATATATCCCGCATCCCTCATATAAATGCAGGATTCACTTTCGAAATAGCTTGTTTGCAATCAGGGTTAGTTCAGGTAAGCAATTGCTTAGCCTATATCCACTGCCTCTATGGCAGGCGAGTATTTCAATTTAGTTGAAAAATCGCTCCTTTTCATAACATAAGGATCACGTCCAACATATGTTGTGATTTTCTGTTTATACCTCTCTCTTGTAATAGTGTCTAAACCAGTACAATATGGACTTTCCTCCATCTCATCCATTCTGCGTTTCACTTCCTGCCCTTCATCTGAATTTCTTGTGTCATCAGTATCACGTGTTTGCAAACAAGCTATTGTGGAACACATCACAGACATTGACATAGCTCTCTCATATTTATCCATTTGAATGCATGTGGTCACTGTGCATCATTTTTCTAGATTTATTGATTTCTAGACTTCAAGACAATTGCCAATGGCGCAATAGTGCTTGGGCATGTTGTCAATGCTTAAAAGTTTAAATTGTCATTTTTCTGTTCTTTTAAAGGAGGACACAGTCACTTCATGGACCAAGCCCTGTCACCACATTTGGGCCCAAAGCCTGCATGCTGAAGAATCCTAAAGCTGTCATGTGAGTCCTTTATTAACTATTTCTGTAGATTATTTTACAATACATATGGACAAGTTAGAGTTTATGGTCCTTCTTTTCAGGCACTTTTTTTATCTAGCAAGGTGTGATGCAATCATGGGCTGACTTATATCTATATTGTTGTTTTAGGAAAAAGTTTTCTATTATTAAATACTTAAAGTGGAAGTGAAGCAGTCAGTCAAGTTTACATTGTTTAGTAAACTGATATCCACTTTAATAAAAATATATATAACAAACATGATTAATGTAACCACTTTAAAGAAAAAAGGATGTTTTGTTATAGATTTTGGAGCAAGGGCGCCACCATATTGCAATACCACAGCGTGTGACGTCACAGGGTTGGTTTGCTCCGTTGGCCAGTGAAGTAATATAAGCATTTCTTTATTTTTTGAACACACACTTGTTTTGAAATGGAGGAAGGCAAACTTGAAAGGACTGTTGAGCCCATAATAAGTGCAATTGCTTATGCATTTGAGCCGATACAGCAAGGGGACCGAGCAGTACTACCATTACGGGTGGAAGAAGTTGTGAACCTGCTAGTTTGGCATGAAGAGTGGGTCGGAAACAATACCGCCATTCTGACATAATATTGTGTGCATTTGCTTAAGAATGAGGAATGAGGAATAACTTTCTTGAGGAAGCAGCACTAACCTGATCGTTCAGATTAGTGATTAGTTTAAGCGTCCTGTTAACAGCAGGTAAGCTAATTGTATTCGCAGGTGAACATAAAATATATTACATACCACTTATGTAAATATGGAAATATGTCTGAAAGGTCTGACATAACAATAAGATGCAACATGAATGATATTGTATGGAGTGCTGTTTGTTTACATTGCGCCTCGCGTTATGAAAACAATGTTTGGGATACCACGATCAAAACTTCGTGACGTAGACAGTTTGATGTTGAATATTCATCCAAATTATGGTGAAAACCAAAATATTTGTGTTAAAATAACATTTGTGTGTTCAAAAAGTAAAGAAATGCTTATATTACTTCACTAGCCAACGGAGCAAACCAACCCCGTGACGTCACATGCTGTGGTATTGCATGATGCCGGTGCCCTTGCTCCAAAAGCTACCAAAACATACTTTTTTCTTTAAAACGGTTACATTAATCGTGTTTGTGCAGGCAAGCTTGCACTGCTGTAATTATCTCTATTACATCCTAATGACAAGGAAGTATAAAACAAGTCATTTTGGCAGCTTGGTTTCAATAAGAGCTGTTCTTGGGGGAAGTTCTCAGCTTTAATAGCACAGTGTATTTTATATTTTGTGTGTTTTATAGTACAATGACCTCTTAAATGTCAAACAATCAGGGAAAATGTATTTCTCAATTGACCTCTTAATTACCATGCAAAATGAAATAAGAGCTTATTTTTGTCACCCAATAAACTTAAATGTTTAATAAAATTATGCAGTTTTGACAAACATGTTTGTTCATATCTGTGCATTCAGGCATATTCAAGATCCAGCCAGTCAAAGGTTGACATGGAACAAGCCACCCAAAAGTGTCCTTATTATAAAGAAAATCAGAGACGCCAGTCTGCTACAGCCTTTCAAAGAACTCTGCATTTTTCTGACATAGGTGAGAACACCATAAAATATTGCACACACAAAAAAAGAAGAAATGCAGATGTGGCCATTACGAATGTGTGTCAAAGGTAAAAGGATACAAAGGTCTCAGGACCACAAGGCATGCTCTGGCACAGGAATATGTATTCTCATGTCATGTACTGAAGCTGATGATATGCTGGTCAGCGAATCTGTAAACCTCAGAACTGTATTTAAAAAAAACATCAGAGCACATTAAATGTTGGCAAACTATATTAAGTTCATATTCTGTACAAATGCCAAATTCAGGCAGTAATGGTGTTTTACTTGTGTAATTGATCAATCAAAGTAACGCTTAGTTTTATTATTTGCTCTGCTTTTGTAATGAGTTGATATCTTGTCAGATTTCCACTGTTCCCTGTAACAAAGTTCGTAGTCACGGGAAGAAGGAGGCGGGAACCGGCGGACGTTTAAATAAACTTTAATAATAAAATAAACACAAAATAGCGCGACAGCCCCTCGCGGACGACTGTCGCGCACAAACGAAACCACAACACAAAATAAAATCCAGGCCTGGTCCTCTCTCGTCCAACACTGTAGTCACTCCTCCTCCGCCCCCACTCGTCACATTCCCATTTCAGTTTTCTGTCTTTGTTCTTCTCTTACCATGGTTTTTGATTTGCCCTCATGTGTAGGGATGTAACGATTCAGATTGCTCACGGTTCGGTTCAGTTCACGGTTGAAGGGTCATGGTTCAGTTCAGTATGTGCTATGTTCAGAGAAAAAAGGACTATGGTCAAATAAAAATAAAGAATATAATAACAAATAATCAAATTACAAGCAACAGCACAAATAAATACAACAGAGCAAAGATACAAATAAAATAATCAGTGTTTTTCAGGTGTTTAACAGTAATTTTCAGGCCTGGAAATTTAAAAATAAAACAAATGATCTTACCTACTGGTTACAACTGAGTTATCGTCTTTATCATCTTTATTATTATTTTAATTTTTAATGCAGAGATAGAAAGGCAGAGAGCTTTATAGTGTTTTTTTTTTCAGATACCAAATTACAGTCAAAACGTACATAAAGAATGCAAGCTGTTATGAAGGGCATATGAGGCTATTTTTGTTATGTGAATAAATACTATTTAGTTGTTTAAGTTTATTTGCCCCAAAAATGACAATAACATTTTTTTATTTAAACGATTTTTTGACAGATTCCTAAAATGTGTTTTCTCTTTATTATGGCAGGGGGTCTAATAAATTGTTAAGCACTGTATGTTTTCATAGCATTCAGTTGGCACGTTTGTTTGAAGGACATTGGGCAGAATGTGGAATAGTGTGTTTTTTGTCAATAAAAAAAATATATATATAAAAATAACCAACCAACTAATCGATTATCAAAATAATAGTTAGTTGCAGCCCTAGGTTTAACGTTATGAGCGATTTCTGTGATAGTTAGATATAGCCATCAAAACATCGTTCGACCCTGGACAGAACTTCGCTAGTGGTCTAGGAGAGGTTAGTCGAGTGAGCTAGGAGCCACAGGATGAGGTCGGCCAAAGAACCATCCACTCCAGCAACGATATTTGCTTAGAATAAGTACAACCAATGCAGAGAATGAGGGTCGGTGTGCAGTGGGTGATTATTCGTCTCGCAAGTGGCTTATCAAAGATAGTGTGGACATTTAGGATCTTTTGGCAAGGGATTTTTCGGGAGGTTGAGATGAAAGAGGAATCAGAATCAGAATCAGAATGAGCTTTATTGCCAGGTATGTTTACACATACGAGGAATTTGTTTTCGTGACAGAAGCTTCCACAGTGTAACAGAATGACAGTGACAGAAAAATGAATTTTCCTACAGAACAAGAGTCAGTGAGGGTCTTAGATATAAGGGTATGGTGAGCAGAAATCACTGGCACCGTAGTATTAAGTAATGAAGTAATGACCGGTTAAATGCGAGCTGAAGCCGCAGCAAGGGGTAAAGGCCTTGACAATAAGCAGTTATTAGAACAGCCTCGTTCCAGCCTCTCGCAGCAGCGAGTGTACAAAATTGAAGGGCATACTCAGACACAGAAGATTTCCCTTGATGCAGTCAAAATAGCTGATTGTGGATGGAGAACATGCTGGCAGATTACCCAAAAACTTGTGAGCGGTGAATGCATCTAGCGTGAGGGTGACCAATGGTCCAATGCTGTCTTTACAAAGTGGCTGTTCTGTTTGCTGTGTTTTTGTAATCTGAGAATCAGAGAAGAGATATTTTGAGTTTGTTTCCACTAAAGATCAACTGCTTGCGATTAGATCCAGCTTTATTTTTATATTTGCTTCAACCATTGCTAACAGCTTTGTTCATTGGATTATCTAAACACTATCTAAAACTTGGCTTAATGTGGTAAAAAAAAATCTACTACCAAAGCAACACTGTAATTAAGATAAAAATAATGTTTTTATGTTAAGCTTTCCCCCCCCTATATGAACCTGTTAAAAACCTACTAAGGACAGCACCATGGAAGACAGGCATGTTGAAGAGCCTCTAATCTAAAAGCAATGAGCAAAGTATTAAATTACAAGTACTAAGTATAAAATTAAAGTATAAATAGCTGATCTTGTTGGTAAAGACTGTTTACAGTGATAGAACAAACAAAACCAGTCTGATAAATGGGAAAGTGGCATGGAGAGTATGGACAGTGGATTTTGATGCAACCGACCCAAGTTTGAATCTGCCTTTTCCCAATCCCATCCTTCTCCCTTAAAAGCCTATTATGGCCAAATGTGTTTTTGGTTAAAATAATTCAAAAAACTAGACAAAACTGCTGAGGTAAAAACTTTTTTTCGGCATGATGATGGATGGTGTATGACGCATGCCTCTTCTCCAGACAGTGAAGGATGCATGTGGTGAAGTTGGCTTTCGGCAACTTGTATCTTGTCTGTTGGGTACTGCCCCTTTTAGGAAGGAATGTTGCAATGGTAAAAGAGGAAAAATAATTAGGAAGAGGGAAAATAGAGGAGAAGAAAGTAAAGGGAAGTGGTTGACATACTCCTTGAGATTGTCTCAGTTTGCATGGTGGAAAGACAATTAAAGAATCACTATACTAAAATGGAGTGTTGTTCCAAGGATTTCACAGACCTATATAAGAAAAATTATACATTGAAGTGTTTTGTTCATTTACCGAAGGAAACCTGCTCAGAGTGGATTATTTCACTGGGTTTAGGGACCAGATGGAGACAGAAAAGTAAGATCTGGTTCGGAATTATGCCTTGTCTTTGTGGTTCTGACACTGTTATTGTGTTCTATACGGATAATTGCCACGTTCCATCGGAGTTGCTAGTTTCAGGAATTGTTTAGTTTTATTTTGAGCTGTAATGGAAACCTATCAATTTATTGTGCCCAAACTTTTGTATTTTGCTGTCCTGCTTTATAGCAGAATATAGGTAGATTTGGCAGATTTTTTAAGTTTGCATAATTGATTCTGTTACTTTTCTGTTTGCTACTGTGAAGCTGGTTTGAAACAATCTCTATTGTATAAAGTGCTAAAAAAAAGTAAAGGTGTTCAGAGTTCCACACTGGGTTTGGCTGACTTGATGTAAATAAGTGGCGATCGAACAGGGAGAAAAAAAACTATTGCATAATAACATTGATTAATTTAAAATGATACATATTTTAAAATGTTATTGCATACCTGTTGTTGCCATAATGACCCATTTCAAATTGGTTGTGTGGAGCAGTTATGAAATATCGTTCTTGTATACATTCCAGCATTTCAGTAATAAATATGCATGCAAATTACAGCGAAGTGCAACAGTTACCATATGGTGTTCAGCAGTGGTCAAAAAGGATTTAAACGGTACATTTTGAATCGATTTCTTCTTGTAAACTCGGAAATGTGAATTCAGACAGCAATTAAATTACCACACCTAGTGAAAAAAAAATATATATATACTAAAATGTATTTGAAATATATTTATTTTGTGCTAAGCATACTACAAATACATTTACATATATTTATGTGCAATTGTACTTTTGGTATACTAAACTAGTATACTTAAGTCTGCTAAATTGGAACAACTAATTTTGCAAAAGTAGTGCTGAGATCCAATTAAAGATATATTTGATTGTTCTAAAGTGGAACTATTGCAAGTATACTTCAGGTACACTTAAAGACTGATATTATACAGAGATCATACAATCCTTAATAGTGATATTAAAACACATTTTAGGCATAATATGAAGAAATGTGCATTGAAATAAAGAAATACTCCAAAAAAAATGAAATTATAATTTCATATCAGTAAGTCTTAAGTGATATGTCAATAAATGTGTTAACGGATTTGAAGTATACTTAGTATGAAATAAATGAATTTTTAATAAATTATGGAATGTTTTTTTTTTTTTTATACTAGGGGGAGCTTACATCCCCATGAGAAAAAATAACCGTCTGAATAGGGAAAAAGGCACAGATGAAACGCAACCAAGATAAGTGGCGCTATAACCATAGACTTCTACAAGTTATCAGGCAAACGTATCAAAGTGCATTTTCTCTTGTAGCAGTCATCCTTGCCTTGCCAATGGGCTACATCAGAAGGTTGCAGGAGAATCTAAGAAAAAACAATGTAGTTAAAAGAATTCATTGTCACATAAGCAAATATAGGATTTATGAAATGTGTTTATTACTTAAAATGAATTCAGGCAGCATAGTAAATGTCAAGACTGTGAGCCTTTTTACAGTAGGCTACACAGTACTATGCCGTCTTTTAGATTTTTATACATTTAACAGATTAAGAAGAACAATTTCTTAATTATTTTTTTTGCCATGTCAGGGCTCTGTAGTATGGGGATAGTTGTGTTAAAAAAGGACAGATAATGAATAACAAAGGACATACATGACCTGTTAAAATGCATCAACAAATTAGTAAACATTAAATATGTGATCAAAGTATTGACATAAAGTAAATAAATCCATGTGTTAGAAGGCTAGGCTAGCACTCAGAATGTTCCCATTCAAAATAATCCACCCTGTCACAGTGAGGCTCTGTGACTAGAGACTCTTATTATGTAAAGGAGTCTTACTATGACACGGGACTGTGAACATACATACATGCATACACACTGTTTTGCGTAAGTCGAACACCAGTTAACACAGATATGTTACGTACTGGAACAGTTTCCTATCGCAAAGAGACAAAACCCAGTTCAAAACCCCACCATTTTGAAGATCGCATTCCCGCCAATAGATGGCACAGTTCATTGATCTCATGTATGAAGGGGAGGTCGGTGATCTGTTTAATTCTTGGCTGAACATTGTTAAGTATTAATAATTAAGTTTGTTTTGTTCCAAATTTGTATGTATTTTGTACTTTGTAACAGTTAACGTCTTTGTTGCTGTTAAAGCACATTTATTTGTCTTTCTTAAATTTCTTTATTACCTTTAAGTTCCAAATGGTTTAGTCCAAGTAGGAGGGGCTTTGCCTTTTTAAGATGGTCTCTCAGTGTGTTAGGGAACGGGAGCTGGCCGAGCAGGAGAAGTAAAGTAAGGTCGGAGTGCTGGGTCTGTCCTCGAATCGAGCGTGCCGCGAGGAGTTTGTGGAAAAGATCATTGGGGGGATCGGTGTTAAATTTGGAAAACAGATTATTATATTTATCGGGAGTTTACGGCGGTTGGGCACGACTGTTCCGTGAATGGATCAGAGGTAGGTAGGTGGGGGGAAATGGATAATAATGAAGGGAGAGGTGAAGAAAGGGGAGGGTTGGGGATGGGACAGGAGAGTGATAAACATGATAAAAGAAATAAAAGAGTAAGGAGTGATAGTGTTGATGATTCTGAAAAGGAAAAAGAAAACCAGGAGACTTCTCAAGAAGGGAGGAGGGGGATTTATGATGTTGTAATATGGTTTAATGAAAAGAATCAGGGGATTATGAAGAAGGTTAGCCCATTTGTGCTAACAACAACTCTAGCAAACAAGATAGGGGAGATTGAGTTAGCAAAAATCCTTAATAATGGGAACTTATTGGTAAGATGTGCTAATGTAGGGCAAATGGAAAAAACCCTAAACATTAAGGATATAGCAAAGTGTAAGGTGGACAACACAGGAAGGGTGGGAATGAGGAAAAAAGATGGAAGGGTAGGGGTGATTACAGGGGTGCCAATGAGTGTTACAATGGGGGAATTAATGAAGAATATCAAGGGAGCAAAAGTTGAGAATGTCCAAAGAATGAAAACATCAAGAGATGTAGAGGTAAAGGACACAGAGACAGTGTCAATAGAATTTGAGGAAGCGATTCTGCCAAAGAAAGTATATTTAGGATTCATGAGCTATCCAGCGAGGATGTTTGTACCAAAACCAATGAGGTGCTTTAAATGTCAAAGGTTTGGTCACACTGCAAAGAACTGTAATAGGCAGAGAAGATGTGCTAGATGTGGAGGGGACCATGATTATGGAAAATGTGGCTCAGGGGTACCACCAAAGTGTTGTAATTATGGAGGAGCTCACAATGTGGCATATAGTGGATGTGAAGTTATGAGACGGGAGACAAACATTCAAAAGGTAAGAGTGCAAAAAAGAATAACATATGCAGAAGCTGTCAAAGGAAAAGGATAACAAGCAGCATGAAGAGGTAGATGTGGATACACTAGAGCGTAGGCAAAGTAACTTTGAAGGAGTGTTTGTGAAAAAAATAGATTTAGTTACTGTAACAACGTTCGTAGGTCGGGAAGAAGGAGGCGGGAACCGGCGAACATTTAAATACTTCAATAATAAAACAAACACAAAATGAAAGTAAAGCGGCAGCCACTCGCGGACGACTGCCGCACACAAAACACAAAATAAAGTCCAGGCCTGGTCCTCTCTCGTCTTTCACTGTCGTCACTCCTCCTTTTATCCTTCCGGAGCTCCTCCGTGGGACTCGAGACCGGTGAGTGGTGCAGGTGTCGCTCATTATCAATTACTCCACCGGCCTCGCTCCGTTCCCACGGCTCTCGGCCCTGCCCCCACTAGTCACAGTTACATTCATAGCAGGAGTGATAAATAGCACGGCAGAAGTAAAATCTAAAAATGACAAAATTCAGTTGGTGGTTAAAGCAGCAGTCAATCACTTGGGATTAATTGGACTGACATGGGAAGAAGTGAGGACCCTTGCTAATCAGTCAAGTCAAGAGTCATCATGGGTTGGTTAACAATATTAATTGTTATTATTTTACAATGGAATGCCAGGAGCTTACTGGCTAATGGACAAGAATTCAAACATTTTTTTAATGAGTTGAATGAGAGACCAGATGTAATTTGCATTCAAGTATCTTGGTTGAAGCCAAATGTAGATTTTGTGATTCATGGGTATACAATAATAAGGAGAGATGGGAATTCTGGAGAGGGGGAGGAGGATGTGTTGTATTCATTAAGGTGGGTATATCATATAGATTACTGGGCAAAGGAGATGATCAAGAGTATATAGTGGTGGAGGTGTGGGAAAGGGGAGGGGCAATTAGTATGATTAATTATTATAACCCATGTAAGAGGTTGGAGCTGAACAATCTTCTAAGATTACCAGGGCAAGATAGACAAAATATAATCTGGTGTGCAGATTTTAATGCTTATAGCTCGGTATGGGGAAGTGTACTTACAGATAATAATGTTAAAGTACTTGAAGAATTGATGGAAGAAAGAGAATTGATGTGCTTAAATGATGGAAGAGGAACTAGATGAAATTTGTCAACAGGGAAAGAATCTGTATTAGATGTAACGTTAGTATCTAGTTTGCTGGCTGGAAATACTAATCTTTCATTTTTCATAAAGAATGTTTAACTGGATCAAAGATTTTCTGTTCGGAAGGAAAATACAAATAAGGATTGGGGCAGATTTATCAGATCAATACATAGTTGATAATGGCATTCCACAAGGCAGTGTGATAAGCCCATTACTTTTCATTATTATGATTAATGACGTATTTGGAACAGTTCCAGAGGATATAGGAAGGTCTTTGTTCGCAGATGACAGGGTGCTGTGGAAGAGAGGAAGGAATATGGAATATGTTACCAGGAAAATACAGGAAGCAATTGATATAGTGGTGGAGTGGGGCTATAATTAGGGTTTCTATAGAGAAGACTCAGTCAGTCTTCTTTACCAGAAAAAGAATTCAGGAAGGAATAAAGTTAAGAATGTGTGGGAGAGATTTAGAGAAAGTTGGAACATTTAAATTTCTTGGAATTAATTTGGATTCACGATTGACATTTGCAGATCATATCAGGAGAATGGAGGGAAAGTGCGAAAGAGTAATAAATGTAATGAGATTTTTGTTGGGAAAAGAATGGGATGCAAGTAGATTATCAATGAAGAGAATATATGTGGCTCTAATTAGATCGGTATTAGATTATGGGTGTGTGGTTTTTGGTTCTGCAGCTCAATCTCAGTTAAAAAAGCTTGATGTAATCCAGGCACAGGCCTTGAGGTTGTGTTGTGGAGCTTTTAAAACTACCCCAGTGTAAGCATTACATGTAGAAATAGGAGAATTTCCTTTAGAATTAAGAAGGAAGCAGTTGATGGTAAATTATTGGGCAGGTTTACAAGGGCATAATGATTCACATCCTACTAAGGCAATGTTACAGGAGAGCTGGGAATACGGGAAAAGGCTAAATGAGAACTTTGGTAGGATTGGAAATGACTCAGCTAAAGAATTAGGAGTTTTTAATTTGAGGATAAGTTGCACAGTAGTTTATCCAGAGACGGCTCCCTGGAAGTTAGTTTGGCCTGAGGTAGATTGGTTTGTGTTAGAGGAAAAAAGGAGAGCAAAGGAAGGTATAAATCTAAAAATAGTCTTCAACAATCGGATAGCGGAAAAGTATAATGATTACATTCAGGTTTATACAGATGGTGCCAAGGAACCAGAGACAGAAGTAACAGGATTGAGTGTGGTGGTTCCAAGTAAAGGAATTGGAATTAATAGAAGAACACCTAATATGTTAGGGGTTTATACAGTGGAAATGCTGGCAATATTAATAGCTGTACGATGGGTGGAAAAGACAGGGCAGTATAAAGTTTTGGTTTGTTCAGATTCATCATCAGTTTTAGCAAGTATAAGGTCATTCTATTCAAAAAGTCGGCAAGATATACTGTTTGAAGTCCTACAGTCAGTGACAAGAATATCTAATCAAGGAAGGCAGATACCATTTTTATGGGTACCAGGACATGTAGGGATAAGGGGAAATGAAATGGCAGATAAATTAGCTAAAACGGCGTTAACAAAAGGAAACAGAAATGCAAGTAAGTATCAGTTAAGCAGAGGTTAAAAGTGTGATATGAAAGACAATAAATCTAATGTGGCAAGAGAGGTGGGATAGAGAGGGGAAAGGAAGGCATTTTTATCAAATCCAGAGGGATGTTAAATGTTCAGTGATTGGAAGTAGAAATCGCAGAGAGGAAACAGTCATATCTAGGTTAAGATTGGGACATTGTTTATTAAATAAAACACTCAAGTTGATAGGAAATGATACTGGATTGTGTGAGGTTTGCCAGGAAGAGGAGTCAGTGGAGCATGTGGTCTTGAGGTGCAGCAGGTATGATTTTCAGAGAGAGTTGATGAGGAATAAGTTGAGAGAGATAAGAGGTTCAGGACATGACATTAAAAGGGCTGTTGAGCACACAACATAGGGCACAGACTAGAATTCTTATGGATTTCTTAAGGGACACAGGGGTTTTTAATAGAGTATGAAGAGTTATAGGAGTATTGAGGAAGGTTAAAATTATTATTATTATATAGTAGAATAAGGATGAAGTGTGTGGATTTGTATGCTTGGGGGAGAAGGAGGGAATTTGGGTGTATTAGTCTGTGAACCTGTTGTCTGATCCACACTCCGGAGCAGATGGTGGCGGTAATGCACCAAATACGCTGGATGCCAACCGCCGTTAAACATTAAGAAGAAGAAGAAGAAGAAGAAGAAGAAGAAGCTCTTTTCACTCTGGCTGGTCTGGTTTGAGGGGGATCACTATGCTGTCGAACTCACATCTATCCGTAAGTTACAGCAGATACTCTTAAAAATGCATAGTGCTGCAAAAATCGACCATGGAAATAGTTAGCTACCAAACATTGTTAATTAGTTGGAAAGTGGCGACGTGCACTCGTGAAAAGTGTAAGCGAGGCAGAGCGCATAACTGGAAAAAAAAAGAAGAGACGCTGAAACAGGAAAACATGACCAAACAAGTTGTCTAGCACACCAGATCATTTTATAAACA
The DNA here is from genome assembly GCF_001515625.1 of Sinocyclocheilus rhinocerous. Classification (NCBI taxonomy): domain Eukaryota; kingdom Metazoa; phylum Chordata; class Actinopteri; order Cypriniformes; family Cyprinidae; genus Sinocyclocheilus; species Sinocyclocheilus rhinocerous. The sequence goes on from NW_015645545.1 coordinate 118,049, forward strand.
CCTAAAAGAGGATTATAAGTGAACAATTTAACGTGGAGCGTTTGCTTCGCTGCATCAGGTGCGTTCACAGTGCTTGTGCTGTTTGATGCGGGTGACACGGCGTGAATGTTGTTTCTCTTCGCATTACTCTACGGTATGAGTAACACTGAGCCTTATTTTCAAGAATTTGCGGATGTTGACAGAAGTGAAGAATTTTGACCGATTTCAAGTCTTCACCTCAAGCACAGGAGCCCTACACCAAACGAATGCTGGAGAGGTAATCCAGGTATTTTGTTTTTGTTCTCATCCCTCTGCTATATGTGATTATTATGTGCATAATAGCGTTTAAAAGGTAAAATTCACGGCCATCATGTCATGTAATGTAGCATGTTCCAGTGCCAAATGAACAGGGAGGCCTGCACTCTCTACTTCAAAGCAAAGCAGCAGTGTTACCTGAGGAACACAGGAAAACAGGATCATTTAAAGTCCAGGAGACTGCTTGTCAAAGTTTGTGTCAGTCACTTGGTGGAGAAGGGTGAATTGTAAGTATATAAATTCAAAAAAATATTCGACCACACTGAATTTTACTCAGTGGTGTTTGCCCTGTCAGATAAGTGTTTTAATATTGTACATGCTCTGTTTTCAGTTACCCATCAAGTGCTGAAAAGCTTGTTTTTGTCACTACTTTCACATCTTTGCAGGGTCGGATTAAAGGAAAAGGAGATGGATTTGTAAGTAATATGTAATTAATGTCAAAAACAGCCAAATGTGTTTTTTTACTCTGAAAGAACATTTTGGTTGTTGCATTCCTTGACTGTTGTCAGTTGGCCTTTACATTTCTCATGATAAACTAACTTACAGTTTACTACATCATCTGACTCTTTGATAGATATTAGAAATTAATTAAAACGTCTATTGTTGAGATCAATACCTTGTTCTTCAATTTATAATCTATAATTTATAAACAATTTGCTAGTGTATACTTAAACACAAAACCTTCTTTATCTATCCATCTATCAATCTATGATCTATCTATATATCCATCTATCTATCTATACACTTTTTATGTTGGATATATTGATTTATCTATAATTTATAATCACATAATTTGCAAGTGTATACTTGAATACAAAGCCTTCTTTGTCTATCTGTCTATAGTATCTATTTATCAATACACTTTTTTATTTTGGATATGTTGATTTATAATCTATAAATTGTAATGATAATTTGCTAGTGTATACTTACAAAACCTTCTCTATCTATCTATCTGTCTGTCTGTCTGTTTATCTGTCTGTCTGTCTAATCTCCACACGTTGAAGAGGATGTGACGTATTTGTTGAGCCTCCTCAAGAATATATAACCAAGGAAGGCAGATAAAATTTTTATGGGTACCAGGACATGTAGGGATAAGGGGAAATGAAATGGCAGATAAATTAGCTAAAACGGCGTTAACAAAAGGAAACATAGAAATGCAAGTAAGTATCAGTAAAGCAGAGGTTAAAAGTGTGATATGGAAGACAATAAATCAAATGTGGCAAGAGAGGTGGGATAGAGAGGGGAAAGGAAGGCATTTATATCAAATCCAGAGGGATGTTAAATGTTCAGTGATTGGTAGTGGAAATCGCAGAGAGGAAACAGTCATATCTAGGTTAAGATTGGGACATTGTTTATTAAATAAAACACTCAAGTTAATAGGAAAACATGATACTGGATTGTGTGAGGTTTGCCAGGAAGAGGAGTCAGTGGAGCATGTGGTCTTGAGGTGCAGCAGGTATGATTTTCAGAGAGAGTTGATGAGGAATAAGTTGAGAGAGATAGAGGTTCAGGACATGGCATTAAAAGGGCTATTGAGCACACAACATAGGGCACAGACTAGAATTCTTAATGGATTTCTTAAGGGACACAGGGGTTTTTAATAGAGTATGAAGAGTTATAGGAGTATTAATAATAATAATTAAAATTCCTTACATTTATATAGCGCTTTTCTGGGCACTCAAAGCGCTTTACATAGAAGGGGGGAATCTCCTCAACCACCACCAGTGTGCAGCATCCACCTGGATGATGCGACGGCAGCCATAGTGCGCCAGAACGCCCACCACACACCATCTTATTGGTGGAGAGGAGATAGAGTTATGAAGCCAATCAGCAGATATAGGGATGGTTAGGAGGCCATGATGGTCAGAGGCCAATGGGCGAATTTGGCCAGGATGCCGGGGTTACATCCCTACTCTTTTTCGAAAGACATCCTGGGATTTTTATTGACCACAGAGAGTCAGGACCTCGGTTTAACGTCTCATCCGAAGGATGGTGCTTGTTGACAGTATAGTGTCCCCGTTAATGACCACAGAGAGTCAGGACCTCGGTTTAACGTCTCATCCGAAAGACGGTGCTTTTTGTCCCCGTCACTACACTGGGACGTTAAGACCCACACAGACCACAGGGTGAGCACGCCCTGCTGGCCTCACTAACTTTTACTAACAACTAACTTTTCCCAGGAGGTCTCCCATCCAGGTACTGACCAGGCTCAACCCTGCTTAGCTTCAGTGGGCAACCAGTCTTGGGCTACAGGGTGATATGGCTGCCGGTGTCAATTGTCAATTTCTATATTGTTATTGCCTATTTACTTGTTCTAATTTTATTTTTTTTTTATCTGTGTTTTTGTCCTGTCACTGTCATTCTGTTGCACTGTGGAAGCTTCTAGGGATAAGGGGAAATGAAATGGCAGATAAATTAGCTAAAACGGCGTTAACAAAAGGAAACATAGAAATGCAAGTAAGTATCAGTAAAGCAGAGGTTAAAAGTGTGATATGGAAGACAATAAATCAAATGTGGCAAGAGAGGTGGGATAGAGAGGGGAAAGGAAGGCATTTATATCAAATCCAGAGGGATGTTAAATGTTCAGTGATTGGTAGTGGAAATCGCAGAGAGGAAACAGTCATATCTAGGTTAAGATTGGGACATTGTTTATTAAATAAAACACTCAAGTTAATAGGAAAACATGATACTGGATTGTGTGAGGTTTGCCAGGAAGAGGAGTCAGTGGAGCATGTGGTCTTGAGGTGCAGCAGGTATGATTTTCAGAGAGAGTTGATGAGGAATAAGTTGAGAGAGATAGAGGTTCAGGACATGGCATTAAAAGGGCTATTGAGCACACAACATAGGGCACAGACTAGAATTCTTAATGGATTTCTTAAGGGACACAGGGGTTTTTAATAGAGTATGAAGAGTTATAGGAGTATTAATAATAATAATTAAAATTCCTTACATTTATATAGCGCTTTTCTGGGCACTCAAAGCGCTTTACATAGAAGGGGGGAATCTCCTCAACCACCACCAGTGTGCAGCATCCACCTGGATGATGCGACGGCAGCCATAGTGCGCCAGAACGCCCACCACACACCATCTTATTGGTGGAGAGGAGATAGAGTTATGAAGCCAATCAGCAGATATAGGGATGGTTAGGAGGCCATGATGGTCAGAGGCCAATGGGCGAATTTGGCCAGGATGCCGGGGTTACATCCCTACTCTTTTTCGAAAGACATCCTGGGATTTTTATTGACCACAGAGAGTCAGGACCTCGGTTTAACGTCTCATCCGAAAGACGGTGCTTTTTGTCCCCGTCACTACACTGGGGCGTTAAGACCCACACAGACCACAGGGTGAGCACGCCCTGCTGGCCTCACTAACTTTTACTAACAACTAACTTTTCCCAGGAGGTCTCCCATCCAGGTACTGACCAGGCTCAACCCTGCTTAGCTTCAGTGGGCAACCAGTCTTGGGCTGCAGGGTGATATGGCTGCTGGTGAATTATTGAGGAATAATTGAGGTATTGAAGAACGTTAAAATTTTTATTAGTATTATTATATAGTAGAATAAGGATGAAGTCTGTGGATTTGTATGCTTGGGGCAGAAGGAGGGAAGGAGGGAATTGGGTGAATTAGTCTGTAAACCTATTATCTGATCCACACTCCGGAGCAGATGGTGGCGGTAATGCACCAATTACGCTGGATGCCAACCGCCGTTAAACATTAAAGGGGTCATATGATGCAATTTCAATTTTTCCTTTCTCTTTGAAGTGTTACAAGCTCTTGGTGCATAAAGAAGATCTGTAAAGTTGCAAAGACTAAAGTCTCAGAATTTGCCACTGATGATTCAAACGCGAGTTTTGGGCAGTGTAGAGTAGCGCTTGTTGTTTGTCATTTCTCCGATCACAAATGCAGACATGGTTTTATGTTTACGCGGCGCGATGCAACGCAACGCGTAAAAAGACAGTAGGCCTATAAGTCATTATAATCCGTAATTATGTCCCCACTCGATGCAACGAATGCCCTGTTTATAATGGGTTTTAATGTTTGTCTCGTCGCTCCGGCCTGACAGGGCATCACAGTATGGTAGGGCCGTAACATTTCCGTCACACGCTTGAGGTATTCGGCCAATCACAACGCACTGGCTCGCTGGCCAATCACAGCACACCTCGCTTTTCAGACCGATGAGCTTTGTAAAAATCGACGCGTTTCAGAAAGGCGGGGCATAGAGGA
>NW_015645545.1:122608-124479 GCF_001515625.1 Sinocyclocheilus rhinocerous
AGCACACCTCGCTTTTCAGACCGATGAGCTTTGTAAAAATCGACGCGTTTCAGAAAGGCGGGGCATAGAGGAGAAACAATAATGTACAGTATGTGGAAAACAATGTGTTTTTTTTAACCTTAAACCGCATAAACACATTTCTTTACACCAAATACACCAAATAATGTTCTTTTTAGCAACATCATCTGACCCCTTTAAAAAGAAGTTGTTGTTGTTAGGGAACAAGTAGAGTGAGTTGGAGTATAGTTGTGGAGCGGAATGGTTGTCTTTTGGGTCCATTTATTGGCATAGCCAAAAGTTTGTTTGTATATAACCTTTGAATTTTTTTTTTTTGGTGTGTACTATTTTTGGACTTTTACTGTAAATACCATTGGCACACCAGTGGGAAACCTTCATTTTTGCACTTCTGGGAATAAACACTCAGAACTTTTGACTTCATCGTCACGTCACTTCATTTTTACGCCTCCATCAGCCGGTACATTTAGAGCAGTGGTGCTTATACTGTTTAAAATGTCTGTGGGACCCTTTTTCTGCAGTTGACACACCTCTGTCTCTCTTACACACCTTTTCTATAGTTTTTGTCATTGATATATTGTTTTATTGTATTTTATGGCATGCATTATACCTCTTTAATGTGCAGTTATCTAAAGTTCTGGCTAGTACTGTACTGTAAAAAGTAAGCACTCTGCCGTCACTGTAATATTTCACTGTAACAGTACTCAAATATTTGGAGGTCTTAAGCACGTATATGATAAATAATTAGTTGAGATTAAATGTTAAAATGTAAATATAGTATTATTATAACCAGTAATGTTTTATGTTAATTTATAAATGAAAATGTCACAATTCCAGCCTTACTGAGCAATGGTGCAAATCTTCCCCTTGCACCACCTGGTGGTGGTTTCGTGAGTGAGTTTCACGTGACTGGGTTGAATTTATCTCCACAACCTAAGAAGCATTCTAAGAAGCATGCCTGCAGGGTGCAGTGTGTCAGCACTTGATGAATTGTGTACTACTGTGTAGCATGCACATTCTTAAAGGCCACATCTGTATGTGATTTTTTTGAAGAACACAAATTTGAATTTATGAGTAAGAGATTTGTGGTTCAGGGTTAAGTATACTGTATTAATGTGAGTCTTTGGTATGTCACTAATTGCATTAACATGTTTTCTTTGAAAATGCCTTTACTAAAGTGTTCTTCAATTCAAAACCTCAGTTTAGTGATATCAAAGCATAATGTTTCCTGAGTTCTGTTCATATTTGCTGTGTTGACATTGTCTTTGTTCCCTGCTTTAATGGTTTTCAGCAAAAAAATATGATTGTCTATGTGGAGAGAAAAGTCATTGAAGATCCAGCCATTGCTAATGAGAGCTTTGTCTCTATCAAGAAGAACATTTGCACTTTTAGAGAAGGTGAGGCATTATCCAAAATATACTTTGTTTTACCTCCCGTAGTCTGTGTGTGTATGCTTCAGCAGGGGCGTAATTTCCACTGGGGACAGGGGGGACATGTCCCCCCCACTTTTCAAAATCACGTTTGTGTCCCCCCCACTTTCAAATTCGTTTGTTATGATTTTTTTTAACCGCACGCCGTCATCGCCACGGAGGAGCAGGACCGAGCAGGGCACAGACGCACGCGTCCGCGTCCAGGAACGTCGCGTGCACACTCTAAAAATAGCTCACTGAAGGTTGTAATGAGCGGGTATCGCGGTTGCGGCAACAGTCAGCGATGACACGCCAGAAGCAGCAACAGATGACGCATTAAGACAGTGACTTACCGCCACCTACTGGCGGTTTTAGTATTTAAAAGAATCACTTTTCACTTTTTTTTAATCATCATTGCATATTAATCTATTGAATTTTTTTTTTTTT
>NW_015645545.1:129770-132872 GCF_001515625.1 Sinocyclocheilus rhinocerous
ACTTTTCAAAATCACGTTTGTGTCCCCCCCACTTTCAAATTCGTTTGTTATGATTTTTTTAACCGCACGCCGTCATCGCCACGGAGGAGCAGGACCGAGCAGGGCACAGACGCACGCGTCCGCGTCCAGGAACGTCGCGTGCACACTCTAAAAATAGCTCACTGAAGGTTGTAATGAGCGGGTATCGCGGTTGCGGCAACAGTCAGCGATGACACGCCAGAAGCAGCAACAGATGACGCATTAAGACAGTGACTTACCGCCACCTACTGGCGGTTTTAGTATTTAAAAGAATCACTTTTCACTTTTTTTTAATCATCATTGCATATTAATCTATTGAACTATTTTATTTTATTTTTTACATTTTCTATTTATAAAGATACTGAGCTAACGTTAACATACACTGTTGCTAGGTAACAGACTGTTGTTAGCTTAATATTTAATGTAGAACAGTGGTTCCCAAACTTGGGTACGTGAGGCGACAGAGGGGGTACGCGAACAAAATGCTGAGTTTTGCGGTGTTTCGTGAACGAATCGTTCGCGAAAGTCATTGATTCAATGATTCATTTATAAATACAGCCACTTGCTTAGTTACTGAATGAACAAATGACTCGATGACTCACGCATTAAGACAGTGACTTACCGCCACCTACTGGCGGTTTTAGTTTTTAAAAGAATCACTTTTCACTTTTTTATCATCATTGCATATTAATCTATTGAACTATTTTATTTTATTTTTTACATATTCTATTTATAAAGATAAAAAATGCATTGGAAAGTCAATTTAGGGGGCAAATATCGTCCTTTAATGGAAAAGGTGCAGTCTAAGTGGAAGAGAAGGGGGTAGGCCTAAGCAGAAATGCCTCGGGGGTACTCCACTCTAAAAAAGTATGGGAACCACTGATGTAGAACATTCTGTCCTGTGCAACAAGTGATTCATTTATATTTTCAGGTACAGTGGTTAGTTTGAAATAAAAGTTTGTTTAACAGTGGAAATTGAGTCTCACATTATTTAAACATTATTCAAAACATTAATGGTGAACATTTTCGACTTTATAAAATTATTCTCTCAAGTCTTGGCGATCGGCCCCTATTAAACAATAAAGAGAGTAAGACATCTTTTCCTTATACATAGTTTAGTAGCCTACTATTCTTTTTGCCAGAATTGATCATTAATCAACTTAATTATTTCCTGGATTTTGTATCAACATAGTCCCTAAATGTATGTACAAGAAGGAAATGGGATTCAAATCGAAAACATTTTCCCCCATTTTGTGTCCCCCCCACTTCTCAAACCAAAGTTACACCCTTGTGCTTCAGCATGCATAGAGATATATTGTTGACATTGATAATGGTCAATTTGAATTCTACCAAACTGTGTAATGTGATTATAGAAATAGTTGGCTACACTTCAAATATGTTTACATGACAATAATGTACTAAAAATGGAAACATTTATCCTTTGCATTTTTGACATCTGTACAGGCGACAACGTTGTCAAAATGATCACTGTTCACACGGATCTGCAAAAACGACTAAAAATGCTTTATTATACATGCCAGGCCAGTAGTTTGCAATGTCACTTTGTAAAGAAACACTAAGCACCTGTGCACATACCTGTAGACTATGACATAATTGTTTCACAAATTCACGTTTTTGTATGATAACTGTATTTTCAAAATCTTGCACTTTGAAACCCTTTTCAAAAGTTTGCATCTTCAAAATGCCATTGTTATGTAAATGAACTGCCAAAACATAAGAAGCTTTCCATTTTTAGTTGAAATCTGTGTTGTGTAAACGCCCCCTTAGTTGCTAACTGGTACTACAAGTACACTATATGGACAAAAGTATTGGGACACACCTCTTAATTATTAAATTTAGGTTTTAATCAGACCCATTGTCACAGGTGTATGGAATCACCTAGCAATGCAGTTCTACACTTCTACTGCACAGCATGGGTTTTCCATGGGCTGAGCAGCTTCATGCAAGTCTCGCATAACATTACATCTTCGGGTCACAAGTCAGACTCTCTAACCATTAGGCCACAACTGTAGGCCCCCAAGTACTACATATTTTGTATGTCTCCCTCATCTTACACACCTGATTCAGCTTATTAGTAGAGACCACAAGACCTGAATTGGGTGTGTCCGATGAGGGAGACATACAAAATGTTCAGTGCTGGGGGGCCTCCAGGACAGGTTTAAAAACCACTGGTGTAAAGCACACCACCACTGTTCTGTTGAGTGACAAATCATGCTTCTCTGTTGGTGGTCTGATGACGAGTCTGAGTTTAGTGAATGCCAGGAGAACATTACCTGCCTGAATGTGTTGTGTCAACTGTAAAGTATGGTGGAGGAGGGATAATGGTATGGGGCTGTTTTTCAGGGGTTGGGCTAGCCCCTTACTTCCAGTGAAGGGAAATCTTAATGCGTCAGTATACCAAGATATTTTGAACAATGCTTTGCTTCCAACTTTGTAAGAACAGCTTGTATTTCAGGATTTTCTGTTTCTATTCTGTGCCCCAGTGCACAAAGCAATGTCCATATAGACATGGTTGAATAACTTTGGTGAGAAAGAACTTGACAGAGCCCTGACCTCAACCCTACTGAACCCCTTTGGGATGAACTGGAATGAAGATTGCGAGACAGGCCTTCATGTCCAACATCAGTGCCCAGGCCCGGACTGGCCATCGGGAGTACCGGGAGAATTCCCGATGGCCTGGCGGCTGATTTGACCCGCTGCCCTGTTTTTTTTTTTTTGGTTTGTTTTTAGTTATTATTATTATAATTTTATATTTATGCCTTCTCAATTAGGGCTGGGTAAAAAATATTGATATCTCGATTTTAATCGATTCTCATTTTTACGAAACAATATTGATTCTTAAATCCCAAGAATCGATTAGTCTAGCCTGTTTTCAGTTAATGGATGGAACATTGAAGTACACCTCCCATCCAATAAATTGCAATAAGCATTGTGCCTTGGTACTTGAAACAAAGTCTCAGATTTCAATTTATGCCCATTGTATTGCAGTATTCAAACAATAAATGACGTTTTGGCGCTGTTTAATGTGGAGTGACAGATCGCTGTAGCGCCTCAGTTCAACAG
>NW_015645545.1:132918-134637 GCF_001515625.1 Sinocyclocheilus rhinocerous
TACTCCAGTCTTTAGTGTCACATGATCCTTCAGAAATCATTCCAATATTATGATTTGCTGCTCAAAAACATTGTTGAAAACAGATTCGATTTTTTTTTTCAGGTTTTTTTTGATGAATAGAAAGTTCAGAAGAACAGCATTTATCTGAAATAGAAATCTTTTGTAACATTATAAATGTGTTTATCATCACTTTTGATCAATTTACAATGAATGTTACAAAAGCTTTTTATTTCAGATAAATGCTGATCTTTGGATCTTTCTATTCATCAAAGAATTCCAATGTACTCAACTGTTTTAAATATTGATAATAATAATAATAACAACAAATATGTTTCTTGAACAGCAAATGATCATGGGATCATGTGACACTGAAGACTGGAGTAATGATGCTGAAAATACAGCTTTGATCACAGAAATAAATTACATTTTAAATATTATGATTTGCTGCTCAAAAACATTGTTGAAAACAGATTCGATTTTTTTTTTCAGGTTTTTTTTGATGAATAGAAAGTTCAGAAGAACAGCATTTATCTGAAATAGAAATCTTTTGTAACATTATAAATGTGTTTATCATCACTTTTGATCAATTTACAATGAATGTTACAAAAGCTTTTTATTTCAGATAAATGCTGATCTTTGGATCTTTCTATTCATCAAAGAATTCCAATGTACTCAACTGTTTTAAATATTGATAATAATAATAATAACAACAAATATGTTTCTTGAACAGCAAATGATCATGGGATCATGTGACACTGAAGACTGGAGTAATGATGCTGAAAATTCAGCTTTTTGATCAAGAATAAATTACATTTTAAATATATATTTACATTTACATTTAGTCATTTAGCAGTAAATTAAATATATATTCCAATCGAAAGCAGTTATTTTAAATAGTAAAAATATTTCACAATATTACTGCTCTTGCTGTACTTTTCATCAAATAAATGCAGGCTTGGAGAGCAGAAGAGACTTCTTTAAAAACAAAAAATCTTACTGTTCAAAATCTTTTGACTGTAGTGTATATTTGTATGAAATATAGGTTTATTAAATCTAGGTTATTTAAGTCATTTTAAGATAAATAACATTCTTTGCTAACAAATTGAAATGAGGTGAATATTTTCAACAAAATGGACACAGTTAACGGAGAACCTTTAATTATTTTCCACGGCCCCAGACCAAGGATTTAGACCTTTTTTATGTGATGGCCATTTAAATAATAGGGTTGTCTGGTTTCAGAAATTGTTGTGGATGTATAGGCTGCTATTTTTTTCTTGTGGACTAAATGTAAACATCTTTTATCTAAAATATCTTACTCAGGACAGTACTAAATAAAAAAAAGAACATGCTTTTTGTATGATCTCTCTTATTTTGTTAAAAATTGTTCACATTTTTACAGATTCTGCAAGGGATTCCCAAACTTTCACATGCCACTGTAGCTGCAAAGGGGAAACCAACTTCATATTAATGTCTATATATTTACAGTGTGGTGTCATTAAAGTCCCTGTTGGTGTAATGGTCAGGTGTCCCAATATTTTTGTCCATATAGTGTATTTAAAGGGATAGTTCACCCAAAAATGAAAATTTGATGTTTATCTGCTTACCCCCAGGGCATCCAAGATGTAGGTGACTTTGTTTCTTCAGTAGAACACATTTGATGATTTTTAAGTCCAACCGTTGGAGTCCATCAGTCTTATAATGCATGGCAATGGTAACAAA
>NW_015645545.1:134887-134967 GCF_001515625.1 Sinocyclocheilus rhinocerous
CTTCTCAGGTCCAGACTGAAGCTTGTGTAAATCCTAGTTACCACGGGATGTCAATAACAGAGAAACAAATGAAACAAATA
>NW_015645545.1:139600-140760 GCF_001515625.1 Sinocyclocheilus rhinocerous
TTTTGCTGTATTTTGGATCAAATAAATGCAGGCTTGGAGAGCAGAAGAGACTTCTTTAAAAACAAAAAATCTTACTGTTCAAAATCTTTTGACTGTAGTGTATATTTGTATGAAATATAGGTTTATTAAATCTAGGTTATTTAAGTCATTTTAAGATAAATAACATTCTTTGCTAACAAATTGAAATGAGGTGAATGTTTTCAACAAGGTGTACACAGTTCTGTTCATAACAGTAGACCTGCTAGTGAAGAAGTGACAGGTATGAAAAAAGGGGGTGGGGGGGACAGAGATATTGGGGAAAAATGAAGGAAAGGGAAGTGACGGTGCAGTGCAAGAGTGAACCTTTAATTATTTTCCACGGCCCCAGACTAAGGATTTAGACCTTTTTTATGTAATGGTCATACAAATAATAGGGTTGTCTGGTTTCAGAAATTGTTGTGGATATATAGCTGGAAATAAGGGGCAAAAATTGCGCCTTTTGGGGTACAACAGCTTGTCACTGGAACAGGACCGTTAAAAGGACATATTTGTTCCTTTTTTACAAATTATTACCTTAAGGGTACGAATTACTACTCTTAAGGTACTAATATGTATGGTGTACTGCTACGGTGTCAAGCTGTTGTACCCCAAAAGGTACAATTTTGGCCCCTTTGAAGAGACTTCTTTCAAAAACATTAAAAATCTTACTGTTCAAAAACTTTTGACTGGTAATGTATATCTGTATGAAATATAGGTTTATTAAATCTAGGTTATTTAAGTCATTTTAAGATAAATAACATTCTTTGCTAACAAATTGAAATGAGGTGAATATTTTCAACAAAATGGACACAGTTAACGGAGAACCTTTAATTATTTTCCACGGCCCCAGACCAAGGATTTAGACCTTTTTTATGTGATGGCCATTTAAATAATAGGGTTGTCTGGTTTCAGAAATTGTTGTGGATGTATAGGCTATATACATGAAATAAGGGGCCAAAATTGCACCTTTTGGGGTACAACATGCAGCTTGCCACTGGAACAGGACCCTTAAAAGGACATATTTGTTCCTTTTTACCCCTAATAGGTAGGCCTACAAATTAGTACCTTAAGGGTACGAATTACTACTCTTAAGGTACTAATATGTATGGTGTACTGCTAGGTGTCAAGCTGTTGTACCCCTA
>NW_015645545.1:141306-167513 GCF_001515625.1 Sinocyclocheilus rhinocerous
TGCAAGAGAGAACCTTTAATTATTTTCCACGGCCCCAGACTAATGATTTAGACCTTTTTTTATGTGATGACCATTTAAATAATAGGGTTGTCTGGTTTCAGAAATTGTTGTGGATGTATAGGCTATATACATGAAATAAGGGGCCAAAATTGCACCTTTTGGGGTACAACATGCAGCTTGCCACTGGAACAGGACCCTTAAAAGGACATATTTGTTCCTTTTTACCCCTAATAGGTAGGCCTACAAATTAGTACCTTAAGGGTACGAATTACTACTCTTAAGGTACTAATATGTATGGTGTACTGCTACGGTGTCAAGCTGTTGTACCCCAAAAGGTACAATTTTGGCCCCTTTTTTCTGTGTGGCCTGGATGAGTGTGAGATTTCCCGGCCTGAAATTGCGTCCCAGTCCGGCCCTGTCAGTGCCTGAAATCACAAATGCTCTACTGAATGAATGGGCAAAAATTCCCAGAGAAACACTCCAAAATCTTGTGGAAAGCTTTCCCAGATTACTGTAGGCAGACAGTGATATACAGTGGCATGCAAAAGTTTGGGAACCCCTTTTTTAATAATTGTAACAAAATAAGATAGATCATACAACATGCATGTTATTTTTTATTTAGTACTGTCCTGAGTAAGATATTTTACATAAAATATGTTTACATTTAGTCCACAAGAAAAAATAGCTGAAATTATTAAAATAACCCTATTCAAAAGTTTGGGAACCCTTGGTTCTTAATACTGTGTGTGGTTACTTGGATGATCCACGATAGATTTTTTTTTGTTTTGTGATGGTTGTTCATGAGTCCCTTGTTTGTTCTGAACAGTTAAACTGAGCACTGTTCTTCAGAAAAATCCTCCAGCTCCTGCAAATTCTTCAGTTTTCCAGCATCTTTTGCATATTTGAACCCCTTTCAGCAGTGACTGTATGATTTTGAGGTCCATCTTTTCACACTGAGGACAATTGAGGGACTCAAACACAACTATTAAAAAAGGTGCAAACATTCACTGATGCTCCAGAAGGAAATACGATGCATTAAGAGAAGATCAAGGTAAATTGTACTTAACTTGTCTTCCGGGAAACATGTATTGCTTCCGATAGGGCAGTACTAAATGAAAAAAAATTTAAAATAGTTCAAGAAAATAAGAAAAATTTCAACGACATCATTCTGTTCAAAAGTTTTTTATGCATCATGTTTCCTTCTGGAGCATCAGTGAATGTTTGAACCTTTTTTAATAGTTGTGTTTATTGCAGTGACTATAAAAACTGTTTAGGACTTAAAAACTTTAACCAGTGTTCCTGAGTTAAGATAAAATGTGTAAAATTGATGTGCAACCTCTTGACATGTTTCATAGATTATGATGATATTTCCAATTGTGTCGACTTCATCATTTGTTTGGGAGGAGATGGGACTTTGCTGTATGCTTCTTCTCTCTTCCAGGTTTGAAAATCTTTTCTAAACTGATTTAATACTGACAGAATAGTTCAAATCAAAGTGCACTGTCAAAGAAATAGAAATAACATTATAAAATGTTTTGTTACATTTTTGTATTATTATTCGTTCACACTCACTCATTTTATTGCTGGAGGTTCCAGCTCTAACGTTATGAGTGGGCTGCATTACTTGACATAGCCTTTGAAAAGCTATAGCTTTTGGTCGGTGAGGGTGGGAGTGGTAAACTTGCTAAAACAAGATTTGTGCCTTCAATATCCCATGATAATAGAAACAAAATAAAATTCTCAGGTTTTTCTATGCATCCGCAGTTACTTGATGACTTGTGTGAGTAAAGTATCCAAACTTTGATACAATTTGTAAAGTTCAAAGTGAATTACTATGGCAAATGCTATCAAGCTTTATTATACAGATATGTAACTGTGGAAAACCCTGGATTTTGCTCAGTGTTTTGCTCATACTATGTATGGTCTCGATGTTTTAGTGTTTTGCCTTATGTTGCCTAAGTAAATGCCTTACAAAGTCATCATTTATGCAGTTTGGAATTCAGCATGTATTTGATATACGAAAATCACTGACTGACAGACAGCTGCTTTCAGTTGCTCATGTGCACTTGTGTGTCCTCTGAAGAATTCTTGTGGCTTGCCGATTGTAAACAGAGAGGTTAAAACATCTGATATGTCAAAATAGAACTGTGCATTAGTGTGGATGCAAGCTGTTAGACCTTCAACTGTCATGTCATTAATAATAAACTGCAATAATGCTGAAAAAAAATTCTCGCTTTTCTAGAAAACGCTGACAAACAATTGTGTGCATATTGGCAAGTAGCTGTGTTGACAATGATTTTGTTTGCTCAAGTATGGGTGTAACACACTCTAACCAAATCCAAAACTTCCCAAGCCTATTTCAATTTATACTTAATATCCCTTTGGATATTTAGTTCTTAATAAGATTTTCTTTTGGTATCTTCATTTTTAAGGCCATATATGATTCATTTACAGAGATGTGGGGATGTTAATGTGGCCCCATTAATAAATGTAACACATTTAAATTGTACAAATTTTGTCGCCTTGGTTCTATCTGACATTTTTGTCAAAATTGAGTTATTCACATATTCTTATTCTGTGACAACTTATTTACATTATGTGATGTTTTTTTTAAGTTCTGTACATTTTGGGACTTTTTATTTAGAAAACAAAAATGTTCTTTCTACAAAGTCGAACTCTAACTTGGTTCTATAAGGTTCTATCTGTGAGCCAATCAGCACTTCGAATGTACACGAGGACCAATCAGGATCAACTTTCTTTGTCATGTCGCTGGACTGCTCCGTGACAGCAGGAAAGATTGAATGTTAAATATTTCAATTTCAAATGTTAAATATTTTAATATATAGTCATTGAAACATTTCTCAATGTTTATTATCTCTTAAAGAAGAGATAATAAAAAATGATAAAAGAATGTCTGTTTTCTGATTTTTTATTTTTGTAAAAAGTGTATAGGGTCGCTAGCGACCAGAGGTAGGCCTATGTAATAGTGCAAGTATATTTTTTCTGCGCAACAATAATTAAATATCTGGTGACTCAATAAAAGCAATTCACCTTTATTCCTCAGAGTGTCACTGTTTCATACACAATGACGACGTGATGTTTCACTCACATAATACCACAGGCATAAAACAAAATATCATCGGCAAAAATTGAACTATTTGAATGGCTTTACTGCAGAGCAATTACTGTATGCAATGAAATATAAGTGTCACAGTCATTTGATGGTGGAAGTGGTGAATAGCGATCAAAATTTTGTTTTTGAAGACGTTGAAAACAATAGTTTTGAGAATATGGTTGAGATCGCGAATATGAGCCAGATGATGAATAAGTGCACTCTGACGATGACAGTGATGGTAAAATCATCTGCTCAAATTGAACCCTTCCCAGTTTAAAAAGGTAACGGAATATGCTTTATTTTATTCCTTTGTAATTGTTATTAACATATCAGGAGAGTTTTACACTATTGCATGTATTGCACGCCCGATATGTAATGATTGGTGCAACATTCATGCATTTAAGGGTTAAACAACTTTGCTAAAGCATTGTGTTTTCTTGCAGTTTAAAGTCTTAAAATGTCTTATATGTTCTAAAAATATGAAATAAATTTCATAAAAAGCATTCAATTTACCTTTCTCATACATATCGACACATTGTTACAACACTAATTTTATATTTTAAAACTAATTATAAGTAGACTGTTAGTATTTATTGAAAACTGTTGCTTCAATTAATGTTTTGCAAGGTAGAACCTTATAATTCCAAGCGGAAAAAAATTAGAATTAGAAGGTTCTATCTGCATTTGACCTGTTCCAAAAATCCCCATTTACAAATTTGAGAGGATTTTGATATTGTACATTTAGAATACATTTAGGGTCTCTGTCATTTTCATGTATGAAAGAGATTTGTTCCCCATATCACTTTTGCTATATGGAATGCAAAATCTTTGAAGCTCAATATCTCAAAACCACTCGGAATGCAGATAGAACCTTATAATTCCAAGACGGTGATTTGCAGTGGTCAAGAACCAAATGTGGGTCAACTTTGCATTTAGCTGAAACATTTAAAGAAGAATGTCTGAAAAACAAATCATGTTGAAACTAGAAATGTATCTTTTTGCCCTCTATCATAGCAATTGCATAGAACATATTTGTCTGAGTGCCATGAATATTCTTTTTACAAAGTATGTGTGCCTATAAGTATTAATGAATTTTTTATATTCTTTTATATTCTGGTTCCTAAGAACCTTTTCTGTTGGTATGTAAATTTTTAAGGCCCAGTGGTTCAAGCTCACAGATATGGGGATTTTAGTGTGGCTCCATGTCCAAATTGTTGAATTTTACATATTTTCAGTGGTCGTGTTGAGATCCCTATATATGTGGGATTGCCCCATTCAAATGTTTGGGAACCCTTGGTTCTTAATACTGTGTGTGGTTACCTGGATGATCCACGACTGTTTTGTTTTTTTTGTTTTGTGATGCTTGTTCATGAGTCCCTTGTTTGTTCTGAACAGTTAAACTGAGCACTGTTCTTCTGAAAAATCCTCCAGCTCCTGCAGATTCTTCAGTTTTCCAGCATCTTTTGCATATTTGAACCCTTTCCAGCAGTGACTGTATGATTTATGATTTAAAATAACATACAAAAAGAAATGTTTGCTAAGAACCAGAATCTAAAAGGATATTGAGATATCATTAATACTTCTTGAGTTACAGACACAGAAACTTTTGAAAAATAATATTTTTGAAACTCAGACAGGTATGTTCTATGCAATTGTTTTGTTAGAGGGGAAACAGATACATTTCTAGTTTAAACATTATTTGTTCATTAGACATTCTTCTATAAAGAAAAAAAGTATCACCTGAATGCAAAGTGACCCACATTTGGTTTTTGGCCACAGAAAATACCTGTAATTTGGCACCAAATCTCGGGTAAATATTGTCATTTTGACCCCCTTGTACAAAATAGTGTTTTACTCAGTAAGTATTAGTGACATTTAATATTTTGTGCCTTTACTAGAAAGAAAATGATCAAAATCATATTATCAAAATTGTCATTCAATTCTGCACAAACATATTTTTTATTTTAGTTTTTATTTTATTTCTTTATTTATGTGTGTGTGTGTGTGTGTGTAAGGAATAATTGACGACGGGCCGTTGAATTATTAAAAAAATTTGCGTCGTGGCCGTTACACCTCAGGTGTGCATTATTTTTCTAATAATTCAACGGCCCAGAGTCAATTATTCCGCTTATACTACGGTTACCACACCTCAAGACATCGATCAGATGATATATTTAAAGTTGATAGCATTCTAATGCAGTTATTAGAAAGAGAGCGAGAGAGACAGAGAAAGAGAAAGAGAGCGAGAGAGCTTGTGTGAATTAGGCTACCTCTGTGCGCCCCTCAACAGTGTTCTGACAGCAGCGTCTCTCTGGCGCTTTTCCACTGCGTGGTACGACTCGGCTCGGTACGGCTCAGTACGGCACGGCACGGCACGGTTCGGTTCAGCTCGGCACGGTTTGCGTTTCCACTGCAGTTCAGTACCGCTTTAGAGTGGGCGGGATTATTCACATGTCGTTGTAGTTGCGCCGCCTCTACTACCACGTCTCCTAAAAAAAACTTTTTCATTCCGCCACGCCCCATGAAGCTCTCGCTGGATCCGCTCCTCTGCTATCAACAAGAGGAACGTCTGATTTAGTAATGTCTCCAAGACCCCTGGCATTGAGTGAAATAACAAAAATAGACATAGAATAAGAACCCTTAACTATTAACAGAAAATAATAAAGCTTACCGAAGCTTACTGGTTGAAAACGCAAAGGTAGCTGACAAAAAGGCCATGTCAAAAAAAGTTTACAGCCAACAGTGTTCTTCACAAAATAAAATAGCTCACTGAACCTCACTTGAAAGTATGAACAGTTCATGGAGGGTTAATTTCAGAACCTTCAATGAAAGCACGGTAACCAACAAAGTAAGCTCTTTTCCCCTCCTTACGTGCCTTTTCCACAGCCGGCCATAGTAAGAGCCTCCTTTCTCGGTCGAAAGCAGTAAGGTCCTCAGTAAACCGAAGACCGTTCACACGCAGAAACTCAGATGATTTCGCCGCTCGCCACACCCCGTCTCTCGCCACCCGGGAGGAAAACTGAATAATGACGGCTCGCGGCCTTGAGGTATTCAAAGGCCTCTTCCCAATGCGATGAACAGTGTCAATCTTATCCGGTAGAATTTTGCTTCCCTCTGGAAAAGTGGCAACACAAATACGAATGGATTCAGCTCTGATATCTTCACCTTCTTTCTCCGGCACTCCTTGCAGGCGTAAATTCCAGCGACGCGAGTAACGCTCTAAGTCTGCAATCCTTGTCTCACAGAACTCCATCTTCTTTTCCTCAGAGCTCAATCTAGCTTCAACATGGCCAACCTTCCCCTTAACGTCATTAAGCTCGGCACAGATATAGTCAACAGTTTTCTTTAGACCTTCAATTTTCAGAGCATTATCACCCACCATTTTCTCCAGGGCATCCGATCGGTTATTTATTAGCTGAGAGAGCGTGGAAATCACAGAATCATCCTCTGCCCTGCCTTTCTTTGAAGGCGGCTTACCCGGGCTCTCGAGAAACGGTGTACATAAAAGTTTATCCCCGGGAGAAGCGTAGCTTTCCTTTTATCTGCTGCTGATTTCATTTTCAAAGTTTTGAGAGGTAACTTCACAGTAAAATAAATGTAGGTTCTAATACGTGCAGCATGATTATATATAGCGTAGTTTAGCTGTTAAAAGCAGATTTGTCAGCGGAGCACTATATAAGCATATAAAGCAGACTTAGCAGGACGCCATCTTGGATCCTTCCCTAAATCTTAGCGGTTCTTTTGTGTTTGTGTCGCAAGTTCAGTGACGCAGGTAGTGATGATTCTCTCCGGCCAATCCGTGATCAGCAGAGTTTACACGTCACGTTTTGGTAACGGTACGGTTAAACAGCGCTTTTATTACCTCGCTAGTGAATTACACGTCACGTTTTGGTAACGGTACGGTTAAACAGCGCTTTTATTACCTCGCTAGTGAGAAATGTCATGTGTAGCCTTTAAGTTGCTACACTATATAGGCTAACTGATAAAATCGTCAGGGCAGCGCTGACAACACCTTTTTGTGCAAACTGCGTGACCGTAGTGTGCGTGTGCGAGCACGTGAGATTGCAGTAATTCCTGTGTACTACGTAGTCCGTAGTATAAATATATATATATATAAATCAGGCTCATTACAGGTCAGATTTTATTTACAGAAACTCTGTAATAAAGCAGGCAATAAATTATTGTTTATATAAATTTAAATGTAATGGTTTATGTGCTCATAATAACATAATAAATTACATTTGATGTTACTCTGGCTCACTAGCGTAGCCAGAAAAGAGACTCTGGGTGTGCATCAGAAGAACTGGATGTGCCATTTTTATTGTCAGATTAATGTGCAAAAAAACCAACTCTGCGTATTACTAACGGTAACAGAATAGACTGGGCTGATGTGTAAAACTATACTCAGGCTCCCCACATAACCATAAAACTATATAAAATATAATACACTCAGGATCGCCAACAATATAGTCATAACACAGTACCTTTAATAGTGCCTGTAACCATATGAATGAATGAAAATGCATTATTTTTTTAATTAAAGAGAACTTAGAGAGAGTAGGCTGCTTTTGGTGCTTGAATTTGTGCTTCAATAATGAGGTCTACGTTTAAGAATACGCTCGAAGTTAAAATTTTAAAAATGTGTATTTTTTTCTCTCTTTTTAACATTAACTTACGAAAGACTTCTTTCCTCAGGTAGATTGCATGTTTTCTTGCCTAAGTTAGCTGGATGTTGTGCACATGATCAATAATCACGTTGCTTGCATTCGCCCAAACTGATTTGCCAAAATCAAAACATGGACAGTGAAGTGAACTGAGTCCCGCTCGCTGTGAAGCGCAAGGGACCAGCCGGCAGAGGATTCCGCTTGGAAAGGCTATGGTTGCAAATGAAACAATGATTTGACCAAAAAGAATGATCACTTATTGAGAATTTGTTATTCGTATGGTCTGGTGATCTTACAGCATATGCCTGCGAATACGGGACAAACTGCGTTCCATATAGCTTTAACACGGAACACTTCTTTGATGCCTTAAATACGGGACGATTCCGTATTGTAGCCAATGGAACCCTACCTGTTGATGCCGGGCCAGGGGAGGGAGAAACATCCGGCTATCCATTAAACCGAGGTTTTTTACTAAAGAATTTAAGCAGGGAGCTCTGCGACATATTGCTAGCTGGGCAAGGTTTAGTCAAAGATTCTCTACTCTTTGTACTGTTTATAATGCGCGGCAATCGTCTCCCAAGATGCTGGGGTCACACGTCACTGTCAGCGGCTGTTTGCGGATTGGTTGGCAGTCCGAATGTCAGCAGATATTTTATTTTATTTTTTAATGAAAATCATTTAAAATTTAAATTACATTTTAAATTTACAAATATTGTAAGTAAACAACCTAAGGCCAAGTTTAGAAAAAAAAATGTTTTAATACTATAAAAATACTGGTTACACTTTATTTCGATAGTCCACTTTAGACATTCTACTAACTATAAGTAACTTTGTAACTACATGTCAACTACATGTCAACTAATTCTCATTAATCTGCATCTACATGTCTACTAACTCTCAGAGTAGACTTAGGGTAGGTTTAGGGTTAGTAGAATAAGTTGACAAAGAAAGTGTTAGAAGATATTAAGCAGACAGTCTACTAATACTCTACTAACTGCTAGTTGACATGTAGTTGCAAAGTTACTTACTGTTAATAGAATGTCTAAAGTGGACTATCGAAATAAGTGTTACCAAAATATTATTCTGCATCTATTTTTAGGTGTATTTTTAGGCACCGGCACACCCTGGCACACTCGTGGCTACGCCACTGCTCTGGCTGAATGTCAGATACAGGGTGTATGATGAGGTTGGATTCTTTAGCACAGTAACCCCAACTGTATGAATGAAAAAGCCAGATAGATAGATAGATTTTGCTAGCATGTTGCTAGCATGATTAACATGTAGTTTAGCCTGTTTCTAGCACTATTAGCATGTTGTTAGCATATTACTAGCATGATTGGCATGTTGTTTGCATGATATAACACATTGCTAGCATGTTTTAACATGATATAGCTTATTGCTAAGCATGATTTACCACACTGATAGCATGTTTTAGCATGATTTAATACATTGCTAGCATGTTTTAGCACATTGATACCATGAGTAGCATGTTGCTAGCATGAATTAGTACATTGATAGCATGTCTTAGGCTAGTTGGTAATAATAATAATAATAATAATAATAATAATTCATTACATTTATATAGCACTTTTCTGTTTTCCTAAGCACTCAAAGCGCTCTACATTGTGAGGGGGTATCTCCTCGTCCACCATCCACCTGGATGATGCGACGGCAGCCATAGTGCGCCAGAACGCCCACCACACACCAGCTTACTGGTGGACAGGAGACAAAGTGATGAAGCCAATCAGTAGATATGGGGATTGTTAGGAGGCCATGATGATCAGAGGCCAATGGGCAAATTTGGCCAGGATGCCGAGGTCACACCTCTACTCTTTTCGAAAGACATCCTGGGATTTTTAATGACCACAGAGAGTCAGGACCTCGGTTTAACGTCTCATCCGAAGGACGGTGCTTTTTGACAGTATAGTGTCCCCGTCACTATACTGGGGCGTTAGGACCCACACAGACCACAGGGTGAGCACCCCCTGCTTGGCCTCACTAACACCTCTTCCAGCAGCAACCTAGTTTTCCCAGGAGGTCTCCCATCCAGGTACTGACCAGGCTCAACCCTGCTTAGCTTCAGTGGGCAACCAGTCTTGGGCTGCAGGGCGATATGGCTGCTGGCTGGTAGGCTTGGCTTGTGAAATAGATTAGTGAGCTTTGCATAATAGGACTAGCCCTGTTGAAAAAACCAGCATATGCTGGTTAGGTATGTTTTGCCTATGTTTAGGTATACCTATGTTTAGGTATGTTTTGAAGCATGGCTGCTGTTTTGAGCTGGTTTAAGCTGGTCCTGAGCAGGAGCTAGTTGCTTAGGACCAGCACATGACCAGCTTAAACCAGCTCATGACTAGCTAAGGACCAGCTTAAACCAGCTCAAACCAGCAGCCATGCTTCAAAACATACCTAATCAGCATATGCTGTTTTTTTTCAACAGGGAGGTGTTATAATGCAAACTAATCCATTCAGATTGAGTCTCAAGGGATTCTGGGAGTTTACGTTTGAATTATGACAGTTGAAGTTTTAATATTCTTGGCTCATTTGAACATTCCGTCAGTGTAAGTCTATGGGATTTTTATG
The DNA here is from genome assembly GCF_001515625.1 of Sinocyclocheilus rhinocerous. Classification (NCBI taxonomy): domain Eukaryota; kingdom Metazoa; phylum Chordata; class Actinopteri; order Cypriniformes; family Cyprinidae; genus Sinocyclocheilus; species Sinocyclocheilus rhinocerous. The sequence goes on from NW_015645545.1 coordinate 151,666, forward strand.
ATTTTTATTCTTCAGTTTTTTGAAAATCATAAGATGGATCAGTCTAAAAAGATATAGCAGCCCAAGTCAGAACAGTCTGAAGATCTGGGCTGAGTTTGGTGGTTGTAGCTTGAAAACTCTACAAGGAGTAGCATTAAGAAATTTTAGTCTCATGAGAATTACTAGATAAAAACGTTTGTCAAGACAAACTTTGAAGTTGGCTCGAGAAATCCAGGCCAGAAAGATTTGAAATACTTTTTAAAAGTAGTTTAAAGTAGTTTTAAAGCATAAAGTTTGAATGTTTTAAAGGCATTAAAAGTGAATGCTTGTATGCACTTTCTAGTGATCATGACAGCAGTAAATTAGCTAACTAGATTAAAAAAAAGTTTGAAGACAAACTTTAAGTTGGCTTGAAAAAGCCTAACCAGAAAGTTTGAAGTAGTTTTAAAAGCTTGAAGTTTGAAGATTTTCAGTTTGAAACAGTACTAAAAAGTTAATTTAGTAGTTTTAAAAGCCAGATAGATAGATAGATAGATAGATAGATAGATTTCTGGAATGATTAGCATGCTAACATGCTAGCATGTTTCTGGCATGATTAGCATGATGTTAACATGTTGCTGAAAAACAGTCTGTCAGAGTTGCAGAGGTACTAAAGGATGTTTCTGTGCAGTAGCTAAGGTATTCTGGGTGGTTGCTAGGGTGTTGCTATGCGGTTGCTAGGGTAACCGGAGCAGTTGCTAAGGTACTCGGAGTGGTTGCTATGCAGTTCCTATGGTACCCAGGGTGGTTGCTAGGGTGTTGTTAAGTAGTTGCTAGGGTACCCATGGCGGTTGCTAAGGTGTTGCTATGTAGGGAAGTTGTGGCCTAATGGTTAGAGAGTCGGACTCGTAACCCAAAGGTTGTGGGTTCGAGTCTCGTACCGGCAGGGATTGTGGGTGGGGGGAGTGAACTGCAATGCAGTTGCTAGGATACTTGGGACGGTTGTTAAGGTGTTGCTATGCGATTGCTCAATCACCACTTAATACCACATTATATTTCCCTTGTCAAAAAAGTATACAATTTCAGAACACCACAAAAGTCTTAACAAAATTACATAAAGCAGAGTTATGTTATCAATATTTTCACATTTGGAAGCAAAACCTTGTAAATGTCCACCCAATATTAAAGTCCAGATCTACCATAAATGTCCTTAATTCATCACACCATTGTAGATGTTATGATGTAAAAAAAAAAATGACATTCAAGTTCATCCAACAAAGGTTAATCCACAGAAAGGTAGCAGTTCGTAAAGGAGTTCAGATACAATCCCAAGTTGAAGAAAATAACTAATCAAAATCTTGAACCAGAAGAGATGTCCTCAACATCAAGTAGATACAAAAAACCCTCTGAACAGAACAAAACAAACAATACAACATGAGGTTCAGCAAGTAAAATACATTTCCCACTTTAAAACCTCGGATAAGGATAAAAACAAACAAATTAACTCACATTGAGATGTAGAACATAAATGTTCCTCAACAAGGGTTTACCAGATTAAAGCATGGAAAGAGCACAACATTCCCAACTAACAGGTATATTTTACTGTTCTTCTTCTTCTTCTTTTTGTTCAATGGCCGTTCACTCCTTAGGAGTATTACCGCCACCTACTGTATATCTTGCGCACATGGGTGATGAATCTGTACTGAAGAAATATATATATATATATATATTGTAATGCCCCACCCACCCCAGAGGATCAGAGCCCAAGCTTCAGCTGGCGCTGCGTGTTCAGCTCCTTTTTAAAGCTTCTTTTGCTACCTTATGCGCTGTTTCATTTCCTACTATCCCGATATGTGCCGGTACCCAACAATAAAAATTTTCTCTCATAAAAACATTGATTTCATAACTATTAGTATAGCTTTCTTCTGCTTTTTCCCGGGCCTGCAACAATCTCATTTCAACAATGGGTTCAGGAATATTCCATACCGATACCCCATTTAATGGCATGTTGGGACAGATTTCTTCATTCTCCAGACCACAATCCTTGATCCACTGTTCATACTTCCAACCAAAACTATTCCCTCCATTCTTTTTATATTCCCAACAATCATTTAAAATTGTGCGTGTACGATGACTCTTATTACTACCCTGTAAATTAACCCAATACATCATCCCAAGCTTTTCTCTTCTTAAATCTAATGGCATCTCCCCCATTTCGACCCTGATGGCATCTAGAGGAGTTGATCTTATTGCTCCACAGCAGATTCTAAGTGCTCTGGATTGTATGTTGTCCAGTTTCTTTAATTCTGATTTTGCCGCAGCACCATACACTGCACACCCATAGTCTATACTAGACCGTATTAAGGCTTGATATACATGTAACAGTGCACTTTTCCTTGCTCCCCATTCGTAGCTATTGAAGTCATGCAATTTATTACTCCTTTGCATTTGTTTTAAATTTTCTTAATATGTCTCTTCCAAGTTAATTTTTCATCAAAGATTAATCCAAGATATTTGAACTCTGTCACTCTTTCTAACAATTGTTCATATAATTTCAGAGTAATTTGTTCCTTTTTCTTTTTCTTTGTAAAAACCATATATTGAGTCTTTGATACTGAAAACTTCAATCCCCAATCTACTGACCACCTTTCAACTTCATTTATTGATTCTTGTATTCCTTTAACTACATTTCCTAAATTCCTACCTCTTCTCCATACTGCACCATCATCTGCATATAATGCCTTCCCAATGCTTGGTTTAACTCTTTCAAATATATCATTAATCATTACTCAATTGGACTGATTACACTTCCTTGTGGAGTGGAGATCATACGATGCTGACATTTCTTCACCTATTCTTACCTGGAATGTACGCTCAAACAAAAAATCTAATATCCAATTATACATTCTCCCCACTATTCCGATTTTGTTTAACTTAATTAACAGTCCCTCCCTCCATAAAGTGTCATATGCCTTTTCAATGTCAAAGAAAACAGCAACAAGAAATTCTTTCATTATTAGAGCTTTTTTAACATCATTTTCAAATAATATCAGAGCATCCATTGTAGATCTCTTCTTCCTGAAACCACTCTGAGCTGATGATAATATTTCTTTTTTCTCCAAAAAATAATTCAACCTTCTTACTATCATTTTCTCCATGACCTTGCATAATGTAGATGTAAGAGCAATTGGCCTATAACTATTAGATTTTGATGCATCTTTACCTGGTTTCACTACTGGTATCACTATTGCACTTTTCCAATCTTTGGGTAAGGTGCCTTCATTCCATATATGATTATATAAATCCATTAATGCTTTAACGGCTACTTCTGGTAAATTTTTTAACATACTGTAACTGATCATGTCTCTCCCTGGCGTTGTATTCTTTGAATTGTTAATGGCTATTTTTAACTCAAAAGAATTAAAATCCTCATCCATATTACTATCAACTCTTTGTTTTTTCATACGAGCATTCTCATATATTTTACATAACTCTTGTTTTCTTTTTAAGAACTTATCATTCAAGTTTTCAATACTATGAACTTTAGCAAGATCATTCTCCCCCCATTCCGATTTTATTCAGTTTAATTAACAGTCCCTCCCTCCATAAAGTGTCATATGCCTTTCCAATGTCAAAGAAAACAGCAACAAGAAATTCTTTCATTATTAGAGCTTTTTTAACATCATTTTCAAATAAATCAGAGCATCCATTCTAGATCTCTTCTTCCTAAAACCACTCTGAGCTGATGATAATATTTCTTTTTTCTCCAAAAATTAATTCAAGCTTCTTACTATAATTTTCTCCATTACCTTGCATAATGTAGATGTAAGAGCAATTGGCCTAGAACTATTAGATTTTGATGCATCTTTACCTGGTTTCACTACTGGTATCACTATTGCACTTTTCCCATCTTTGGGTAAGGTGCCTTCATTCCATTTATGATTATATAAATCCAATAATGCTTTAACGGCTACTTCTGGTACATTTTTGAACATACTGTAACTGATCATGTCTCTCCCTGGTGTTGTATTCTTTGAATTGTTAATGGCTATTTTTAACTCAAAAGAATTAAAATCCTCATCCATATTACTATCAACTCCTTGTTTTTTCATACGAACATTCTCATATATTTTACTTAACTCTTGTCTTCTTTTTAAGAACTTATCATTCAAGTTTTCAATACTATGAACTTTAGCAAGACTTCTGTCTTTTCTTTATTCGTTCTGGCTATTTTCCCTTCCTCTTCAATTACAGGGATCTGTTTATAATTATTAATACCATTCATTTTCCTAATCATTCTCCATACCACATGCATTCCAGTCTCTCTCCCAACTGTGTTACAGAATTCCTGCCAAGCCTTTCTTTTTGCACTTTTAATTACCCTTCTGCAGCTGCCCTTTTCTGCTGATATTCTACAACTGTATCTTGAGTTATTATTAACCTTTTTAAAATCCGGAATGCCTTATTCCTCTCTAATTGCCACTGTGCACTCTTCAGACCACCACGGTACACTTTTCTTTTTCTTTCCATTACCTCTTATTAACGGTATAGATTTATTTGCTGCAGAAATGATTTCTCCTACTACCTTATTATATTTCTCCTCAATATTCTCTTCCAACTTATTATTTTTGACATTTTCTTCACACAGCACATAAAATTCCTTCCATTTTGCCTGCTTAAATCCCCATCTTACACACTGATTAAAGTTTTGCCTTTGGACTGCACTCTGAATCTCACAAACTACAGGCCAATGATCACTGCCCAAATTATCTTCATGTACACTCCAAGTACACTTACCGGCTAAGGCAGCTGATGTTATTGTGAGATCTAAACATGACATGCCACCTTTAATTATATACATTCTTGTTGGTTTTCCATCTGTGGCGGGACGACCAAACGACAGACACAGTGGGTGTGTTGTCAGGCCTCGGAGAGGCTTTTATGAACAAAATATAAACAAAGTGTCCAGGAAAAAGGGGAATCAAGTGTCCAAAATAAAACAGGGGATCTGGTGTCCTCGTCGTGCTGCGGGGTTCGTGCAGGGAAGGGCAGTGGTCAGGAAGGAAGGGTCCAGGTAAGGGGCGCCTCTCCGGTCTGGGGCACGAGGGGCTGCGGCTTCTTTCAGCGGCTTCGTCCTTCTCTCTGCCCACGGCGCTTGAAGGGATTAGACGGCCCGGCATCCTGGCCAGACGGCCGTGTAACGGGTGCGGTTCTCGTCCGGACCACAGGTCCGGTAGCTCCCGACTCTGGCGGCACGGGAGTCCCCCTACGCACCCTTCCTGGACCCACGAGGACACCAGCGTGCATGCACGGGGAAGAGACCGGTCTCCCGAGGAGAGGCGCCTCCACCTCTTCCAGTTTCTCTATCTTTCCTCTCTACTACATATCCACTGATCTTAAAATCCAAGGAGCTAATTAACCATGTCTCCTGAATACACATGATGGCTGGTGCCTATTCCATTTCTGTGATATGTTTTTTAAATTATTGCCCATTTGCTATTAAGCTCATGGCATTCCAATGTAGTAGTAGGAAAGACATTATACAACTAATATGTTACTCTGAGTCGTATCCAAAGCAGCAGTTCCTTCCTTTGCTTTCAAAATCCCATGGACCTCCTCTGCTGTAACTCCTGTTAACTTGAGAAATTTGTTAGCACATTCTACGACAATCTTTAACTTGTCCGATTTCCTTTCCACTTGTGAAGTGCCATTTACCACCGCACAAATGAATGCCACAAAGTCAATTTTATTCATCATAATATGTAGATCTGATTCACCTCTTATTAACGGTATAGATTGATTTGCTGCAGAAATTATTTCTCCTACTACCTTATTATATTTCTCCTCAATATTCCCTTCCAACTTCATATTTTTGAAATTTTCTTCACACAACACATAAAATTCCTTCCATTTTGCCTGCTTAAATCCCCATCTTGCACACTGATTAAAGTTTTGCCTTTGGACTGCACTCTGAATCTCACAAACTACAGGCCAATGATCACTGCCCAAATTATCTTCATGTACAGTCCAAGTACACTTACCGGCTAAGGCAGCTGATGTTATTGTGAGATCTAAACATGACATGCCACCTTTAATTATATCCATTCTTGTTGGTTTCCCATCATTCAAACATACAAGCAAGTGCAAGTTCTATAAATTCTTCTAACTATCCCATTATTGTCTGTATTTTTACTACCCCATAAATCATTATGTGCATTAAAATCCCCACATATAATAATTTTACTCCGTGTATCACCCATCACTTCTTCTAATACAGTATTACTTATTTCTTTGCATGGATTATAAAAATTTGTAATTCTAATTTCTTCATGTATTCCCATTACTTCTATACTTACACATTCTACATTATTACTTTTGTATATTCTCTTATATGCTATGCCTTCTTTAATAAATGTTGCACACCCTCCACCTCTTCCAGTTTCTCTATCTTTCCTCTCTACTACATATCCATTGATCTTAAAATCCAAGGAGCTATTTAACCATGTCTCCTGAATACACATGATGTCTGGTGCCTTTTCCATTTCTGTGATATGTTTTTTAAATTCTTGCCCATTTGCTATTAAGCTCCTGGCATTCCAATGTAGTAGTAGGAAAGATATTATACAACTATTTATTATTACTCTGAGTCGTATCCAAAGCAGCAGTTCCTTCCTTTGCTTTCAAAATCCCATGGACCTCCTCTGCTGTAACTCCTGTTAACTTGAGAAATTTGTTAGCACATTCTACGATAATCTTTAACTTGTCCGATTTCCTTTCCACTTGTGAAGTGCCATTTACCACCGCACAAATGAATGCCACAAAGTCAATTTTATTCATCATCGTATGTAGATCTGATTCATTCCTCTCAGGATTTACTCCTTTCTGTGTATAGGATTTCACCCTGATTCCTTGCACATTAGTTCTCTTTGTTTCAACTATACCTTTGGCTTTTACCTTACGTGTAGCTTCTGCATACGTTAAATTTTGCACTGTTTTTATTTTTTGTACTTCACGAGCTTCTTGTTGCACAGGACATCCTCCCCCACAATTACAGCATTTAATCTCTACACCCTCCTCACACTTGCCATATTCATGTTCTCCCCCGCATTTTGCACATCGCATTTTCCCTTTACAAAGATTTGCAGTATGTCCCATTCGTTGGCATTTGAAACATCTCAAAGGTGGAGGTATGAACTCTCGTACCAAGAAGCTTACAAATCCTAGCTTCACTCTTATCGGCAGAGTACTTCCTTCAAACTGAATCATTACGCTCATGCTTTCACATCTTTTATTGTCTTTCCACATCTGCAATCTTCTAGCAGAGATCACTGTTCCTCCACTCAGACTTCCTTTAATATCATCCATATTTACATTAAGAGGTACTCCTGAAATAACCCCTCGAACTTTATTGCCTATTTCTGTGCATGCTATCCTTCCTCCTGCCAGGGTTTTCATTTTCAGAATGTTATGCTTCTGTTGTTCATCCTTGCATTTAATCATTATTCTTCCATTGCTAAGACAAGATACAGCTTTCACTATCCCTATCTCTTTCTCAATTGCTTTTGACAGTTTAACAGGATGAGTTTGTTGTTCTGACTGCTTAGCAAAAGTAATTATCACTTTGATTTCTCTTTCTTCAACCTCTTTATCAGCTTCAATTCTCGTATGTCTTACTTTATTAATTGTTTGCTCACAATCAGATCCATCACTCATGCTGGTCTTTTTTTTCCTTTTATTGTATCTTACTTCCTGAAAATCCATGTCTTGATCATTGTCGCCATCCGAAGTATCTGCCCACGCCGACGCCATTCTCCGAAAACGCGATCTCCCCCCTCACCACCACCGTATATTTTACTCACACTTCCCCCTTCCTTTTACTCTCTGGCCTAGAGAAATATACCTAATAATGACTAGCTTACATTGAGCAGACATACAACTTACATTGAGCAGAGACGACAGGTAACATTTTACTGGAACTGTTACAAAATTTTATATTTTAATTCACCAATGAAATCTGACAACAACTGTCTCATAAATGTTGTTTTTTTTTGTTGCTCAGATAGCATTAAAAAAAGCTTATTTTTCAGGCTAGACCAGCCAGTGTGCATGCGCAGTCTTGAGCGCACGTCTCAGAACGCTGACTGTTTCTATAGCAACCGAGACTTCTAACGGCAGCTGCAGTGATGCGCTGAGTTTACACATTAGTGATTCTGTGATTGAGGTGCGTTCCAATTGACAGGGTCCCTACACAGTGTTCACTGCTTCCTACTCGCTAAGTACGGGATATTCATTGAAGTGGACTTCGCTGACAATAATCACTCATTTTGGAATGCCCTGGAACATCATCAAAGAAAGGCAACTATGGGATCACGCCGATTATGATATAGCATAAATTAATAATGTAATTTATTTTACTTTCAAATTTAAATACATATAACATACATATACAATTTTGTGTCTAATAAATAAAGTCAAAATGTATATGTTTATTATACTTGTATGACTATTGCAGGTATAATTGACTATTAACAGATTGTAATGGTCTCATCTTGTGCTTTCTTTCCCACGCGCAGCCTGATAGTAAACTCCTGAGGTAAATAAAGTAAATAAAATGACAGAGCCTCAGCTGCTTTTCGCTGGTTTTACTTAGTTTTACCTATTCATACAAAACAATATGCAAATGTAACATTCATCACTATAACCATTCGTAAATACTCTAGTTTGTATAATAACACAATTTATGAATATCAAACCCTTCTATTGCAGAGCCTTTAAAAAACTCTTTCAACGGCTCTTTTCCATCGTTAGTTCTGACTGGTGACGCGGTGTGCAATGACACTTGGGAGATTTTCCCTCTCCATTTCCTGTGAAGTGATGTATCGATGTTCCCTTATTCCCTATGGTCCCAGTGCCCATCGAACTGAACATGTTCGCTCCTTTCCCATTGGAATCTCATTTAAGATGGTGGAATACCCTGTGAAGTCCACTTCGCAGTCCACTTACGGTCGAATGGAACGTACCTTTGGAGTTTGAATAGTCTTGGTTCATCAGAATATTCCCTCAATGTAAGTCTATGGGATCTTTATTATTTTTAATCTTCAGTTTTATGAAAACCATAAGTCAGAACAGTCTGAAGATCTGACCCGAGTTTGGTGGTTGTAGCTTGAAAGCTCTAGGAGGAGTAGCGTTTGAAAATTTTAGTCTCAGAAGAAGAATAATAACTAAATATGTACATTTTATGAAGAAAATGTGAGTGGTGCTTGCCGTTGCAAAACTCGGCTTTAGGCATGCAAACTAACCCTAATTGTGTTAGCATCATATTAACAACATGTAAATTGTGAACATTGTTAACATAAGATGTTAACATGATTAAGATTATGCTAGCAACATGCCAACATCATTAAAATGTTGTTAAAATGAAATTTTGTTTAATAAGTACACTAGTAAACATTAGCAAGCATGTTATCTCACATTTCTAGCTGAATTTATATTAACTAATGATCTGTTAAGCATTATATAATGTTTGTTAATGATTTATTATTGAAAGTTATTATAAAGTGTTACCCGGTTAAAATGTCATTATCATGTTAAAACATGATATCCATGAAAATGTTTACCATAATGCTAATACAGTTAATGTGTCATTATCATGATGTTAGCATGCCTTAGCACATAGGTATACGATCCTAGCATGGCATAGCATGTTTTTAGCATTTTTAGGACTTAACTAGGCAATGCTAACACAATGTAGCATATTGTTAGCATGATGCCAGCACATTTTGGATTGATTTAATCATGTTTCAGCAATTACCTACACTTTTTGCATGTTTTAACACTTAGCTAACCACTATTAACATGTAGCTATTTACTGCTAGCATGTGTGACATGTTGGGAGTCCTATTTGCTAACATGAGTCAAAAGAACCAACTCCTATGTCTATACGATATTCTGATGCAAAGATATAGGTCTTGCTAAATGGTTGCTAGGGTACTCTGTTTGGTTGCTAGGGAGTGGCTTGATAGCTGCCAATGATGATACTCCAAAGGCTGCTTGCCAGTATGAATGATATAAACCAACCCCCATTCCTCTATGAAATTCAGATTTGAAGATATGCCTCTTTGGGTTTGGGTTGCTAGGGTGCTTGGCAGTGGTTGCTAGTGGGTGGCTAGGAAGTGTCGATGGTGATTCGTGATTGGCTGTTTGCTGCCCCGAGTCAAACAAACCCACCCCCATGTCTCTATGATACTGTGATCTAAAGATATCCATCTGGCCTTTTATAATGGCAGTCAATAGGATCAGTAGCTAGGGTGCTCTAAATGGTTGCTAGGGAGTGGCTTGACAGCTTCACAATGATCCTGAGAGTCTGATTGGTTGCCTGAGTAAAATGAGCCAACCCCTATATCTCTATGACATTGTGATCCAGTTATATTCAATGCAGAATTCCCATGTAAATTACCATAGTAGTAAAAATGTGTGCTCAGATGCTGTTTTATGGGGAGTCCCTCACCATAGTATGTCTATGGGGCAATTTTGGGAGGCTCTTGCACCCCAGGGGTACAACTTATACCCCAATGTGGGGGATATGTTCTCGCACAGATTGCCAGCCTCTTCAAATGTGGTGACCCACATGTTTCTATGAAATTCTCGCTCGGAGCTATGGCCCGGCAAAGTTGGTCGCAATGTAAAGTCTATGGGACTTTTTTGCCAGACTTTTCACCCACTGTGGGAACATCGTAGGTCTGATCGCTTAGAAAAGATATAGCACACCTCTCCTCAATGAGCCAGTAAGTTTGACACCTCATTCATGGATAAACCGTGCGGGAGGAGTAGAGTGCCGAAGTTTTGTCCAGAAGAAGAAGAAGTATGCAAGAGAACAATAGTGATGCTTTGCCTTTGGCAAGCACCACCAATAAGAAGCTTAAATAGAATATCTGTAATTTGGCTTTTTCAAGCCAACTTAATTATGCAAGAGAACAATAGTGATGCTTTGCCTTTGGCAAGCACCACTAATAATAATAAGCTTAAATAGCAGATCAGTAAGTTGGCTTTCTCAAGACAACTTAATTATGGTCATGGGAAATAACTTTATATCCTGGCATTTGTCCAGATGCATAATGTATTCCTATCACAACAGGATTTTCATGTTTTTTCTAGCTGCATCTGAAGGCACTGTTTAAAATTAACTAACTTTACACAGAGCTTTAAAAGGTTGTCTTGCTAGTTCAAAGAATGGTGTAAATCAGAGAGCTCCAACCCTGCTCTTGGAGAGCTACTTTCCTGCAGACTTCAGTGTTAAGCCTGGTCCAACATACCTGCCTGTAATTTCCAAGTAACTCTAAACACCTTTAGTAGCAGGTTCATGTGTGTTTGATTTGGCCGAACCTGAAGTCTGCAGGAAGGCAGCTCTCCAGGAGCAAGGTTGGAAGACCCCTGGTGTAAATAATTATTATTTCCTTACCTGTCCAACCAAAAACGAGCAATCTCTGTGTTGTTACCCATGTTTCCCTTTCATAGGTTCACCTTCATGCAGTGTTTCTCTTGAGGGAGTTGCATGTAGGGAGTTGTGTAAAATCCAAAAGCTTGCTGTACGATCTCTTTCGATTTTTTTAGATTTCTGTCTACCACTCTGGACTCTGAGGAGCTCGGCAGCAGACTGGACGGTGTGTGCTTTTGATTTGGGCTTTGTGCTACCAAACATTTGTTATTCAACATGCTTATGACTGATTCTGCTTGTCAGCTTCACCAAATGCCATTTCAGATGACAGCAGTTCAGCAGTGCATTTTGAGGAATGTGCCATGTTACATGACTACTTTGTACTCAAAATAATTGTAATAGTTGTACCCCTATATATACTGCTATACTAAGTGATGTCCATTGTGTTCCTTGATGGTTTTCTCCCCTCTGATCTCCGGAGTAGGCCTTCGGAGCACAGATGTTGTGTCTCATTCACATGATGACCACCCCCCATTCCCCCCCAAGCTATAGATAGTCTGTCTGCAGAGTTCTACACTTCTGTGAATATTTCTATTATAATAAAGCTGTCTGCACTGCACAGTAAAACTTATATTTACAGTGCCTAGAGTTCAGAACTCAGTCAGTGAGCTTGTGCTGTAAACTCAGAGAACTGTTACCTTTGTTTCTTCATGTTCCTCATGCACCACCATAGAAGTAAAATAAAATCTGAGGTTCAGACTGCTTGAAACTCATTAATTAGGACAGGTTGACGTTACTGACACTGTAGTCTTATCAACTAATTGAAATGCATCTAGTTTACTATGCATTTATGTGCTCAACAATTATGTATTTTGCAAAAAATACAAAATACAATTATGTACACTGAACAAAATTATAAACGCAACACTTTTGTTTTTCAAAAAAAAGTAGAAACCTTTAACACATCAAGATTTTCACTGTTTGTTATCTTTATTGTCAATGTATTTTGTAGCCCTAGTCACTGCTCATTTGCATAAAATTAACTTTTTCTCACTTAATCACAGCATTGGGCATGCTCACCTCATGTCATTTATGTTGCCAGAAATTGCAACCTCTATTTGAAATTGAATGACTTCTAGTAGCTTTGTTGCTTCAGATTGTTTTCCATGTGAACAATCTTTAAAAGCCTAAATGTATATGTGTGTTTGTATGATATAGGAGAGTGTGTCTCCTGTCATGGCCTTCCATTTGGGTTCTCTGGGCTTTCTTACACCATTTAACTTCGACACATACCAATCTCAGGTCACCCAGGTTATAGAAGGTAAGTCATTACACTGTGAGAGGACATCTGATTTTTCACAGTTTATATTTGTAACACTTTCCTCATGTTCCAGGTTGTCAAAAGGGTCTGAAATATTGGACTGTTCCATCTGGTTTATTTGATAAATCTTTACACCTCTGCAGCTGTATTGTGTTTGGAAGTATCAATTTATAAGAATGTTATTGCTCTTGGGTCACAGATAGTGAGGTAAAGGGCAGATATGTCTTTTCATGAAAACTGTAGTTGTATTTCAAAATCTAGCTAGTTGCCTACCTAGACAGTTGACACAAGGCAGCCCAAAGGCTATTTCAAAAAGTAGGCAGCAGCATTTTGCAGCTATTTACCTTGTATCCAGGATATTGAATTTGTGAAGAGAAATGTTAATTTATATAAAAATATAATTAATTCAATGAAAATATATATATATATTATTCCTAATAATATGCCAGTACTGTTTGCTTGTCTTAAAGGGGTCATCGGATGCCCATTTTCCACAAGTTGATATGATTCTTTAGGGTCTTAATGAAAAGACTACATTGGTAGTGTAAAACAATACCCTTTTTACCTTGCCAAAAACAGCTCTTTTCAGAGCAAGCCGTTTTCTTGCATGCCGCTTTAAATGCAAATGAGCTCTGCTCACCCCACCCCTCTCTTCTGAGCCGCTCTCTGAGAGACAGTAAACCTTATTCATCGTGAAACTTGCTAACTAGCATGTTATTAGGAAAGGCGATTTGCAAAGATTCATAAAAAATCTTAAACTCGCTTCTTCTGTAGGTGAGGCTGGATCATGAATGATTCGCACGAACATAAAAGCATTTAGGCAGATCAGGAGGTGCATTCCCTTCAGAAACAAACGTAATCCACTGCGTCTTCTGCGGCTCAGATGTCGGGAGTAAATGATGACTGCTATGTTCATTATTACATCCAACAACAAAACACCTCAATCGCTTAGGAGACATTCTTGTCTTCATCTGTTCCAGCGTCGAAACAATGGTGAACTGATGACAGCTCACTCAGGGCGGGTCTAAGGTAAGACACCAGTCCAGTCTGTGCTGAAACGCTACTGTCAATCAACAATTGTGGGAGCGGCCTTCGTCCATGTGACGCCACACAGACAAGAAGCTGAGAACGGCTTGATTTGAGAAAGGGGTAATGATTTTAGTAGATAAAAAATCATTTTTATCATTATAGGGTGGTTGTGTACACACATTGCCAACACACAATTCAGTTCAAACAACTTGTAAAAGTGCATGTCACATCCGATGACCCCTTTAACTTTTCAGTTCATGTTTTCATGCAGTATAATGCAGTATATTTGTAATGGTTTGTAAAGAGTGTGTATGTAGAGATTTAATGCAGTATTTGTTGTTCTTTTTGTAGGAAATGCCGCGATAATTCTACGCAGTCGTCTAGAAGTGAAGGTAGTGAAAGAAAATAGAGAGAAGGGATCTGTGGAGGAAATCAGTTTAGTCACTAATGGAGACAAAACTATGCAGTATCAAGTGAGTACCAGAGCCTTATTGCTCATTGTTGACTTTTTTTTTTTTTTTGTAATTACAGGTTTTGTTTTGTTTTTGTTTTTTCATTTCATTTTCGTTTCAGTAATCTCATTACAGTAACTGTTCAGTCTGGACTTGGATTACATATTGGATTTCAATAATGTGTTTAATTTTTATTGCCCTTTCGTTAGGCAGACACATGAGCCATTTAGCAAACTATTTAAATTTAGTGGTGATACCACTCTCTTACTGTAAGTTTTGCAGAGCATTGGAAATGCACTGAATACTGAGGAAGATTTAAGGTTTACAACTTGGTTCACAAGTAAAGTCACAGATAATGTAATTGGGAAAGATGGCGGAGAACCCCCCCCCCCCAACTAAATGGATGCATTCTGTTGCTGTGATTAATATTTGCTAGAGTAATCATGCATTAAGCAAAAATATCCGTTTTTTTAATCTATTGGTGGTGTTGTGCCGAAACTGTGCAACCTTTAATGATACACCCAAAGTTTTGTGTATACACAGCCTAATGTCCATTTTGGCATGCGCTTACGATTTGATGCACTAAATGAATTAAACTTGAATTCCATAACTTTTTGCCAGCATAGCCTCATGATGATCTGAGCCAATTTTGGTGAAAATCAGAGGAGCCGTCTAAGACGAGTTTCAAAAAGTAGGTTTTTCCAAAACTTCAAAATGGCAGAAATTGAAACTATTGTATGCATTTGACTGAGCATGAGCTCAGGAATTTTGTTTCCAAAGCATTGCAGAGATACAGCCTCAAATTTGGCATCATGCCATCAAATTTGTTAATGCTTTAAACAATAATGGTTATGATTACAAATAATAATAATAATAATAATAAATATAGCTGCAAGCATCAATTAAGGGGCCAGGCACAGCAGAGGCAGAATGAGGAGCAAGCATGGCAGGGAGGATCAGATCAAATGCAATGAATAATTAAAGACATTTTAAGGTGATTTTACTCAAAATGCCAGAAAAATCATATATTCAATCATTAGTAATATGATCTAATGGTTTATCACTTTTGATAAACAGATGCAGTTTGGCAAATTTCTTAATGTGGTAAATGAAAACCGTTTCGCCTATCAACACGAAATCTATCACTTTTTGCCAGCATGGTCTGAAGATAATCTCAGTCAAATTTGGTGAAAATTGGACCAACGGTCCAGGAGGAATTAAAACAAGTAGGGTTTCAAAGTAAATTAAAATGGCGGACAGAAATTTCAGGTGATTATGGCATAATTGGTATCAATGTTCATAATATTGCATTGTATTATAATGTTCATGGCATAATCCAAGGAATCTAACAAAAACAGTCAAATGACAATTTTGCTTTTTGAGTACCTCCATGGCATGGTCCCGAAGACACATACCGAGTTTCATGACGATATGCCAATGCGTTCGTAAAATATAGAATTTTACGACAAAATTCAAAAGAGTCCAGTCTTGTGATTTTTGGCCAAACCGTTTAGAAGTTATTAGCAAAAATAGTCATTTTTCATATCTCACTGTGCCAAAACTGTGTAGGTACCCTCAGGTCATGGTCAGGGCTGGACTGGGACAAAAAATCGGCCCTGGCATTTTTTGGTCCAGGCGGCCCATCACCACTTCG
>NW_015645545.1:167523-176091 GCF_001515625.1 Sinocyclocheilus rhinocerous
TTGTTTTGGATAAGAATAAAACGTCAGGTCCGACAATATTGTGTCTTTTTTTATTTAAATCTAGCTTTATTCGCATTGGCCCATGGAAACCTCTATGAACACACTTGACTTGACTTGGATAAAAAATCGTGGTGGACGAATTTACGTTTTATTAAAAAGTGTTTACGCATTCTACACTCATGGCGCGCAGCCGCGCACACACATTAGGATAGGTTAGATTCCTGCCTCCGTTGCGAGTCCCTATCAAGCACTTTAACAATTCAACTACTCTCTTCTTCTCCTCCTGCCTTGCTCTTTGGCCCCCATCACTCACCGCAGAGCAAGCCTGTTCTTGATAGATCTTCTGTGAAAACGTGGGAAAAGCAGACGAGGAAGAAGTTGGAGTGAAGCGATCTTTATATAGGCGGAGCAAAATATTTAATCGCTCCGTCTATAGAGCATTGTGATTGGATTTTTTACGCTGTCAATACAGGAGACAAACCAATGGGCCACTGGCTGCTCGCTGTCCTTGCGTGATGGTTTTCAGCAAAAAAAAACATTCTGTCGGCCCCTTAAGTGCGTCGGCCCACCGGGAAAATGCCCGGTATGCCCGATTACCAATCCAGCCCTGGTCATGGTTATTATAAAACACACCCAGTTTGGTTTGAATATGCTAAAGCATTGCAGAGATATTGCCTCACATCCATTTTGGTGTGCTCTTGGTCAAATTCGCTATTCGATATCAGTTCGACTAATCAAGTAATCAACTTTTTGCCAGCATGGGCTGAAGATGATCTGAGCCAATTTTGGTGAAAACCAGACAAACGGCCTAGGATGAGTTCGAAAAAGTAGGTTTTTCAAATAATTCAAAATTTAAATTTTAGTATGCATTCAACTCTGCATGAGCCAAGGAATCAGAGGATGAATTCTGTGCTTGGCCCCTAATAATAACAACTTTTTGCCATTGTCTGAAGATGAACTCAATAGAGTTTGATGAAAATTGGACCAACAGTCTAGTGGGAGTTTAAATGAAAAAAAAATGGCGGACACACTCTCCTTGTCTTATAAACAATTTACCAAAAAATGACACCATAATCCAAAGAGAAAAATTATACCTGTACATTAAGCATAAAAACATAAAAACAACTTTTACAAATCCATTGCAAATGTTTAATTGGAAGTGTTATGTATTAAAGGCGATTAACAAATCATCTAATGCCCTTAAATATTATGTGTCTGTATAATATTGTTTGTTCTATTGATGGCTCAGCCAAAACAAGACAATAAGAGACTATTATTATATTATAACTATTATTATTCCTTTTAATTATACAAATGTCTCATTAAAACGTCTATAAATTTCTAAAACTGATCGGAGTAAAAACTATAGACACTTGTTCAGTAGTTTGAATTAATTAAATTATGAAGAACAAAGGATTGGAGATGCTTTTACTTGCGTTACTGTGTTATAAGCCTTCTGCGTGGTAGGCATATTTTTCAATGTTTTTAATAAAGTGGTAGGGGCAGAATCACCTTTGGCAAAAAGTAGTGGGGACATGTCCCACCCATCCCACCTGCCAATTCCGCCTATGAAATTAAGCCATTTCTCCCCCAAAAACCAGAAACCTAAGTCAATGGTCGTGGAAGACAAACTGAATGGTTTCATTTTTGTTTGATCTACAGTGTCTTAAATATAAAGTGTTACAATATAAACTACAGAGCTTTGTCAAGAGTTGTAAAGCAGCAAAACCTTGTCAAATAAGTAAATTATAGGATTAGATTATGGGTCAGTGACTGCATGTAAAACCAAATTCAACAATGAACAACTTTGAGGCCATATTAGAATCTCAATATGGCTCCAAGAATAAATTGTTAAATTGTATCATTAAAATATATAATTTCCTTCTGTCAAAACAACTGCATTGAACATACCTGTCTGAATACCATAAATATTATTTTTCCTAAATTTGCGTGCCTGCATCTCAAGAATTATAAAAGACATCTCAATATGATTTTAGATTCTGGTTCCTAATAAACAATGGTGGAAAGAGTACTGAAAAAATATACTCAAGTAAAAGTACCATTACATTCCAAAAAAAGTAGTGTGAGTAGAATAAAAAGTACTTGTCCAAAAAACTACTTGAGTAAGAGTAAAAGAGTAGCTTATTTAAAAGTACTCATGGGTAGTGAGTACTGAGCTGCAGATTCTACCCCTTATAATAAACACTGTACACTGCAATTAAAAATTTTTAGAAAACATTGTACATACTGTAATTCATATTATCTTTTGTTGTTTGTCAGAAAGAATGAAGAATATCCATCATCCAGCAGTTTTAATTTTGACTGCCAACTCTTTAAAATACATCAAAACAACATTGAAAAACTATTAAAATTATGAAAAGATGAAAGAGTTGTTCTCAGTACACTCAACACCATTTAAATCATAATGTCTGAAAAAATAGATTATTTTTAAGGTATGCAATTGTTGCACATAAAATATTAATGTTTAGAACAATGCAAAGACTACAAAACCATAAGAAACTCATTTGAGAGTTCATCACACACCATGACTTGGGTTAAAAAGAGAGATTAAAAAGAGCAAATTTCTTTCCAAAATAGTGCCATTTTTAGCATTTTGTGATAAAGAAATGAGAATCATAAACATGATAATTTATGTTACAATTTAGTCATAAATGCACATTGTTCTAGAAGGGGCCATCAGCCCCTACCTTTTACACAGCTACATTTACTCAAATTGTTATGCTGATAATACAATTTGTAAGGAAAAATTAAATAGGGAAGTATTTCTGAAAGTAAACACACACACACACACACGTCTCTTTGTGGGGCCACGTCAGTCTGGGCGAATAAGCTGCTCTAGCAGCAGCATCCACCCAAAGGAAAGAAAAATCAAAAGTGTGATCTCTTTAAAGGGGTCATATGATGCTATTTTAAAGATCATTATTTTGTGTATTTGGTATAACAGAATATGTTGACATGCTTTAATGTTCAAAAAACACATTATTTTTCAAAAACTGTACATTATTGTAGGTCCTCTATGCCCCGCCTCTCTCAAACACGTCGTTTTCAACAAAGCCCCCTCCTTTGACAAGCACAGTCTGCTCTGATTGGCCAGCTGAACCAGTGCATTGTGATTGGCCGAACACAAGCACTCGTCGGAAATGTAACGCCACTTAACATAATCGCGAGCTTCATCTTTCAAAATAAATGTAAAGACAGAGCCCGAAAGGATCTGAGACTTTAGTCTTTGCAACTTTACAGATCTTCTTTATGCACCAAGAGCTTGTAACACTCCAAAGAGAAAGGAAAAATTGAAATCGCATCATATGACCCCTTTAACATCTCAAATATTTCTCCTAGACAGAAATGAGTTTACTTTAAGATCGAATTGAGATTTTTGCTTGAGTCTCCTGCTTCTCAAACTTGTCTCCTGAGACAAAAACATTCTCACAATGGTCTCCTTTAAAGTTTTAGAAGAGACCTCATCATCATCACACACTGTGCTCAGATTTTTCTCCTAAACTAAAGACTCTGGTGGTCTCATATTTGTCTCCTTTGTCTCTCAACAACTTTACAAAGTGTGCAAATGTCAAATGTCTCAATATGAGCTCAAACATTTCTACCATATAATATGTATTAATAATCAAATTAGTCAATTGATAATCAAGATGGAGTCATAAGCCATTTGTGTGCCTTTCAGTAAAGAAAAGCTCCAGGGTTACTTTTTTTTCTGTAAATCAGTTTTGATAAAGGCATCAGGTACATTGCTATTTCCAACAACAAATTTGCACACATTGTAAAGTTGATGAGAGACAAAGGAGACAAATGTGAGAGCTCCCGAGTCTTTAGTGTAGGAGAAAAGTCTGAGCACAGTGTGTGATGTTGTTGAGATCTTTTCTAAAGCTGTAAAGGAGACAAATACGAGAGATCCAGTCTCTCTAGCTAAGGAGAAAAATCTGAGCACAGTGTATGATGATGATGAGGTCTCTTCTAAAACTTTAAAGGGGACCATTGTGAGAATGTTAGCGTTTTTGTCTCAGGAGACAAGTTTGAGAAGCAGGAGACTCAAGCAAAAGTCTCCATTCGTTCTTAAAATTACCTCATTTCTGTCTAGAAGAAATATTTGAGATGTTAAAGAGATCTCACTTTTGATTCTTCTATCCTCTGGGAAGTCTCCATTTGATGTTAAAGTAACCTCATGTCTGTCAAGCAGAAACATTTGGGATGTTAAAGAGAGCTCTTTTTTATTTAATTTTTGTGTCATTTATCAACACCATTTCAATCAAACACAATACATGCATTGTCATATTTGAAGTTGTTTTGTGTAGACAGTGTTTTATTGCACAATGATTTAACAGAGGAAATCATAAACCTATATTTACATGAATGCAAAAATGGGCTGTACAAGACAAACTTTTTAATGCTTTAAAAAAAAAAAAAGCTAGCAGGCCCGGCTCCAAAATCAAATCACTGAGGGTGCTTCTTAAATTAGTGAGGTTGCTCCCTCTCTCTCTCTCTCTATTTATATATTTATGTAAAAGCCATCCAATGCTATGGCGCAAAGAGCGCTCCCTTATAATCACTCATCTTAGTTCATCGTGACCTCACAAAGTTACATTATAATCAATGAAGTTCTCAATGCGCACAATGAATCTTTTATTTAAATCGCGTCTACACTTTGTTGTAATGAGATGATTGTGCTGAAAACAACATCTGAACAAAAACTCAGACAATTTGAGCAGTGAGTGGATTCTAACTTAAAAGCCTCTGACTGTTTATTGTGTTCAAGAAATCAACAGATATGTCTGTGATTGGCTACATTGCTCAATGCTGTACAAACACGTTGAATATAAACCAATCTCCAGAACGCAAACCATAACGCATAGAATAGTTTGCCAAATTTGCAATGAAATGCCATTATTACAGCTTTAACTGAGGGTGCTATTGATTTAGTTTGAGCACTCTCTAGCATCCCTGTTGGGCCTGTACACTATAGTGTTACATTTGTTAAAAAGAAAGTATTGATCTTACACTAAACATCTTGCATTTCTAAGTCTTGGAAAATGTGCTGTATATACAATGCTGGGCATTGAAGATACATTTAAACTAGGAACCCTTGATATTCTGAAATGTTTAATACTATTTAAATGATAGTTTTAGTTTTTACAATATTAGTAAAAGTTTAACGTTTTTCCTCAAATAAAATTGAAGACATCTTAAGACAAAGCTTACTGTATTATCTCAATGAGACATACTGTATAAGAGAATCACCGCTTAGTATCCTGAGCGTAGAGTAACCTGTCAGAGCCTTGTGGGCAGCACATTGACGTGAAGGCACAACTGCACCTCAGACAGCATGAGTTTGAGTCCTAGCTAAAAGTACTTTCCTGCTCCTGTTCCCTTCTCACCTGTCCAATCGTTTCCTGTCTCTACTCCTACTGTCCTGAACATTAAAAATGAAAAACCCCAATGTAATCAAGAAAAAATAAAGAGCAACCACTGAGCAGTAAAACATTTCTATAAGAGTCTTGAAAGAGATTACAGCAAGACAATAAAGAGATCTCCCATGTTTATCACAGTCCATTCTCATTTTGGAGTCCTTTCTCTCAGAACGTTCTCATGTCTCAGTTGTGTCTACTTTTATTTCTCCTATGGAATTTTAGGAAAAACATCTGAGACACTGTTGATACTAAAATGAGAAATACATGAGAATCACAACTAAGTCTCCTGAGTTTAGAAAGAGCGAACTCTGAGCAATAAAATATTCCTATAATGGAGTCTTGATAGAGATTGCAGCAAATTCTATGTTTTTCCAACACATTCTCAGTTTTGACTCTTTTTTCTCAAATATTTCTCAAGTCTCATTTGTGTCTACTTCTGTTTCTCCTAAGGAATTTTAGGAGAAACATCTGAAATGCTGTTGATACTAAAATGAGCGATATATGAAAATCTCATCTAAGTCTCCTGAGCGTAGGAAGAGCAACCACTGAGCAATAAATTTTTCCTCTGGGTAATCTAATTATTTGTGCACAAGTAGACGTAGTCATAGTGATAATAGCGAGTTATCGTGGGCACTTAAAATGCCATGAGTAAACCTTATCCTGAGTGGTTTGTGATTGTAGCTCCATGTAGCTTCGCTTTTCTGTTGAATCTCTATCTTACTATCACTCTCTTTTGTTTAAAATGATAAAATATAAACTTAATTCCCACCATATATCCGATATTATCTATCAAACTAATATGACTAATTTGATCGTTCGCTTTCAATTTTAATTCGCGAGTGCAGCACGAGTGCAGCGCGTTAGCATTCGTTAGCCAGTTAGCTTGTCATTCACATTTCCATTCGCGTTTCTATTCGCGTCTATTACCTTTTTTTTTTTGCTCTTGCCCCGTTTCTTTTCTCTCTCGGTCCGTTTTTCACGAGTTCATCAAACAACAGTGGTAAGTCAGAATCATTCATCAATCACGGTGAGTAATGGCTTCTTCTCCTGCTATTGTTGTTTGCACCGCTTGCCACATGTATGGTTTATCGCTCTCTGTCGGCAACGAGGGATTCACATGTGATAAATGCAGGGAAATAGTTAGGCTGACAGAGAAGATTTCAGAACTAGAGACACGCATCCAAACTTTAATCGAGGACAGTAAGAATGTGAGGGCTGTAGATACGGCTTTGGATGCGACTAGCTCAGGGAGTCCTGTACATTGTTCGGTTCCGGTTACAGAGCCCAATTTGAAAAACTAACAGAATACATAGTCGATATAAAAAACTGGATGACGAGTAATTTCTTACTGCTAAATTCTGAAAAAACAGGTGTTAATTATCGGACCTAAAACTTCTGCATGTAATAACCTAGAACACTGTCTAAGACTCGATGGCTACTCTGTCAATTCTTCGTCATCAGTTAGGAACCTTGGTGTACTATTTGATAGCAATCTTTCCTTTGAAAGCCACATTTCTAGCATTTGTAAAACTGCATTTTTCCATCTCAAAAATATTTCTAAATTACGACCTATGCTCTCAATGTTAAATGCAGAAACGTTAATTCATGCGTTCATGACCTCAAGGTTAGATTATTGTAATGCTTTATTGGGTGGTTGTTCTGCACGCAAACTCTAGCTGGTCCAAAATGCAGCAGCTAGAGTTCTTACTAGAACCAGGAAGTATGACCATATTAGCCCGGTTCTGTCAACACTGCACTGGCTCCCTATTAAACATCGTACAGATTTTAAAATCCTGCTAATTACTTATAAAGCCCTGAATGGTTTAGCACCTCAGTATTTGAACGAGCTCTTGTTACATTATAGTCCTCCACGTCCGCTGCATTCTCAAAACCCTGGCCATTTGATAATACCTAGAATATCAAAATCAACTGCGGGCGGCAGATCCTTTTCCTATTTAGCGCCCAAACTCTGGAATAACCTACCTAACATTGTCCGGGAGGCAGACACACTCTTGCAGTTTAAATCTAGATTAAAGACCCATCTCTTCAACCTGGCTTACACATAACACACTAACACATTTCTAATATTCAAATCCATTAAAGGATTTTTAGGCTGCATTAATTAGGTCAACCAGAACCGGGAACACTTCCCATAACACCCGATGTACTTGCTACATCGTTAGAAGAATGGCATCGACGCTAATATTAGTCTGTTTCTCTCTTATTCCGAGGTCACCGCTGCCACCAGATCCAGTCTGTATCCAGATCAGATGGTCACTGCAGTCACCCGGATCCAGTACATATCCAGACCAGATGGTGGATCAGCACCTAGAAAGGACCTCTACAGCCCTGAAAGACAGCGGAGACCAGGACAACTAGATGAGCCCCAGATACAGATCCCCTGTAAAGACCTTGTCTCAGACGACCACCGGGACAAGACCACAGGAACCAGATGATTCCTCTGCACAATGTGACTTTGCTAGCCTGAAATTGAACTGCTGGTTTTGTCTGGTCAGAGGAGAACTGGCCCCCCGACTGAGCCTGGTTTCTCCCAAGGTTTTTTCTCCATTCTGTCACCGATGGAGTTTTGGTTCCTTGCCGCTGTCGCCTCTGGCTTGCTTAGTTGGGGACACTTCATTTCCAGCGATATCGTTGACTTGATTGCAAATGATTGCAAAGATACTATTTAAACTGAACTGAGCTGGATGATGACATCACTGAATTCAATGATGAACTGCCTTTAACTGAAAAATTAGTGTTTACTATTGTCATTTTGCATTATTGACACACTATTTTCCTAATTAATGCTGTTCAGTTGCTTTGACACAATCTGTATTGTTAAAAGCGCTATATAAATAAAGGTGACTTGACTTGACTTGACTAAACATGTTGCATCTTTAATGAGTTTAGCGACTGGTGAATGACTTCACCCAGAACGGTATAATCGTAATCTTGATGTTGTGGTTACAACATATTTGTATGAGACTGAAAAGTCTAACCCAATGAGTTTTTGACTGAAATCATATGATGAGTCAAGTGAAAGGTAAAAGTCTTACTTGTAAGGGATGTGCTTGCTGCCATTGACTAAAGCCAAGATGACATTGCCCAGAGCAGACAGAGAGAGGCA
>NW_015645545.1:177016-185487 GCF_001515625.1 Sinocyclocheilus rhinocerous
ACTTTATCAGAATTTCACCATCCAGTTAGGCTCATCAACCATAACTCCTTCAAAAATACGGAATGCCAATCAATTATTTATTTTTGCTTTTTTACATTTCTTTCTTTCTTTATTTCTAATTATGGCAGGATTGGCATTCCATAACTTTAGCTGAAAAATGGCTCTGTTATTGTCTTCTTGCATCATTGACAAACTATTTTCCTGTTTGACACTGTAAAGCTGCTCTGGCACAGTATTGTATAAAGCGCTATACAAATAAAGGTGACTTGACTTATCTTTAGTCCTCAAGGCCCTACGGGGCCCTCCCTTTAAGCTGCTCCAGTCGGCCGACTTGCGGCCTCTGTCGTTTAAGACCACCCTCCCTTTGGCTTTAGTGTTGATCAAGCGAGTGGGTGACCTGTAAGCACTGTCAGTCAGTGCTTCCTGTCTTGAGTTTGGGCCTAACGACTGTAGAGTCGTCCTCAAACCGAGACACAGCTATGTGCCGAAAGTGCTCTCCACACCATTTAGAGTACAAGTCATCACCCTTCTAGCGCTCCCCAATGGGCTCTTAGAGTGTATGTTGAGCGCTCTGGCCTGTTTAGACATTCAGAGTAGCTCTTTGTGTGCTTCGGAGTCCGTTCTAAAGGGCTGCCGGTTACGAAGCAGAGACTGTCTCACTGGATAGTGGATGCTATAGCCTTGGCTTACGCCTCAGGCCTAGGTGTGAGGGCCCACTCCACCAGAGGAATGGACTTCTACAGGGCTTCTGTCACCGATGGAGTTTTGGTTCCTTGCCACTGTCGCCTCTGGCTTGCTTAGTTGGGGACACTTAATATCCAGCGATATCGTCGACTTGATTACACAGATAATATTTAAACTGAACTGAGCTGGATTATGACATCACTGAATTCAATGATGAACTGCCTTTAGCTGAAAATTGAGTGTTTACTATTGTAATTTTGCATTATTGACATTATTTTCCTATTTAATACTGTAAAGTTACTTAGACACAATCTGTATTGTTAAAAGTGCTATATAAATAAAGGTGACTTGACTTGACTTGACAAAATAAATGTCAAAATATAGTTGCATTTAATTTCAGAAGCACCCTCAGTGATTTGATTTTGGAACTAGGCCTATATTAAATAACTCTGAACCCATCTGCATTAACAGTAGCTGCTGCTGCAGTCTACAAGTGTGACTCTCCTTATAATTTATTCTCCTCAGTAAAGCACAAAAAAGCAGCCTCCTTTAATAAAAAAGGGACCTAAATTATTGTGCTTTTGGTGGGAGATAGTATTCTCAGAACAATTTCTCAAAAATAAAATAATTCTATATATAAAATTTAGAAATTATTATAAACTGATTTATAAAAAACATTACAATTACCTTTAATAATAATAATAATAATTAAACATTTAAATTAGTGTTTCTCAATGGGGGCGTTCGGAGAGCATCGGGGTGCGCTGGAAGCAATATTTTTGAAAGGGGGGCGCTGAGGTGTTCTTGGGGGTCATTTGGTTAAGGCGAGTTTACACCAAAGATGTATGAGCTGAAACTTGCAAAAGAAAATGGTCTGGCACATCCTAACGCCATCTCTACACTGAATGCATCAAAGCGCACTTTCTATATCCGTTTGTCAATTTGTCGGTAGCGCAAGCGCGTGGAGCGTGGCAGAGAACGCAACATCCGTTTATGGTAGCGCTCGCGCTCAGATACTGATTATATGATTATAATCAGGATCTGTGTGCTTTGACGCAACGTGTCGTGACGTTCGCGCCCGGTGTAGTAGTGTTAGTTAGGGTAAGCCGCTACTTTACACCAATACTACCGCTTCTAAACTATCATTTCCATAGCTTTCTGTAACGCAGCTGCCAGACTTCCAGTGAAAACAATAGCAAACATTTTGACACACGTTAAAGCACAGTATTCTTTTTCTTGTTTAGAAAAATTATGAATGCTTTTTGTTTGCTGTTTGGCTGCGGTTGGTTTGAATGCCAAATTTCAAGAGTTTATCCAACACTCATAAATATAGCCTAATTTATATTCATGTTGCTTTTTTTACTCCTTGGGAAACGTACTCGGTTACTAACCTTTTTTCTCCTGAACTGAAGCCTTTTTTCATTCACGCAGTGAAGAACGACTAAAAGTATCAAATTTCCATATGCAACCAATGGCCATAGAGAAGTTAACAACAACCCAAGGCTAAGACGGGCTGAGCTTCTTGAGGTCACACCCGGCCTGGTTAATCGTTCCAGAGTACTCCTGTAACTTCGACACCCAGGGGTTAAGAGCTAACAGGTGAACTAATGCCAGAGAGCTTGAGCATGATACGGCCAAGGGCTCTCTGCCAGATCTGTTTATGCAGTGCATGTCACTTTAAGCGGAAAGGACCCTGGCCAGCAAGGCCGGGACTTCCAGGTTATAAAACCTTGCGAATGTGGATGGCGAGGCCCAGCCGGCCGCCTCACAAATATCCGCAATGGACACACCACTGGACCATGCCCAAGACGAGGCGATGCCTCTAGTCGAGTGGGCCCGTACTCCAATGGGGCATTGAAGGCCCAAAGAAGAGTACGCTAGTGAGATGGATTCTACTATCCATCTAGAGAGTCTTTGCTTCGTAAACGGAAGCCCTTTGGTGCAGTTACCGAAGCTGACAAAGAGTTGTTCCGACCGCCTATATGGGGTGGAACGCTCAATATAGATTCTCAGAGCTCTGACAGGGCAGAGCAGGAGCAGATCCCATGAAGGGACGATAGGGGGACGAGGCGGATTCAGCCTCCTGGCACCCCTTAGGAAGCGGATGTCCGCGCTGTTTCTGCCCGGTCGATTGTCCCTGAATTGGGGCATGAGAGGCCGCTATAGACGCCACATAGACTTTGAGCGTGGATGGGGAGAGTCCCTTATCCAGCAGCTCTTGCAGAAATGACAATACCTCCGTCAAATCGGAATTATGAGGGTCTTTGCCGTGGTTTAGACACCAAGTGGAGAAAAAAGACCACTTTAAGGCGTAGAGGGCGTCTCGTAGATGGGGCTCTAGCCTCCGAAATTGTGTTTAAGACTCACTCTGGGAGGCTCGAAGGCTCCCGTCGAGCGGCCAGATGTGCAGGGCCCATAGGTCGGGCCAAGGATGCCATGTTGTCCCATTCGCTTGAGAGAGGAGATCCTGTCTCAGCGGAACAGGCCAAGGGGCCGCTATCAATAGCTGAGTTAGCTCTGATAGCCACAGCTGGTTCATCCAAAGGGGGCCTGTCTAAGCCACCTGTCCAGCTGAAGTTTAGGCGCGTCCAGCGAGAGCTGAAGTGGTCCTACACGGCTTGGACGGGTGAGCGGCCTTTGCTCTCCAGCCGATGGCCGTGGGCGGGCAGAG
Source organism: Sinocyclocheilus rhinocerous (assembly GCF_001515625.1). Lineage (NCBI taxonomy): Eukaryota > Metazoa > Chordata > Actinopteri > Cypriniformes > Cyprinidae > Sinocyclocheilus > Sinocyclocheilus rhinocerous. Next base: position 180,372 of record NW_015645545.1, read on the forward strand.
GTGCGCGGCCACTGACTCATCTAGGGGAGGTGGCTTATCGTACCCTTTTTCTTCATACTGCCAATAACATGCTGTCATCAAGCAGCTCATCCTCACTTCCCCCAAATGAGATCAGGTCGCTCGCACCAGCAGAGGGACGCTGATCAGACTGGGAGAAAAGGACCAGAGAATACTCTCTCTGGGGCGAGAGCGAGGCCCGACGTGGGCTCGCTCGCAGCCGGTCGCTTGAGCCCTCTGCCCCGCTGTTTTTTTCCTCACAGGTCCCTGGGAGGAAGAAAACGGGAGGGCGCGAGGGGCGGAGTCGCTCTCTGAAAAGAAAGTGATCTGTGAGCGGAGAGAGGCGAGAAAGAAGTTCTCGCAATGGGAACAAATAGCTCCCGTGAGCGCAGCTTCCGCATGGGATTTCCCCAAGCAGGAAACGCACTCCGTGTGGCCGTCATCGGCGTGCAGGGGAGGCCCGCACGAACCGCAGTAACGAAAGAGTAAGCTCTTTTAGTAGCTCTTTTAGTCTCGCCGGATGGCGGCAGGGAAAATGGACCGGAACTGCTGCGTCGCTGAAGCGGCAGAGAAGCAGGTCAGCCGTGCTGAGAGGTACCGATTCCATCTGCAAAGGCGTGTCAACGGAGACGTAGCGTCGTCGCCGAAGGAGAAGAAATCTGAGAATCCTGTGGCGAACGCCCGCTTATATAGCCAAATGCCCTGCCCATTCTGGCGGGCTTTGAAGGCTTTGAAGGCTTTTGCGGTCTTCGTCGCCATAGGCTCGTGCAGCTCCGCTGCCTAGCCATTGGTTCATTTTTAATACACTGCACGAACCAATGGCCGTGCAGTGAAACTGCGTGAATGAAAAAAGGCTTCAGTGCAGGAGTGGGCTTTTTCCCATATGCGTCTAGCAAGACGCAGTACGAGTGTAGTATCGAAAGGGAACTAATGATAATGGTATTTCAAGTCCAGTCAAATTAAATGTCATGAATGTCATGTGGCATTCAATGACATATTTTTTTTATTATTTATGGGCTACTCTGGGCAGTTATAGTTGGGTTAAAATACATGCTTTTAAAATAGGTTAATATTACAAATAAAATATAGCCTATAATATACACTACTATTAAAAAAAAAGGTCAGTAAGATTTTTTAATGGTTTTGAAACAAATCTCTTCTGCTCAGTAAGGTTGCATTTATTTGATTAAAAAAAAAAACAGCAAACAGTACATCTACAATTTGAAAGAACTTCTTTCTTTTTTTCTTTTCTCTCTGTTTTCCTCTCATGCTAAAGCTCCATTACTCCAGTTTTCAGTGTCACATGATCCTTCAGAAATCATGCTGATTGCTGCTCAAAAAACATTTCTTCTTATTATTATAGCTGGCACACCACACTGACAAAAAAGCAAGATTTGAAATTTAATAGACTAACGAAGATATAAATCAGGACAGCACTAAAAAATTTTGAAAATGAAGAGCATGTGTTTCCCATCTTATTACTTAGTTTTCTTTTAAGTATTTGTAAGCAAACTTTGAAATATTCTCACAAAATTATGAAATATAGTATAAGGAGGGTTTACATTTCTTCCATGTGCATGTATAAATGTGGTATTTACCGACCAAAATTACCATGTCCAATATGTCAGAAAAAAAGGAAAATTGTTGTGGGTGTATTATTGACATGTCAAAGTCTAGACCCTGAATATAAGATGACCGCGTTTTTTCAGATGTATTTCCAAGAAAAAAACATTGTCTTATATTCGGGTCAATACGGTATATTTATTCAATATGCATGTATAAATGTGGTATTTACAGACCAAAATTACCATGTCAACTATGTCAGAGAAAAAAGGAAATTCAATATATTCTCAAAAACAGGGTAATTTCTAAAACTAAGAGATAAATATTAGCCTATTATTTTTCACTGAAAGCTGATAAATGATAAATCACAGGACAGTGTTGACAATTTTCTGCACTCCTGAATGTTTCTATGTGCACGCGATCTGTACATTATATGCAAGCTTATGTGTTGTGTGCGCGTGTGCAGCAATGTAGCAGCACATTAGTTTAGAGTGGAGATTAACTACCTGAACAATAAACTGTTTAAAATGTGAATTCACCCAGTCAGTTTTGATTGTCCACATGCTACAAACAAACATGCTTGAGATATAACCTCCTGCACTTGTCCATCACCGACATTATAACCCTCACCTTCTTTCTGATTTGATTGATCCACATATCTGTCAAACTAGCTAATGATATTTAATGCATGAATTCTTGATAAAATGCAGTTATATGTGGCTGTTGGCATTAATTGTGCTCGTGATGGAGCGGTAGTGGAGTGCTCTCGGAGTGACTGAAAACTACGATGCTCCGACTTTCAAAAAATCTACTCCTTGCTCCAGTCAAAAATCACGCCGCTCCACTCCGCTCACTCTGCCAGGAACGGAAGAACAAACTAAAATCTCTTCTGTAAAAATGCCCATGGATATATTCTAAACAGGAATTTTTATCAAGTCTTTTAAAATTTGGGACAACAACGTCACCAAATATTTAGCAATGAAAATCACCAACACGCTTAAAAACTCTTTAAATAAATGTTATTGCTCTTATTTTCAAATAATCTATTTTAAAAATGTATTTCACTGTCATTTCATTTTTTTCATAAATTTAATGGATCCTTGAATTAAAGTAATTTCTTTAAAAAAAGTAATGACCCCATACATTTTAATGCTACTGTAAATATAATACCAGTCCTCATTATAAACACAAAATAATAATCAACTTCAATAGTCTGTGAAGACAATTAGACTACTTTTTATTTGATGGGAGGCAGTGAGGTACCTGAATAATGGGTAGGGGGGCGCTGGCCCAAAAATGGTTGAGAACCACTGATTTAAATGGTTACATTTTTGAAGACTAATATATAGTTCACATCTGGGTTTTATTTAATATCAATTTGATTTTATGAAATAATGGGTGGGGGGTGCTCAGTTTTTCTTACATGTAAGGAAAAAAGATTGGGAACCACTGGTCCAGAAGGTCCAAAGTCTGTGGGTTTTTGCCTAACAGAATACAGTATTTTCTCAGGGGTACTGTAAGATAAAAGCTCATTGATCCAGTGTTTTTGCCCGGTGGGGGGTTCTCAGATTTTCAGTTCTTAATTATACATTTTTTAGCTGCAGTGCTTGCAAGCAAAATAAAATACCCTTTGTGATAGGTCATGTGAAGTGAGCTAATATCACCTAATATCCAAATTTTAGGATCAGGATCAATATGATTCTTTGATATTTCAGAAATTGTTGCAATAACATACTTCCAGAAAGTCTCCAAGGCTGGACAACTCCAGAGCATATGAAGAGTCCCAGTAGATATTTTACATCTTTGACACATTGCAGAGATCTCACCACTAAGTTTATTTAGTCTATAGGGGGTGTAATATGTTCTGTGTAAGATGTTAAATTGAATTTGTCTGTGTTTGGTGGATTACCAATACAGTTTGTGACTTTTCTAGAAGAGCACACCAATGACTATCAACATAAGAACACTCCAGATCCGATTCTTATTTTTGCTTCATTGAAAGTCTTTGGTATGCTGGGAGATTGTTAATAAGAATGTTGTATATGGAAGATGTTAAGCCCTTTGTAGAGGTATGTCTGATATCGAGCAGTCGGTCTTCAAATAGGGATTTTTCAGGTATATGAGGGAATGGCTCCAATGATTGACTTCTAATCCAGTGTCTTATTTGCAAGTACTTAAAAAGGTTATGCTTAGGCAAGTCAAATAATTCAGATAACTGAGGGAAGCTAGCAAATATGCCATTTACATAAAGATCACCAATTGTTTTAATTCCTTTCTTAATCCAGCTTTGTATAGTTTTGTCAGCAATAGGACTTGGGATGTTTTTGTCGTTCACGAGGAGTGTTCACAACCCTTACCAAAAAGTAGTATACTTCAAGTTTATTTTATTAAGTATACTTAAGTAAAGTTCAAGTATATTTTTAAGTATACTTTATGTAGTAAGTATACAAATATCAGTGTACTAGTAGTATACTTGTAAGTGTACTATTTCAATACTCCTTGGGACTAAATTGGCCCACTTTCTAGTATATAAAAGTATACTTTCTAGTATAACAGTAGTAAACTTTAAGTACACAACTAGAACAATGTGTTTAAACCTAGGAGTCTATGTGATTCCTACCATGCATCAAGGGTATCCAAGAGAACAGGGTTTTTCGTTATCACAGAAAGCTTCTTCCTTGTGCCCAGAAAAGGAATAACTGATACTGGGATAGTTTTCATTTCATGCTGCTCTATTGAGACCCATCTCACGTCACTGTTCTCTGAATGCAGCCAAATCCACAGTGGGCAGAACTGTGATGCTAGATAATAAAGTCTAAAATTTGGGAGACTCAGCCCTCATTTAGCATATGGGGCCTGAAGTGTGGTTAAATTCACTCTTGGGGTTTTCTTATGCCATAAAAATGTGGATATAGCTTTGTTAAGATCCATAAAAAAATATTTAATATCCCTAATTTTAAAAGGGATACAATGAAATAAATAAATAAATTTGGGCAGTATATTCATTTATATTGTATTGATTCTACCAATTAGTGACAGAGGCAAATCCATCCACCGCTGAAGATCAGTTTTAGTTTGGTTCAGCAACTTTACATAATTTTCATGATATACTTTATCAAAGGAGCCACTAATATTAATACCCAAATACTTAAAGGGTTAGTTCACCCAAAAATGAAAATTCTGTCATTAATTACTCACCTTCATGTCGTTCCAAACCCGTAAGATCTTCATTCATCTTCGGAACACAAATTAAGATATTTTTGATGCATTCTGAGAGCTCTCTGACCCTCCCATAGACAGCAAGGATCTTTACACTATCAACTAGAGGTCTGCGCGGGACTGTTTTTTCAGTCCCGCTCCCGCAAGGTTCTATTCCGCACCGACCCGCTCCCGCTATATATTCACTCTTTGTTCGCCCGCTGTCCGCTTAGAATAATTTTCTACCCGACCTGACCATTCCCGCTAAATTTAGATCTCGTTTCCAGAATCTCACATTTAAATTTCCGCTACTGAAAGAAAGAGAGATAGGCTGACAAATAAAAGTGTATTCTGCACA
>NW_015645545.1:187591-202542 GCF_001515625.1 Sinocyclocheilus rhinocerous
AATACAATTTAACCACTGATTTCTAGTTGTGTTAGAGGTCTGTGCGGGACTGTTTTTTTAGTCCCACTCCTGCAAGGTTCTATTCCGCACCCACCCGCTCCCGCTATATATTCACTCTTTGTTCGCCCGCTGTCCGCTTAGAATAATTTTCTACCCGACCTGACCATTCCCGCTAAATTTAGATCTCGTTTCCAGAATCTCACATTTAAATTTCCTCTACTGAAAGAAAGAGAGATAGGCTGACAAATAAAAGTGTATTCTGCACAAAATTGTATTTACATAAATCGTCTTGTCAAGAGTCTTGAAGTTATTGAAAGCAAATGCTGCCAACACAATAGGGAAAAAAAGTGTCACAGAGAAAATAAAAATGTTGTACAAAAATTGTATTTCTTATTTTTATTCGTCTTGTCAGGATACAATTCGTTTAACATTTACAACAATAGGGAAAAGTGTCACTGAGAAAAAAAAAATGTAGGTTGTACAGAAATAGCCTAGCTATTTTTATTCGTCTTGTCAAAATACTAAATTCATTTAACATTTTGCTGTACACACAGTAGGAAAAGTGTGGCAGAGAAAAATAAATAAATAAATAAATAGGCTACGACATCTGTCATTTAAAATGATAGGCTAAGCAAAATATAAACAAAACCGAGTTGAACGTCCTTCAAGGACAGCGCAGCCACACTTTGCTCCAACCTTATTCTGCTCTGTCACTCATCGACAACCTGCCTGTTCTGTCTGAGAACGTGTGCAGCGCATGCATAACAGTCCTGAGTCAATAAGAATAAAGGACAGATATGTTGTTCTGAAAGGACGTCGGGAACGGGATATTGTTAGACCGCCCGCTCCCGTTCAAATTACAGAATTGCTGAATAAAGTCGTTATTTTTGTTTTCTTTTGTGCACAAAAAGTATTCTCGTAGCTTCGTAAAATTACGGTTGAACCCCTGATGCCACATGGATTATTTTACCGATCTCCTTGCTACGTTTCTGGACCTTGATCATGTAAGGATCTTTGCTGTCTATGGGAGAGTCAGAGAGCTCTCAGAATGTATCAAAAATATCTTAATTTGTGTTCCGACGATGAACGAAGGTCTTACAGGTTTGGAATGACATGAGGGTGACTAATTAATGACAGAATTTTTTTTTTCGGTGAACTAACCCTTTAAAACCACTAGGACACCATTTTAGGGATCCAGCTGAAATTCCAATAACATTGTCTGGTATACTAATTGGAAATGCCTTACTTTTTGAGTAATTTAACTTATAACCAGATACTAAACTATATTCCTTTAGACACTGAAATAATGGGGGGAAATAATTAATTGGATTAGTTAGGAATAATAAGAGATCGTCTGCATATAGACATACAGGTGCATCTCAATAAATTAGAATGTCGTGGAAAAGTTCATTTATTTCAGTAATTCAACTCAAATTGTGAAACTCGTGTATTAAATAAATTCAATGCACACAGACTGAAGTAGTTTAAGTCTTTGGTTCTTATAATTGTGATGATTTTGGCTCACATTTAACAAAAACCCACCAACTCACTATCTCAACAAATTAGAATACTCCATAAGACCAATAAAAAAAAACATTTTTAATGAATTGTTGGCCTTCTGGAAAGTATGCTCATTTACTGTACATGTACTCAATACTTGGTAGGGGCTCCTTTTGCTTTAAATTCGGCGTGGCATGGAGGTGATCAGTTTGTGGCACTACTGAGGTGGTATGGAAGCCCAGGTTTCTTTGACAGTGGCCTTCAGCTCATCTGCATTTTTTGGTCTCTTGTTTCTCATTTTCCTCTTGACAATACCCCAGAGATTCTCTATGGGGTTCAGGTCTGGTGAGTTTGCTGGCCAGTCAAGCACACCAACACCATGGTCATTTAACCAACTTTTGGTGCTTTTGGCAGTGTGAGCAGGTGCCAAATCCTGCTGGAAAATGAAATCAGCATCTTCAAAAAGCTGATCAGCAGAAGGAAGCATGAAGTGCTCCAAAATTTCTTGGTAAACGGGTGCAGTGACGTTGGTTTTCAAAAAACACAATGGACCAACACCAGCAGATGACATTGCACCCCAAATCGTCTGTGTGCATTGAATTTATTTAATACACGAGTTTCACAATTTGAGTTGAATTACTGAAATAAATGAACTTTTCCACGACATTCTAATTTATTGAGATGCACCTGTAGTTTGTGCTCATCTGTGCCAAATGTTATACCAGTAATTGATGGGTCAGAGCGAATGGCTATAGCTAATGGTTCTATAGCAATGGCAAATAAACCAGGTGAGCTAGGGCATCCCTGCCTGATAACCCTGGACAGTGAGAAGGCGTCCGACAGAACTCCATTAGTCAAAATTTGAGCCTTAGGGGCATTAAAGACCGTTTTTATATATTGAATAAACGTATCCCCGAAGTTCATAGCTCTCAGTGTGCATACAAGGAAATTTGGCTCTATTCTGTCGAACGCCTTCTCAGCATCCATCGATACAATCATCATGGGATGTTCTCATTTCTGAGCAGTATTATTTACATGGAACAATCTTCGAACATTCTCTGCTCCCTGTCTGTTTTTGATAAATCCGGTTTGGTCTGAATGGATAATTTTGGGGATGACATTTTCTAGTCGCAAAGCAATTAGTTTGGATAAGACTTTATTGTCAGAATTCAGCAGACTGAGATATAGCAGACTGTCTATAAGGAGCCACATTCTTGTTGATCTTTTCCTGGTTTAAGTAGCAGTGTTATTGTTGCAACCTCCAGTGAATACGGTAATACTTGGCTGTCTAGTGCTTCTCTGATCATGTTGGTTAAAGGGATCAGTAGATTTTTAGAGAATACTTAAAAATATTCTATTGGAAATCCGTCTGGCCCAGGTGCTTTATTATTCTGTAAAGATTTGATAGCAAGTACCTCCTCCTCAGATATTTCAACATCAAGATGATCTTTATCTACGGCATTAATTTTGGGGAGAGGTAGTCTATCCAAAAAGTTGTTTTATTTCATAGTAAGTATTTTCATTATCAAAATATTTTGGATCCTCTAAACATCTACAATCCTTCGCCTTAATATATTTTTCAGATTTTTCCTTTTTAATCTGCCAAGCAAGTAATTTGCTTGTTTTATTGCCAAATTCATAATAGTGATAATTTGTCCTAGCCAAAGCCGCTTCAACCTTACTAGTGCATTGATTATTGTATAACACTCGTTTTTTTCATTAGAGCATTAAAATTAGAGTGTTAGTCAAGGAATGACCGTGCTCCAATATTCTGATGTCTTTTTCTAATTGAGATAATGCTTCTCTCCTTACTTTATTTTTATGTGCTACATATGACATAATATGCCCTCTCATATAAGCCTTAAAGGCTTCCCAAATATTAGAATGAGAAGAGGAATTCAAGTTAGTTTCTAAGTGTACATCAATGTGATTATTCATAAAAGTAATAAATTCTGGGTCTTTCAACAGATAACCCCTGAATCTCCATCTATAAGAGGCAGATTCAGGTGGACCCACATCTAATTCCATCTTTATGGGATTATGATCGGAAAGAGTAGCAGCTAGATATGAGCAAGCCTATCATGTATCCATGTATCACTTAGGCCTAATTCTTTCATTCCTTGGTTAAGAGCTACTGCTGATTTAGATCATGAAAGAGATTTGGGTGAAGGACGGTCAATTAATGGATTTAGAACCAAATTAAAGTCACCTCCTACAATACACTGACCTTCAATTGTGGCGAGCTTCATTGTTAAATGATTAAAAAATGTGGGGTCATCTATGTTTGGGCCGTACAAAGACACAAGTGTGAATTTATTAAAATTTATAAAACAATCTATAAGAAATAATCTTCCACACTTTTTCTTCAAAAAGTGTGGTAGATTATTTCCAGACGTTTCTTTCCCCAGGCAATCTACCTCATGAACAGTTAATGTTCTCCCATTGTGCAATTAAAGTACAGTATGTGCAATAACCTTATACTTATTTATCACCCTAAACCCTAGTACATCCCTACAACTTATTTTATTTATTCTATTCCTATTCCATCTATAGCACACCTGTACATACAATTTATTCTTTTTTTTTTGTGGTTTATATTTATGCATGTGTATTTTATTCACATCTCATTTTTATTACCTGTGTGTTGTTGTTGTCTCCGTGTACTGGAAGCTTGTGACACTATAACAAATTCCTTGTATGTGCAAACATACTTGGCAATAAAGCTCTTTCTGATTCTGATTCTTATGTTTTTCCATGGCGTTTAACCTGAATCTCAGCTTCTTGTTAATAAGCAATGCTACTCCTCTTGCCTTGATGAAAATGAGAAATAAAAAACATGGCCTACCCAGTCCCTTCATAACTTCATATGGCCAAGATCAGTGAGATGGGTGTCTTGAATAAATGCAATATCGACGGATTGTCTCCAAGTATGTTATGACTTTCTTTCTCTTAATCTGGGAATTAATTCTCTCTTTAACCTCTACCCTCTAACATTTAGTGAAATACAATTCAATAGACCTGCCGTATTGCTGTTGCATAAGGTGCACACATATTTGTAATTTGTATTACATAGAGAGGACACGTATTTAAAAAACAAATAATAAAAAATGAGGTACTGATTCTGGACATTAATTGTGATATTACGATTACTAGGTTTGGTTAGACAAAGCAAGACAAATAGTACCATGCATAAGCCCCCATCCCCCACCCCTCCCCTAAAAAATGGAGAAAAAACAAAAACAAAACCCACCCTGTAAATATCGCCATAAAAAAAACATAGGTTAGGTATATTCGCACTTCTAAACTTGCAAGGCAGCCTCGACAGTTGCTAGAAATGTAAAGTGATTATCATACTTCACGAGAGAACTATTGTACAACTCAAACTGTGAAAAGAATAAAGTATATGCAACTGTAAAACACTGACTATGTAGTGAACATATAAAAAAAACACAAACTGCCTTATCCTATTGCTTGACTAAATAATATCAGTATTAGAAATCAAAATTTTTTGGGTGGAGAATAGTTTAAATCCTCCCTGATGTCAGACTCACAGCTTAGCCGGATAACGGATAGCATATTCTATGTTTTTCTCCCGAAGATTCTTCTTCACATCATTAAATCCATTGATCTTGCGTTGAATCTCAACACTGTAGTCTGGGAAGAAGGAGATTCGCTTATCATTCAGGTACACCGCTCCTTTTTCTCTGGCCAATCGAAGTACCTTATCCTTTTCTCTGTAGTTCAGGAATTTCGCGATGTGTCTGGTCCAGTCGGAAGGCCTTCCGAGGCGGTGGGCTCTCTCCAGAGTGATTGGAGAAGTAAAGTTGTCATTTTCTAACAATTGTGGGATGAGACTTTCCAAGTATCCTACCGTGTCACTGCCCTCAGATTTCTCTGGGATGTTTGTGATCTTTATATTTGATCGCCTGCTCCGGTTTTCGAGATCATCTGTTTTGTCTTTCAAAAAAGTGATCTCCTTTTCCATCTTTTCAATTCACGCACAGGTGTCTTTCAAATTATCCTCGTTAGCGCCTTTCCTGGTCTGCATCTCATCGATCTGCTCAGCTAGAGTTGAAAGTGACAGTTCGATTTTGGTCCGAGAAGTTTGGATGTCGGTTGTCGTCTTATTTATGTGAGAAGTCAGTTCGTCATTAGAGTCACAAATCACTTTCATGAGAGATTTAAGTGTTAGCTTTTCTTGTTCAGGCACCATCTTTCGGGGATATCAGAAGGGTGTCAAAACGTTATATAGTTCCTCACACAAGTTGTACAATTTCCAGTAGGTAACAAAGGGTCTACATATATATATATTAGGGCTGTCAATCGATTAAATTTTTTTATCTAATTAATCACATCGTTTTTCTGTGATTAATCGCGATTAATCGCACACTTCATGAAATTAAGCATACATACATAAGCCTGTAGTATAGTTGGAGATAAATTATTGCTATTGCAACTGACGAGGCGCACCCGGAGCTCACCGACACACGTCCTGTTTTGATGACTGCATCACGTGGACTCCCGTTAAGGGTCTTCTTAACAATGACATGTCTTTCAGGCAATTAGCTGACTAATTGATTTTGAAAATATGTAGTTTTGCTCATCCTTAATCTGATATCATTTTAATTAAACCAACTTGAGCAAAATAATATGTTCATACCATATTCATTGCTTCAAACTGTTTAATTTTTGCCAGTTATTAAGCTGGGTTTTCTTTTAGTTGCTTTCAGATATTTTCATGTGTAAAGCCATTGTCTTATTTTCTGTAAATAATATATCTGTCTGTCAGGTGCTGAATGAAGTTGTTGTAGACCGAGGTCCGTCTTCATACCTCTCTAATGTGGACTTGTTTCTGGATGGTCATCTGATCACCACTGTTCAGGGAGATGGTTAGTGTAAAATATAATCCAGTTAATTACATGTTCTAAAACAGTGCAAGTATTGTACACACACACACACAAAATACTTTTTGCTTTTTTTGTTTCCTGTAAAAATACCCACATTCTTAATGGATTAGTTTATTTGATAAGCAAAACTGCTTAAAGGTGATGTATATATTTATTTATTTTTTGACTGAACTAAAGCTTACAAATACCATATTATGTTTGCAGATATTTGGGAAACATGTTTACATACAAATTCACATAGGGGGCAGGAGAAACGGCTCTCTCTAATATTTTAATTTTGAACTGCGGTACCCATTTCAACCACTAGCTGTCAATATTACATACTGCACCTTTAAAGGGGTCATATGATGCTGCTAAAAAGAACATTATTTTGTGTATTTGGTTTAATGAAATGTGTTTATGCGGTTTAAGGTTCAAAAAACACATTATTTTCCACATACTGTACATTATTGTTTCTCCTCTATGCCCCACCTTTCTGAAACGTGTCGATTTTTACAAAGCTCATCGTTCTAAAAAAGCGAGGTGTGCTGTGATTGGCCAGCTATCCAGTGCGTTGTGATTGGCCGAATACCTCAAGCGTGTAACGGAAATGCTACGCCTCTCACCATACTGTGATGATGCCCTGTCAGGCTGGAGCTATGATTCAAAAACATGAAAACCCATTATAAACGAGGCATTCATTGCATCCAGTGGGGACATAATTATGGAATATAATGACTTGTACTGTCTTTATACGCGTTGCATCGCGCCGCGTAAACATAAAACCATGGCTGCATTTGTGATCGGAGAAATAATCGCATCATATGACCCCTTTAAAATATTAAGACTTGCATTTTTCTTTTTTTCTTCTTTCAAGCTAAGTTTGTAAATTTAAATGTGCACTAAGTGATTTTTGCCAAACGATGTTGATATTTGAAAGCACCAAAACAAACACGCCCACACCCCAACAAAACCTCGCCCCTATTTTGATAACTCTGATCCACACGTACCTACACAACGACGATGGTGGATCTGCCATGCCTGCCGGCCGCAGCATATTCAAGTAAAAGCCAACACAGAAAAGTTTTGTGAAAAAGCAAAATCAACTCACCTATCGAAAAGGAACAAAGCAACCTCAGCATCCGATTCCCTTCCGATCCTTAAGTTTCTCCACCGCTGGAAAGCTGGTCCAATATTTACGGGTCCCACCTCTTGCCTGATCATAGCCCTTCTTTTTAATGTTTTGTTCCTCCGAAATGTTCCTCTTTTTTTTTATCTGCCATCTCTCGCTATCTATAGTCGATCAGCTAATATCCGTCCTGTGCACTCACTGAGCACCCTCTTCTCCTGATCATTACTAGACACACCCCTTACTGCTGATTGGCTGCGAGTGTGTTTTGGGACTCAGTCCGACACTGTGGTCAAAAGCGTTTTTCAAAAATCACTTTGTGCACTTTTAAAGGAGTTCTCAAAGTGGGGTCCACAAAATAAATGTAGGGCACTGTGATTTCCACAATGTGGAAAATGTGTACAGATTCATGGATTCCAGTCATAAAAATGGAATTTAATGAACCATGATATGTCATTGAATTTGCCAGATTTTTGTAGGATATCAGACCGAATCAGACAATCTAAGATTTGGTCAAACATGGCTGAAACCTGAGGAGCCCAGAATTCCACAAGAGGCCCAAGACACAGGATGTCGTAAATCAGATCCTGGCCCCAAGCCTGAACCAACTAGCAGCTTTGAGTAGCTCACAGCATTTAAACAGAAGAACACTTATTGACAATTCCAAGGAGATTGTCAATTTTGGGGCAAGTTATCAAGAATAATGGCCAAAAGAGATGCACAGCGTGACCGTCACATGGTAACCAGTGATGGCAATCACGAGCTCTTTGGATTGACTTCTCCCCCCACCTAAGACAAAGAACAGGCAGATTCCTTACAGACATTTTAACCACTCTGGTCTTCACAGAACGTATCCTTATGTTCAGAGAATGGCACAGAAACTGCATTTCCATGTAAATATGCATCTAAATGACACTAAAAGGACCTGAGCAACTAATCATCTCCATGCATAACTCCATATCATGTATGTAACCTACATGTGACTTATCAGGTCTTAATCATTTATTGTGTATGTATTTTTAATAACTATTGAATAGCTTAATGGTTCGTATTCATATTTGGTATGTATGTGTTTGAATCTTCTTGCTGGAAACGTTTCTTCCAATCAACTATTTGTCAAAATTATCATATTCTTGTTATAGAAATCAGGTCCAATATTATACGCTGCAAGAGCGGGAAAAGCTCGGACCATGTGAATGATGAGATAACAGTTGATTTATGAATGGGGAGGAGGAATATACAACACCCCGAGCAACGATGACCTCTAATTGGTCAAAACACCATTTGGGAGGTGTCAAACAGCCTGGTTTAAATACTCAGCAAACCATCAAACTATGCTTTTTGTGTCTAGCTTTTAGCTTTTCGCTTTTAGTCATGCTTTTTAGTTAAATGCCTTTTGTCTCTCTCTCGCGCTCTTCCTTCTTGCCTTTTGAGCCTTGTTGTTTTTCTTTAAAATCATGCTTCTTTAGTTTTTTTAGCGTGCTCTGGCTTACGCCAGCTCCTCCAAAACCATGAGGAGAAACGCCACCTAGTCTCGTCAAACTTTACTTCTATTTCTTTCTTTAGTTTATTTTATTTTCCGTTGAGAGTTTCGTGTGTTCCGAGTTAAGTTTGCCGTGTCTCCGAAAGAGTGCCGTCTAAACTTCAACTTCAGACCACAGCTCCGCGTCATCAGCCAACGCCAAACCACTGGCTCCCAAGACTGACTTCCAGCCAATCAGAAAAGCGGGAAACCCCCTTCTGCAAGGACCACAACAAAGGGAACCCCCGTACAGGCAACGCAACGGAAAGCAAGTACCTCCAGATACGTCTAGCTGAACTGGTGCATTTAATATAAATTTTAACCTAATTGAGGAACTCAATGCGAGGGTTAATTAAGTGATTGATGGTTGTTCAGATCTATGCAATTGCACATATTGCTGTAAACTTGGGATTTCACATTTTCATTCTCTTAAACTAATTATTTCCTCACTTTCTCTCTTTCTGCAACCTGTGTGAATGCGTGTGTTCATGTGTTAGATTAGTCTATATGTCTTAGATTTATCCAATAAAGCCTTATTGATATTGAAAAGAGAAGTATCTTGTGTTTTGTGCTCACAAGTTAATGTCTTAAACTGCCGATCTTGTTACTATGCTAATTAATAGTGTTTTCACTATATTTTGGATATAAATATCCATTGCAGAATTGATGTCATACGGCTCGTTCACGGAATCGCTGGCCGTCTCAGTGATCAGCCGTAAAACAGTGATTCTGTCCAAATTCCCTTACATATTATTGGTGGAGTTCCCTTTAAAATCTTAAATGATTCCCTTTGAGCTAAATTGACCTGTTTCCCTTACATTTTGAATGAATAAATTATAAGTAGGACTGCACACTTAATCAATTTGCGATATGCACTAGTGTCTGTGTATATTAAAGTGTAAAAAAACTGCTATCTAAATATGAAGTCTGCAAGTCTGCAAAAAATAAAAAAGCATAGGGCCCTATTATTGTAAACATTTTAATACATTGTACATTTTTATGATTCAGTTGATATGGCCCTAAAAATAATGTTTTTGTTAAATGTTCAATAAATTGTTGTTAAAAACTGTATGTTGTATGATTTCAGTTATAAGTAATTCCCTTTCGATACTTCACTCGTACTGCTCCGCTAAATGCTATGGGGAAAAATCCTTTTTTCTCTGATACTGAATCCTTTTTAATAACGCAGTGTAACTGCAAGGCCATTGGTTGAATAAGAAACGAACCAATGGTGAGGCACCGGAGCTGCACGAGCCTATGGCCACGAAGCCCGCCAATATCGGTGGGGCCATCTGGCTATATAAGCTGGCATTCTCGCATAGGATCCTCCGATTTCTTCTCCTTCAGTGACGACCACGATCTTCGCTCTATGAGATTCGAAGCCTTTGCCATTGACAAGCCTAGCAGCGGATCAAGACCTCTCTGCTTGGCTGATTCACCGCTCCCACGAACCACCTTCAGCGTCTGCAGCAGCCGCGGTCTCAGCGATCCCCTGCTGCCATCCGGCGAGATTTAAAAGAGCAAATTTTCGCCCTTGCCGTCTGCGGAGCCCAGCGAAGCCAAGGCATGCATGGATGCCAAACTTATCTGCGTCCTGTCTAAGGCTGTTGAGTAGCTGGGTTTGGAGTGGTCTCCACCAGAGGAGCCCACCTGCAACCCCTTGGATGAATGGTTGTTGCCGGGGCGCCGCCAGTCCCCATTACCAGCGAGCCTCTCCGTTCTTCCTGGAGGTCCATGATGAGCTCACCAAGTCGTGGTGCGTCCCCTACTCGGCTTGCCTGTGTACTTCCGCTTCATCCGCCCTCACCTCGGTCGACGGCGCTGAAGAGAGGGGGTACAAAAGACTGCCTCCCCTGGATGAGTCTGTGGCCACGCACCTCTGCCCGCCCACGGCCATCGGTTGGAAGGCGAAGGTCGCCCACCTGTCCAAGCTGTGTAGGACGACTTCAGCCCTCGCTGGATGAGCTTACTCTTTGGCTGGACAAGTGGCCTCGGCGCTTTACTCCATGACGGTCCTCCAGGTCTTTCAGGCCAAACTCCTCCGATGCATGGATGAGTCTGGCCCCGACCCCGCTACATTCAATGTACTGCGCAGCACAACCGACCTGGCTCTATGCGCCACCAAGACCACGGCTCAGGCGATTGGCAGGTCTATGGCCAGCCTAATGGTGCTCGAGCGCCACTTATGGCTGAACCTGACGGACATTAAGGATACGAATAAGGTCCCCTTCCTTGACTCCCCGGTCTCCCCCACTGGCCTGTTCGGACCTGCGGTCTAAGGTTTTGCTGAGCGCTTCACTGCTGCACAGATGTCGTCGCAGGCGATAAGACACTTCTTACCAAAGCGCTCCAGATGCTAGATGCTACCCATTTCCTAAGCGCCAGGTACCCCGACCCAAGATAGTGCTGGACCCAGTGCCTCCGATCTGATCTGCGGGACAGGAAGAGGAGGGGACTAAGTCTCGCTGCAGCTGGACCACTCCCAAGCAGCCTCGGTTATGCCTCCGAACACCCCGTTCAGTTCTGGGTGTCAAAGAAAATGTGTTTGTTGTGGATGCTGGGCCCGTTCAAGCACCCACACACCTTTCTGCTGTGATAGCGGGCAAAATAAAAAACAAACATACTCAAAAAGGGAGCAAATTTCCTCTTCAGCTTATCACAACTGTCGAGTCCCCTAATGACGACTCACTACCCGAACCAATCCAACCCCTTGTCACGTAGGCCGAGGCCTGGCAGGCCATCCCAAAGTGTCTGACTGTGTTTTGGGGATAATAAAATTAGGTTGCTCCAATTCGTTTGAAGACCCCCGTTATTCAGCGGCGTGGTTCCCACCTCGGTACAGAGCAAAGACGCACACGTCCTGCGCTCCAAGGTGATTTATTTACTGGCAAGAGGAGCCGTGGAGACGGTTCCTCCAGCCCAGAGCGAGTCAGGCTTCTACAGCCCTTACTTCCTCATCCCTAAAAAGGATGGCGGCTTACAGCCCATCCTCGATCTCAGGCACCTGAACCGCGCCCTCATGAAACGGCCATTTTGGATGATATTGGTATAAATTGAAGGATAAAATTGAAACCGATCCTTTCGCAAGTATGCCCAGGGGACTGGTTCTTTTCTCTGGACCTGAAAGACGCCTACTTTCACATCCAGATAGCCCCCATCACAGACGATTCTTGAGATTCGCCTTCGAGGGAGTGGCTTATCAATACACGGACTTCCCTTCGGACTGTCCCTGGCTCCTCACACTTTTACGAAGTGCATGGATGCGGCTCTTTCCCCTCTGAGACAGATGGGAATTCGCATTTTAAATTACCTCAACGACTGGCTCGTCAGCCCAGTCAGAGGCTATCTCACAGATCCCTCCTCCTCAGCCACTTAGAATGCCTGGGACTCAGGGTCAACATTGCCAAGAGTGCACTGTTCCCCAGCCAACGGATATCGTTCCTGGGAGCAGTTTTCGACTGCTTTCGACAGCCTCTCGCCCTCTCAAGACATTTCAGATGATGCTGAGCCTCATGGCCTCTGCATCCCCGATACTACAGCTGGGTCGGCTTCATATGTGGCCCCTTCAGTACTATGTGAAACCACGATTTCCGTCCCACGCCTGGAGTCACGGAAGCTTGCATGGCACCCTCAGTGGATGGAACAGGGTCGTGGCTCTGGGAATGGTCTGCAGAAGGAAGGTTGTCTCGACAGATGTGTCCAACATGGGTTGGGGAGCTCTGTGCGATGGCAAATCGGCTTTCGGCCTGTGGTCGAAAGAGGAAAGTTGGCTACACATCAACTGCCTGGAAATGCTGACAGTGTGTCGGGCCCTTCAGACCTTCTTGCCAGACCTAAGGGAACACCACGTTCTAGTCGACTCAGACAGCATGATGGTGGTGTCCTATATAAATCGCCAGGGAGGGCTCTCCTCGAAGCGCCTCTTCATTCTGGTGGAGCACCTCTTGGAATGGGCACAGCTCAACTTGCGTTTGCTGAGAGCAACGCATGTGTCGGGCAGGTTGAGCCAAGGAGTAGATATGCTGTCCCGGAGCAACGTCTCCTCAGAGGAGTGGATGCTCCATCCGCAAATGGTTCAGAGAACCTGGGAGATTTTTGGGAAGACAGAGGTTGACGTTTTTGCCTCAATGCCCAATGCCTTTTTGTCTCATTGCCCAACTTATTTTTTGAAAGACAAGGACGCATTGGCCCGCGACTGGCCCAACCTCCTCCTTTACGCTTTTCCCACGATTGCCCTGATCCCTGAGGTAATCAGGCGAATCATAGAGCAAGAACATAAGGTTCTCCTAGTGGCCCCACTCTGGAGGAACCAACATTGGTTCTCGGAGCAGTTTCGGCTGCTCATTGCAGCCCTGTGGCCCATTGCCCTGAGACAGGACCTCCTCTCTCAGACGAACAGAAAATTATGGCATCCCCAGCTTAAGCTGTGGTCTCTACACTTCTGGCCTCTCCATGGGAACCTGCAGACCTCCCTGAGAGCGTTCTAAATACAATTTCTCAGGCTAGAGCCCCGTCTACGAGACGTCTCTATGCCCTTAAATGGTCGGTCTTCTTCACCTGGTGTACAGCCCGTGGCAAAGTCCCAACTTCCTGTGACATATCGTTGATATTGTCCTTCCTCCAAGAGATGCTAGATAAGTGTCGTTCCCCTTCCACTCTCAAGGTCTATGTAGTGGCTACAGCAGCTTCTCACACTCCTATAGCTGGCCAATTGGTGGGCAGGAACAACTTAGTTGTCCGCTTTTTTAAAGGGTCTAGGAGGCTGAACCCGCCTCGCCCCTTTACCGTCCCTACATGGGATCTGCCCCTGTTCTGAGGGCTCTTAAGAGCCCTCCCTTTGAGCCTCTACAGTCAACCGACCTTCAGCTCCTGTCGCTGAAAACCGCTCTGCTGGCTTTAACATCGGTCAAGCGAATGGGAGACTTGCAGGCGCTCTCTGTGAGCCCTACCTGCCTTGAGTTCGGGCATAGCGACTTTGAAGCCAAGGCATGGTTATGTACCTAAAGTGCTCTCCACTCTGTTCAGAGCACAGGTTATTACACTCCCTGCACTTCCTCCCTCAGAAGAGGACCAGGAGTTGAATTTACTCTGCCCTGTCATGGCGCTGAGAATTTACATTGAGCGCTCTGCTCCATTCCCCGGGCCTCGGCTCCTGCCTCGACAGGATGTCTGCTCCCATATTTAAATGACCAGGGATGTGAACTGCTCTCAACGAAAGGAGTTTGCCCTGGGACCACACAAGGATCTGGCGTGCCAGCTTGTACAAGGGGCGCGAACACAGACCTCCCTGGCGGTTGATATAAGAGACCACCGCTGTGTTGTCGGTGCGCACCAACACATGACGATCTCTTAGGTCCGGGAGGAAGTGCTTCAAAGCTTCAAAACACAGCCAGCATCTCCAGGCAGTTGATGTGCCACGTGAAATGGCGACCGCTCCACAGACCACGGGCAGGGTGGCCACTCATGACCGCACCCCAACCGGTGAGGGACGCGTCTGTCGCTAGCATTACGCGGCGACAAGGAGCTCCCAGCACCGGGCCCTGAGACAAGAACCAAGGCTTCCTCCACATGTCCAAGGCATGTAGGCATTGCCGCGTGACCTTGATCATGCGAAGTGGGCTTCCCCTCGGGGAGAACCCCTTGGTCTTGAGCCACCACTGTAGGGGTCTCATGTACAGCAGGCCAAAAGGTATCACGTTGGACGCAGCTGCCATCAGACCTAGCAGTTTCTGAAACTGCTTGACAGTGAGTGACCGGCCTTCTCTGACTCTCGCGACTGCAGTGAGGATCGACTCGATCCGAGCAGGAGACAAACGTGCCTGCATCGTGGTCGAATCCCACACCACACCCAGATAAGTGGTCCCCTGTAATGGAGAAAGCACACTTTTCTTGGCGTTTAGTCTTAACCCCAACT
>NW_015645545.1:202773-216533 GCF_001515625.1 Sinocyclocheilus rhinocerous
AGGGGTCTCATGTACAGCAGGCCAAAAGGTATCACGTTGGACGCAGCTGCCATCAGACCTAGCAGTTTCTGAAACTGCTTGACAGTGAGTGACCGGCCTTCTCTGACTCTCACAACTGCAGTGAGGATCGACTCGATCCAAGCAGGAGACAACTGTGCCTGCATCGTGGTTGAATCCCACACCACGCCCAGATAAGTGGTCCTCTGTAATGGAGAAAGCACACTTTACTTGGCGTTTAGTCTTAACCCCAGCTCTCTCATGTGGGCGAGAACGACATCTCGATGTCGATCTATCGTGACAAACCAGTCCTCGGACCTGATCTGAGACACGACTTGCTTGATAGTGAGCATCCTGAACTTCAGTCGCATGACTGAGCGGTTCAACTGACCTAGATCTAAAATGGGACGCAACCCTCCATCCTTCTTCGGAACAATGAAGTACCGGCTGTAGAACCCGGATTCTCTGTCGTGAGGAGGGACCACTTCAATGGCCTCCTTCCTCAAGAGAGTGTTCACTTCTTGTTCTAATACCAGAGCCTGCTCGGGGCCCACAAGTGTGGGAAAGACCCCGTTGAAAGGCGGCGGAGGAGCACCGAACTGAATGCGATAGCCTTTTTCTACAATATGCAGGACCCAACGAGCACTGCTACTAGCCTACTAAGGGAACCAGTCTCTCGAGACTGGCCTCCGGTGTTCTTGTGCCCTGAAGTGGAGGACCGGCAGGAGACGGCCCGAACTAGCTGCTCTAGAGACCCCCGAAGGGGTAGCGAGCCCCTCAGCTCCGCTACGTTTCCGGGCATAAGAGACTGAGGGAAGCGTTTGCTGGAGACAGAAGACGCAAGCGGGGCGTCCATGAGGAAGACCCTGTACTTCTCTTTAATGTTGGACAGGGTCAACCAGAGATGCCTCTCCGCCGCCACTAGAGCTGCCATAGATGGCCCAATGGCACGGGTGGTCTCCTTGGTGGCGCGGAGAGACAAATCAGCGGTTCTACGTAGTTCAGAGATATCATCCGATTTTACTTCCTCGCCTTCGTCTAACTCCTTTAGCAGGTCAGCTTGGTACGCCTGTAACACCGCCATGGTGTGCAGACACACACCAGCCTGACCTGCAGCCATATACCCCTTGCCCACCAAGCTAGATGTAGTACGTAACGGCTTGGAGGGCAATGACAGAGCCTTTAAGGATGATGCCGCACCAGGGGACAGATAGCTCACGAGCGTCTGTTCCACCTGGGGCATCGCCTTATAGCTGTGGTCACAAACCCCCACCACATTTGCATACTGAGAAGAGGCAGGGATAAATAATCGTGACGAGAATGGTCTGGTGAAGGCTCCCTCCTCGTAGAGAGCCTTCCGGGAGCGAAGCGAGCATAATGACATTCGCTCACAATGCGGCGGGCAGTCGGCCCCCTTGAGAGCCGACTCCGCATGCTTCGCCCCCAAGCAGACAACGTACAGACTGTGTGTATCCCCGCTCGTGATGTAGCTCCTGAAACGCTGTCTGCTTTCGCCCTTATGCTTGGTTTTCTCTGTAGCGTTTGACATGCTTTATAACTTGATTTTAGACAAACTAAATAAAATAAGACTCACAGAACGAAAAGTATGACTGACACAACACAGAGCGCTTGCTGAATGACAGAAAAGTTGATGTCGGTTCCACCTCACGTGCTTTTATAGCTTCCTGGTCGCTACGTCACCCGCCTATGACGTCTCGCCCTTCCATTGGACTGATTACATATGTGATTCAGAGCGTGGTCACGCTGAATGCATTCCCATAGCGTTTTCCGACGCAGCTCGAGTTCCTGAAGGGGAACCACATGTTCTGTTTTTTCCCCCTTCTGCACCAAAAACAGACAGAAAAGTAACTTCAAAACCAAACCATCATTGTTGTGTAGTTAACACCCTTACTGTTTACTGTTATATTTTTACTGAAAAAGACAAAATGCTGATGATGAAATTCAAGAAAAGCATTTGTTCAGTGATTTGCTTTTCTAAACAATATTAGTATTTTAAAAAGAAAGAGCATCAACAGCCCTCCCTTCTTGCTCTTTTTGCCAGGTGTGATAGTGTCCACTCCCACAGGAAGTACTGCATACGCAGTAGCAGCAGGTGCCTCTATGATCCATCCAAATGTTCCAGCCATCATGATCACACCCATCTGCCCACACTCCCTGTCTTTCAGACCCATCGTAGTGCCTGCTGGCATTGAGCTCAAGGTGAATGCACAACACACCTGCTGCTCTTTGGCTTTGAATGCATGAGGACATTTACTGAATTCTGTTATGATTTTAGATTACGCTGTCTTGTGATGCCAGAAACACGGCCTGGGTGTCGTTCGATGGCAGGAAAAGGCAGGAAATTGCCTATGGTGACAGGTAAGTGACTTCAGCATCAACATGTCAACATCAAGTTTTTGTAAACATTCAGCAGATTTATTAAAATATGCTGACAAGAAATGTAGGGTGGGACTTGTTTCTCGGAGTGTCCTTTTATTCTACACCTTTAACCCTAAGATTATTCATTCAGGTAGGGTATATTCAAATCTAGCCTAAACCATGAAGTACTCACCTGCCTGCAGGTAGAAATTTGGGAATGACATAGAAGATTCCCTTGTGGTCATTCTTTTTTTAGGCATAGGGCCTTTTAAGTCTCTCGGGAGCCAATCGTAACAATAAAAACACTTATTTTATTGGTTACAATACAAAGCAGTAAATAAAACCTAAAATCAGCTAAGCTAAGAGCTCTATAATCAAACTCTGAACAGCAGTATTGGATATGCTGTTAAGCGTTCTTTGATAGGGTATCAGGTGTCCTTCATGCAGGCAGCATCTAAAGAGTGTTTTACTCCTCATTCTTATTATACTTATTTTTCGGGAATTCCACTTCCATCTCATTAATCCATTCTTCCTGTTGTAGGATTATTGATCTCTGTGACTCATGTCCAATTCGCCGGACGTCCTTCTGCTGTCTCCTACACCGTTGTCTTCTTTTCGCACTTCCTCTCCCCTTCTTAATTGTAGTCTTCGTCAGTCTTAACTCCGCTTGTGGTTTTAACACCTTCTTTTCACCCTGTGTGCCCTCTAAGTTAATCTTTGTGTTTAGTAGCAAAACATTAAGTTCATGAATTTACTTTTCACACCTTTTACTCATTTCATCCTGTTCTACATTATAAACAAAGGAAGTCAAGTACATTTGTTTATACTCTACATCAATATCATTTCAAGTATTTCAGGTACTTTCCAATCAAATAGCATTCAAACATCTTTATATTCAAGCAGGGTCACATGAACCTGGACCACAAAACCAGTCATAAGGGTCGATTTTTTGAAATTGAGATTTATACATTATCTGAAAGCCACATAAATAAGCTTTCCATTGATGTATGGCTTGTTAGGATAAGACAAAATTTTGGCCTAGGTACAACTATTTGAATATCTGGAATCTGAAGGTGCAAAAAAAATCTAAATATTGAGAAAATCGCCTTTAAAGTTGTCCAAATGAAGTCCTTACCAATGCATATTACTAACCAAAAATTAAGTTTTTATATATTTATTATAGGAAATTTACAAAATATCTTCATGGAACATGGTCTTTACTTAATATCCTAATGATTTTTGGCATAAAAGAAAAATCGATCATTTTGACCCATACAATTTGTATAGTAGTATTTTTGTCTATTGCTACAAATATACCTGTGCTACTTATGACTGGTTTTGTGGTCCAGGGTTACATATGGTATTAACTAAAAAGCAAGCAAATAACATTTCTTTGAAAAAGGTAAATAATGGTACATAACAGGTAAATAATGTCAATATCAATATCAAAAGCAAGACAGACTAAACAGTTGTAAAAAGCCTATATAACATTTTTAGAGGAAATAAGTTTTAAAAATAAGAGTGCTTGGTGTCATCAACCGAAAAGCAGTTTTGTTTAGGAGGCTGATTACACTGACACTTTAAAACAGAGGTCGCCAACCCATCAATCACTATCAACTGGTAGATCTCCTTCACTGTCCCAATAGCTCCCAAAAAGAACAGAAAAATAAGTACAAAAATACATTACATTTCTCCAGTCTTTTTTGTACTTATTTTTGTTATTTTTTGGGAGCTACTGGGACAGTGATAAAGAAAAATACTTCATCCCTGAGTCTGTAAACAAGATGTTAACAGAGGCCAGAGACACTGAAGACAGATGCAAAGAGGAGAAAACACTGTAGCAGGAAGAGTAAGCTCACTGTTCATTATAAATGATTCATTTCAGGTACTTTCACATGGCTCGTAGCCGTGTGGTTTTTTTGTTCTAAATCAGCTTGGCCTGTGGGCTTGTGTCTGCGGCCGAATCAGAACCATGCTGATATAGAGCGATATCACATGACTACTTGTGTGATATTGCTTGTATATAATATACAATATCATAGTAGTAATTGAATATTTACATTAATTAGTCATTTTTGGATTTTTTATTTTTTTTATTTCAAGAACGTCTCTGTTACGTACTTAACCCTCGTTCCCTGATGGAGGGAATGGAGACGTTATGTCATGACGACATTAGGGGTCTAACTTGGGAGCACAATCATCTCTGAGTTAAAGAGAAAATGCCAATGAAAATTGACTAGTGGATTTTGCATGCTGAGCCACTCTCCGTGCACACGAGTATATAAGGCGACACCGTGCATCCACTCATTAGGTTTTACGCTGAGGAGCTGAGAACGTGCCCCGGCAACAGCGAGTGGTTCAAGGTTGTGGCATGGGGACATCATGTCTCCATTCCCTCCATCAGGAAACGAGGGTTAAGTACGTAACTGAGATGTTCCCTATCTGTCGGTCACTACGAGTTATGTCGTGATGACATTAGGGGTCTATGGAAAACGCCACAACCTGAACACCGTCACAACCTTCCCAAAGCCCCAGCGCAAATTCACTGACCTTGGTACTGAAGGGGACCAATGGGTAGAACATCGCTGTTGGAGAAGGCCATGCTGCTGTTTCGTCCACAAAAAAAGTTTTTTGGAAGGGATTTTCAATCTGCAGTGAAAGATTGCTTAAAATCTTCCCTATTTGTTCTATCAGCCTGGCAGAACGATGGGGAAGCAAGCCTTAAGGAAAATGTCGCTACGGAGACCACATCCTACCCGTAGGGAGCTGACATTTGGAGATGGACTGACCCAGGGGGCAGTACTACATATGGAATGGGTCTCTGAGGCAGGTCCTACCTTAGAGTAGGTATGGAACAACTGCCAGAAGAGACTGACAGAGTGGGTCTGTCAAGGGAAGACACGCATTTACCGAGAGGGAAATCTTACCATGGAAGAATACACATATGGGATTACCCGTAGGGAATCAAGCCATATGGACACCTAGCCCAGTACAGGGGCTGACCGGGACTCCGGCATGCTAACACCAGTACTGGGCCCGGCGTCAGACTGCTCCACCAAGTCAGCTGCCGGGGATGCTGGAGGATGCTCGACCAGGGTTCGCCAACCGGGGAACTTTAATGAGAGAAGAAAGGCACTTGCATCCCCTTGTGAGGGGGATAGGCGCCGCAAACATGACACCGAGCCAGTTCTTCCCGCCAATTACCTGTTACCCAACACACGGGAAGAAACCGGCTCTACACAAAGGTTGTAAAACCTTGCGAAAGTGTTAGGTGTCACCCAGCCCGCAACTCGACAGAGGTCTGCCAGAGGAGGAGGCCCAGGAGGATGCAACACTCCGAGTGGTGTGAGCTCTCACTCCAAGTGGAGTGGAGTGAGCTCTCACCCCCAGGGGGCACGGCTCGCCTTGGGATTGGTACGCCAAGGCGATGGCATCCACTATCCAGTGGGCCAACCTCTGCTTGGAGACAGCCTTCCTTTTCTGCTGACCTCCAAAATAGACAAGGAGCTGCTCAGAGCTTCTGAAGCTCTGGGTGCGGTCCACGTATATGCGTAATGCTCTTACTGGACACAGCAAAGCCAAGGCTGGATCCGTGCCCAGTGCCCAGGGGGCTTGGGTCAGGGAATAGTACAGCTGGCAGTGGGAGGACTTGTGGGAAGCAGACATGTTGACCTGAGCTTCCCCCAATCGACTCCAAATCAGCTGGACCGCCTGGGGATGGATTCGCCATTCCCCGGGAAAGTGAGCTGTCGTGAGAGCGCATCGGCTGCACGATTGAGCTCCCCTGGAATGTGGACGGCACGCAGCGACTTGTCTGGTCTGACTCCAGAGGAGGAGATGGCTGGCGAGTTGAGACATGCGACGTGATCATAGACCGCCCTGACGGTTGATGTACGAAACAACTGCAGCGTTGTCCGTGCGGAACAACACGTGCTTGTCCAGCAGCAGCAGCCGGAACTGCCGCAAGGCTAGATGCACTGCCAGCAACTCCAGGCAGTTGATGTGCCAAAGCAGTCGAGGTCCTGTACAGGTCCCTGAAGCTGCCTGCCCGTTGCACGTAGCGCCCCAGCCCGTATTGGAGGCATCTGTCATGGCAACGACATGCTGGGACACTTGTTCTAAGGGCACCCCGGCCCGCAGAAAAGCAAGGTCCGACCAGGGGCTGAATAGGCGGCGACACATTGGTGTGATGGTGACAGGATGTGTACCGCGGCGCCATGCCCATCTCGGGACTCGGGAGTGTAACCAGTGCTGAAGTGGTCTCATATGAAGCAATCCAAGAGGCGTGACTGCGGATGCCATATGCCCCAGGAGCCTCTGAAAATGTTTCAGTGGTACCACTGTCCTGCCTCTGAAGGAACTCAGGCAGTTCAACACCGACTGGGCACATTCGTTGCTGAGACGTGCCGTCATACTCACCGAGTCTAACTCCATACCAAGATAAGATATTCTCTGCACAGGGGAGAGCTTGCTCTTCTCTCGGTTGATCTGAAGCCCCAACTGACTGAGGTGCCGAAGCACCAGGTCCCTGTGATCGCACAACTCCTCTTGTGACCGGGCCATGATGAGCCAGTGATAGTTGAGGATCCTGATGCCCACTTCCCATAGTGGGGCAAGGGCGCCCTCCACGACTTTAGTGAAGACACGGAGGGGCAGGGAGAGCCCGAAGGGGAGGACCTTGTACTGCCATGCCCGACCCTCGAACGCAAACCATAGGAACGGTCTGTGACGAGGAAGGATCGAGAAATGAAAGTACGCGTCCTTCAGGTCAATCGCTGCAAACCAATCCTGGGCTTGAACGCATTTGATAATATGTTTCTACTTCACCGGGAGCTTGTGAAGGGCCCGATTCAAGACTCGCAGATCCAAGATTGGTCGAAGGCCACCGCTTTTCTTGGGTACGATGAATTATGGGCTGTAAAACCCTTCCTCATCTTGGCTGGAGGGACTGGCTCGATTGCATCCTTCACCAATAGGACAGCAATCTCCTCGCGCAAGACAGAGGCGTCTCGGACTGCCACTGAAATCTCGAGAACGCCGTTGAACTTGGGAGGTTGCCTGGCAAACTGAATCGCGTAGTCGAGTCGAACTGTCCGAATGAGCCGGCGGGACAGGTTGGGCAGCGCAAGCCACGTGGGATAGCGGTGCGTCACTCACTGTCAACCCACGAGCCCTGCAACCCGGAGGAAAAGGAAACTGCTCTTTTATTGAAAATGAGGGAAGGAGTGGCACTGTCCTCACCACCTCCTGAAGAGCAGTCTCCCACATCTCCGGGTTGCCCGTGTCAGGGCCGCTTCCTCGTCTTCTTGGAGGACTTAGTGGCCGGGTGCGCTCTCCTCACCGTTTGGAGGACGCAGGAGGGCGCCCATGGCGACGAGCAGACTGAGACACGGCCCGTGACGGAAAGGTGGCAGCTGGAGGATCACGTCGGGGCAGGATGTGTTGGATGTGTTGAACAGTGTCACCGAACAGGCCAGCCTGGGAGATGGGACCGTCAAGAAAGCGTATTTTGTCAACATCTTTCATCTCAGCCAGGTTGAGCCAGAGATGGCGCTCCTGGACCACCAGAGTGGACATCGCCTTCCCAAGGGACCGCGCCGTGACTTTCGTCGCCCAGGGGCGAAGTCAGTCGCTGTGCGCAGCTCCTGAATCAACCTCGGCTCTGTACTACCCTCATGCATTTGTTTTAGTGCCTTGGCTTGGTGTACCTGCTGGATAGCCATGGCATGCAGGGCAGAGGCAGCTTGGCCCGCAGCACTGTAAGCTTTGGCAGCGAGAGCTGCCGACAGCTTACAGGCTTTGGACGGGAGACGCGGACGATTCCTCCAAGTGGCGGCGTTTTGCGGGCACAGGTGCACCTGTGAAATGTCTACGTACCCCCTGGCTGCCCCGCCATCAAGGGTAGTGAGGATGGAAGAGGGAGACGAGCGGCTTCTGGCCGTAAAAACTGTCCACGACTTCGTCACCTCTTCATGCATCTCCGGGAAGAAAGGAACCAGAGCAGAACGCGGTTGTTCACCGAGAAACCAATCATCCAGCCGTGAGCGCTCAGGGCTGGGCGGTATAGTCACCTCCAGCCCAATTCTCACGGCTGCCCAGGCAAGCATAGCTGACAGCTCTGGGTCCGATTCGGCAGTGGCGACAACACCCGAGGGGGCCATCCTCAGAGGCCGATAGCCCATCCCCCGATGCTGCGATCGACATCTGATCTTCCGGTGGCGGACCGAATGACACGCTGGGACCACCGTGAGACAGCCCAGCAGAATCACTCGGCAGCTGCACAGGACATGCGCTGCGGGAGGAGTGAGAGGTCCGTGGGGCGTGGCCCGGAGGAGAAGCTCTCACTGTAACCCTCAAATCTCCCAGAGCACTAACCGGCGGTCCTCTGCTCGTGGCAGAGAAACCAGGACGGGTAGTGACAGAGGGGTCTGCTCCACTCCCCTTGAGAGACGCGATCGTAGCGATGCCATGGTCATACGCCCACAAGAGACGCATGGCTCATCCACGAGCGCCGCTTCAGTGTGCTGAAGGCCCTGACACTGAAGACAGCGACCGTGGCCGGACATGGACGAAACGGCATCTTGAAAAAGACGCGAATCATCCGTGATTTGCTCTTTTACAGGAAAAACTGCTCTTTCAGTCAAGCACCCAGGGGAATCACTGCTGCAGGGACACCGCTGTACTGCGCCATCACACCAACCAGGCACAGCTCCTCTTCAACACAAGTGAATGGCTTTGTAGTACATAAACCACTCTGCTCCGAAGCAAAAATCTAATGAGTGGATGCACGCTGTCGCCTTATATACCCGTATGCACGGAGAGTGGCTCAGCATGCAAAATCCACTAGCCAGTGTATCCAGTTAGACCCCTAATCAGAATCAGAATCAGAATGAGCTTTATTGCCAGGTATGTTTTCACATACGAGGAATTTGTTTTCATGACAGAAGCTTCCGTAGTGCAACAGAATGACAGCGACAGAACAAAAACAGATAATAAAAGAAGAATAAAAAAATAAAAAATAGAACAAGTAAAATAAGGAATAAAAAATATACAAATCGACAATTGTATGTACAGGTATAGAACAATAGACAGTTGTATGTACAGGTATATTATGTGCAAATTTGAAGTGTAGACTAAGTATGTGTGTTAGATAAATAAGTGTATGAGTGTATAAATAGTGTTGTGTGTTCCACAGTTATTGTGAAGTGTTTATGAGATGGATTGCCTGAGGGAAGAAACTGTTCCTGTGTCCGGCCGTTCTGGTGCTCAGAGCTCTGTACCATCCGACCAGATGGCAACAGTTCAAAGAGGGAGTGTGCTGGATGTGAGGGGCCCAGAGTGATTTTGCTAGCCCTTTTGCTCACTCTGGATGAGTACTGTTCTTGAAGAGAAGGGAGGGTTGTACCAATGATTCGCTCAGCAGTCCGGACTACCCTCTGTAGTCTTCTGAGGTCAGATTTGGTAGCTGAGCTGAACCAGACAGTTATAGAAGTGCAGAGGATGGATTCAATGATAGCAGAGTAGAACTGTTTCAGCACAGTTATGTCATCACGACATAACTCGTAGTGACCGACAGATAGGGAACAGGTGTTATACATACAAAAAAAAAACACAACAAAAAGATAAACTCATAATCAAAATGACATACCACTTGGAAGTGTTGCATGTTTTAGGGTATTCAGTTTTTTTTTTAACATGTTTTCCTCTTCTTCTTTCCTCTTCCCCTCCTCCACTTCCTTAGATATTGATATAATTTGCCCATAGTCTTAACCCTCGCACATCTCTTGGGGCGGAATAGCAGCCAAACTGCAGGGAGTTGAAAATATTGTTTTGATTAGATGGTACTTGGATGTTGTGTGACCTACAGGTATACACCTATGTCTATATCTTGAATTTAAGTTTGTTGTTCTTACTAACTTTGTTTCATGATTTACGAATGAATATAACAAAATGAAGAGTTTCACTGAATATATATTCCTTGAAAACAAGTCTTAAAATCACTCATGCAATTTTGCTTCTCAAGTAAATGCATGTTGCTGAAAGTATTTTTATTGGACAAGGCATATTAAGAAAATTATATTTTGCACTGCATCACCATGTCCTAACCAAGATTCTAGCACCAAACAAATTGTCTGCCCACACCAATCAATTACAGATCACTTGTTTCACTTAAGTTATTTTCAAGATCTGAGGTAATTGTCTCTATATTGTTTGATTATTTGTCTCTTTCAAATGATATTTGAACTCAAACCATTTTAATACTCTACAAAACACAACCAGTAACTGAACAGTCATCCAAAACAAATTTGAAACTATTTAAAAATGTTGAATCCCCAACAATCTGTGTTGTGGCTGGTTAGGACAAAAAGCATTGATTAGCATAGAAAAGATAACTTTTATCGTGTGTCACACCAATGCTTTGATCTGGTTAGGACATGGTGTAAGCTTGTAGGTAAGGCTTTGATGCATGACAATTTGTTTTGTTTTTTTAATGATAATCCTCTCTATTTTATAGTATTACCATCACAACGTCATGTTTCCCTCTTCCTTCCATCTGTTTCCGTGATCCCGTGAATGATTGGTTCGAGAGCCTGGCCCAATGTTTACACTGGAATGTTCGCAAGAAACAGAGTCATCTGAGTTCTGAAGAGGAAGAGTTCTGATCACATTCCAAGCTTTTACAGCACGGTTACTTAGCTATGTTCTTTTTTTGTCTTTCAAAAGTTTTAGTACATGCAATAATGTTTTCTCTGTTTGCCATAATTATCCAAGTGAATCACATAAATACAACGTCTCATTTCAGCTGAAGAGGAAAAAAAGACAAAATTATTTTGCTTACATTTTTTTTTTAGGACATTTAATATTTTTCCATTGTGACTTTTTTTTCTCCCCACGAAAACACTTTGGTTGTGTGTTTGTGTGTGTATTTTATCATTTTTTTTTTTTTTTAAATTCTCATTAGAGATAAGTAATTTTCAAATTTTATGCACTATGGTAATGAGAAATCCGTGGAAATGTGTGGAAAATTGCGAAATTCTTTCTTATAAAATTTTAATTTCTTCTTTAAATTTTGCGTGAAATATGACCCCAATATTCATTGCCACGTATTCTTGGCGAGTTTTGTGGAAATTACTTTTAAATTGTTAACTGACAATGTATTTTAAAGGATTATAGCAATAACTACATTTTATTATATTACATTGTGCCTTATAGAGTATTGCATCAAATACTCAGTCAGTCAATGGGGGAAATTCTTTACAGTATTGGGTAAATGCAGGCCCGGATTAAGAACACATAGGGCCCTGGGGCTATAGCAAAGTACCCTATCTTGGTGCCACGTTTTCTACCACAGGAATAATTCGTTTTTTGTTTTTTTAAATCAAATCTCCAACACACAGAGATACAATGAGTATACACACTAAATATTCCAGTTTACAACACATTAAAAGAATAAATACATTAACACCAAATATATGAAGTCAAAGCAAACAGGTTTCCAGAAGCAAAAACAACTTTTGAGCATATACAGCTCCCTTAAGGAGTTTACTTTAAATAGTTTTATTATTAGAAGGTCTTCTTTCTGGCCCTAGAAGAGGACAATCATCAGGGCTGGACTGGTGCTAAAATTCAGACCATCTGGCCCACACAGTCCCCCATAAATGTTTTGCTGGGGTAAGGGCAATTGGAATAAATATCGGATGAAAACAAATTATTTTTTGAATACTTAAAATGCATTTAACAATATTAATATTCCATTATATTGCAGGTTCTTAATTATTGAATTCATATTTTTCTGCAATTAAAGTTTATTTAGAACTATTAAATTCTCCTTTGTAGTTGCCCTACTGAAAAGCTAATTCTTGAATCCAGAGTTAATGTATAGTATTAGTAAACCTTTTAAAAAGTGACTTATTGCCTTTATTTTACCCAAATATTTAATAGGCTATAAGTAGCCTATAATAAATTCCAGCTGACCTCGACACTTTAGTTTACATGGTCGGTGCTATTCAATCTGGTTTTCGCTAGCTTCAATACAGAGACTTTACTGTTCACATATGTGACCCTGGACCACAAAACCTGCTATTCAGTCTTAAGTAGTACGGGTATATTTGTAGCAATAGCCAACAATACATTGTATGGGTCAAAATTATAAATTTTTCGTTTTTACCAAAAATCATGAAGATCCTTGAAGATAATTTCCTACCGTAAATATATTAAAAATTAATTTTTGATTAGTAATATGCATTGCTAAGGACTTTATTTGGACAACTTTAAAGGCGATTTTCTCAATAGCTAGCTTCAATACAGAGACTTTACACATATCACATATGTGACCCTGGACCACAAAACCTGCTATTCAGTCTTAAGTAGTACGGGTATATTTGTAGCAATAGCCATGGGTCAAAGTTATACATTTTTCTTTTATGCCAAAAATCATTATGATGTTCCATTATCATGTTCCATGAAGATCATTTGTATATTTCCTACCGTAAATATATCAAAACTTAATTTTTGATTAGTAATATGCATTGCTAAGGACTTTATTTGGACAACTTTAAAGGCGATTTTCTCAATATTTAATTTGTTTTGCACCCTCAGATTCCAGAGTTTCAAATAGTTGTATCTCTGCCAAATATTGTCATATCCTAACAAACTATACATCAATGGAAAGCTTATTTATTCAACTTTCAGATGATGCATAAATCTCAAAAACTGACCCTTATGACTGGTTTTGTGGTCCAGGGTCACATATATGAACAATGGTAATCTATAGTCCCCAGTAAAGGCTGATCATGTTATCACATGAGCCACATAGCATTTAACAATATTAATATTCCATTATATTGCAGGTTCTTAATTATTGAATTCATATTTTTCTGCAATTAAAGTTTATTTAGAACTATTAAATTCTCCTTTGTAGTTGCCCTACTGAAAAGCTAATTCTTGAATCCAGAGTTAATGTATAGTATTAGTAAACCTTTTAAAAAGTGACTTATTGCCTTTATTTTACCCAAATATTTAATAGACTATAAGTAGCCTAAATTACAGTTGACCTCGACACTTTAGTTTACATGGTCTGTGCTATTCAGTCTGGTTTTCGCTAGCTTCAATACAGAGACTTTACACATATCACATATGTGACCCTGGACCACAAAACCTGCTATTCAGTCTTAAGTAGTACGGGTATATTTGTAGCAATAGCCATGGGTCAAAGTTATACATTTTTCTTTTATGCCAAAAATCATTATGATGTTCCATTATCATGTTCCATGAAGATCATTTGTATATTTCCTACCGTAAATATATCAAAACTTAATTTTTGATTAGTAATATGCATTGCTAAGGACTTTATTTGGACAACTTTAAAGGCGATTTTCTCAATA
>NW_015645545.1:217378-218129 GCF_001515625.1 Sinocyclocheilus rhinocerous
CAGATTCCAGATTTTCAAATAGTTGTATCTCAGCCAAATATTGTCATATCCTAACAAACTATACATCAATGGAAAGCTTATTTATTCAGCTTTCAGGTGGTGTATAAATCTCAATTTCAAAATATTTACCCTTTATGTTTTGTGGTCCGGGGTCACATATTAGTGTCGTGTGTCCAATTCAAATGGGCAAGGGGCTGCTTATTATCATTTCAATAGAGCGGTGAAAGTGTCGAGCTACTGTCGTTGTCAGCGCTGTGCGGGCGCGAGACACCGGTCCGGTGTGGTCCAGCTGTTCTCTTGCGCTGCGCGGTTTAATCAGGTAAATTAGTGCCGTTTCATCACTTGGCTTTTAGTGTTTGTTTCCCATGCGCTACAGTAAAGCCGAGGCGATTAAAAGATACCCGCAACTCTAGTGTAAATGAGTAAAAGTAAAAGAGTTTTTAACGCTCATATCTTTTGGACTGAAATAGCGCAGACACTAAACAAGGATTAATCTTTCTTGTGCGCTTGTGTCGAGAACTAATGTAGGCTACATGTATCCTTTGGCTTTAATAACAGAGCTTAATATGTGGGGGCGTGGTGGGGTTTCGGCAATCGGCACACCGGGGAAAGCTCGGGTGCTCCCGACGGCCAATCAATTCTAGGTCTACTTTTTCTTTCCTCCACAATCACGTCGGGCCCCCTCAATCCGCGGGCCCTGGGGTTTCAGCCCCTTCAAGTCCTTATGTTAATCCGGCCCTGGGTAAATGTA
>NW_015645545.1:218635-225922 GCF_001515625.1 Sinocyclocheilus rhinocerous
CGGCCCTGGGTAAATGTATTTATGCCACATTTAGAATGTATTGTACACCTTGGTTATTGAATATAATATATATAGCTTGAATATTCATTAGATTTTTTTTCTTTTCTATTTTGAAACCCCTGGAATTTTTCCTTTGGTGTCTTGCAGCCCAACAAACAACTGAATTACCAATGAAATTACAGGCTGTGCATTGAATATTCAAATATACTGTATATGTTCATTTTTTTGTTTTATGTACAATGCCATGAAAGCAGTTTCTCAAAAACTACCACAGGAAAGGTATGCACTAAAGCCTATCCTAGATTTTAGATTGAAATGTAAGTTTTTTTATATCAGTAAATGAATGCTTCACATTCAACAAAGACCATTTACTCAGTTAACACCATATCTAACCTTTGCTTCTGTGTTTTACGACATCTTGCCAGAAGTCAGTTTTTATTTACTGTCAGAATTTTTATTATTAAAAAAAAACATTCATAGCAAAAATGTTTTAAAAAATTGGTGTCCTTGTCTCTTACTGTTTTCCAAAGTTTGCTACAAAATTTATTGTCACAACATTTTGTAACTGACAATAATGTATTTTTATGAGACATAATTGTCATTATCCATTCATAATATGTAAGTTGACTTTCATGTTTTTTTACAGATTTAGATAACAAATTGTAGATGATTGACAAATGTAAATACATTTGAGGTGACAGTTGTGTTTCTTGCCCTCCTTTTTATATCTTTTATACAATAAAGCTCCATTTTAGTAGCTTTCTCTTAATGGTTGGTCAATTAAAAAAAAAAATCATGTCATTCAGTAACTTTGTTTGGCATTTGTTTGCATATAAGCTCTTCCTCCTTCCTTGTTCCTGAATAACATAGGTTTCATAGACATTTGGACGAGTTTTTGTGGTCAATAGTGTTGTGGTCAATAGTGTTGTGAATGTTGTGGTTAATAGTGTTGAACGCAGCGCTAAGATCCAGTAGCACTAATAGAGAGATACAACCACGATCAGATGATAAGGGCAGGTCATTTGTAACTCTAATGAGCGCAGTCTCAGTACTATGATACAGTCTAAATCCTGACTGGAAATCTTCACAGATACCATTTTTCTCTAAGAAGGAATATAATTGTGAGGATACTACGTTTTCTATTATCTTGGACAGAAAATGGAGATTCGAGATTGGTCTGTAATTAACTAGTTCTTTGGGGTCAAGTTGTGGTTTTTTAATTAGAGGCTTAATTACAGCCAGTTTGAAGGTTCTATGACTTCTGGAAGCACCTCTTTTAGGAAGTTAGATGGAATAGGGTCTAACATACATGTTGTTCGTTTAGAAGATTTAACAAGTTTATACAATTCTTCCTCTCCTATAGTAGAGAATGAGTGGAATTGTTCCTAAGGGGATCTATAGTCAAGTCAAGTCAAGTTCTTTAAATAAATTCAATTATAATTAAAATCTTGGGTAAATTTAAGATAATTAAAATCTTGGGTATGGGAATGGGTATTTTAAATAATAATAAAAAAAATTAGGTGTGGTGTAAATATGGTTAAATAATGGCTTTTTAGGTCACCAACCCATCAATCACGATCGACTGGTAGATCTTCATCACTGTCCCAATAGCTCCCAAAAAGAACAGAAAAATAAGTACAAAAATACATTACATTTCTCCAGTCTTTGTACTATTTTTTGTACTTATTTTTTATTTATTTTTTGGGGAGCTACTGGGACAGTGATAAAGAAAAATACTTCACCCCTGAGTCTGTAAACAAGACGTTAACAGAGGCCAGAGATGCTGAAGACAGATGCAAAGAGGAGCAAACACTGTAGCAGGCAGAGCAAGCTCACTGTTCATTATATATGATTCATTTCAGGTACTTTCACATGACTCGTAGCCGTGTAATATTGTTCTAAATCAGCTTGGCCTGTGGGCTTGTGTCTGCGGCCAAGTCACAACCATGCTGATATAGAGCGATATCACATGACTACTAGTGTGATATTGCTCGTATATAATGTACAATTTAATAGTAGTAATTGAATATTTACAGTAATTAGTCAAAATGACATACCACTTGGAAGTGTTGCGTGTTTTAGGGTATTCAGTTTTTTTTTTTACATGTTTTCCTCTTCTTCTTCCTCTTCCACTTCCTTAGATATTGATATAATTTGCCTATAGTCTTAACCCTCGCACATCTCTTGGGGCAGAATAGCAGCCAAACCGCAGGGAGTTGAAAATATTGTTTTGATTAGATGGTACTTGGATGTTGTGTGACCTACAGGTATACACCATATCTATATCTTGAATTAAGTTTGTTGTTCTTACTAACTTTGTTTCATGATTTACGAATGAATATAACAAAATGAAGAATTTATATATTCCTTATAAAGATATATTCCTTGAAAGCAAGTCTTAAAATCTCTCATGCAGTTTTGCTTCTCAAGTAAATGCATGTTGTTGAAAGTATTTTTACTGGACAAGGCATATTAAGAAAATTATATTTTTCACTGAATCACCATGTCCTAACCAAGATTAATACTATTCAAAACACAACCAGTAACTGAACTGTCATCCAAAACAAATTTGAAACTATTTAAAAATGTTGAATCCTCAACAATCTGTGTTGTGGCTGGTTAGGACAAAAAGCATTGATTAGCATAGAAAAGATAAATTTTATCGTGTGTCACACCAACGCTTTGATCTGGTTAGGACAGGGTGTAAGCTTGTAGGTGAAGCTTTGATGCATGACAATTTGTTTGTTTTTTTCAATGATAATCCTCTCTATTTTATAGTATTACCGTCACGTCATGTTTCCCTGTTCCTTCCATCTGTTTCCGTGATCCTGTGAATGATTGGTTCGAGAGCCTGGCCCAATGTTTACACTGGAATATTCACAAGAAACAGAGTCATCTGAGTTCTGAAGAGGAAGAATTCTGACCACATTCCAAGCTTTTACAACACGGTTACTTAGCTATGTTCTTTTTTGCCTTTCAAAAGTTTTAGTACATGCAGTAATGTTTTCTCTGTTTGGCATAATTATCCAAGTGAATCTCATCAAAAAATCTCATAAAAACAACAGTCTCATTTCAGCTAAAGAGGAAAAAATACAAAATTATATTTTGCTTAAAAAAACAATTTTTAGGACAATTAGTATTTTTCCATTGTGACTTTTTTTTCTCCCCACAAAAACACTTGTGTTTGTGGTTGTGTGTTTGTGTGTGTATCTTATCTGTTTTTTTTTTGTAAATTCTCATTCGAGATAAGTAATTTTATGCACTATGTTAATGAGAATTCGGTGGAAATGTGTGGAAAATGGCATAATTTCTTTCTTCTAAAATCTTAGTTTCTTCTTTAAATTTTGGGTGAAATATGACCCCAATATTCATGGCCACATATTCTTGGTGAGTTTTGTGGAAATTACTTTTAAATTGATAACTGACAGTCTTTTAAAGGATTATAGCAATAACTACATTTTATTATATTACATTGTGCCTTATAGAGTATTGCATCAAAATCAGTCAATGGGGGAAATTCTTTACAGTATTGGATAAATGTATGTATGTCATATTTAGAATGTATTGTACCTTGGTTATCGATATATTACATATCTGAGCTTGAATATTCATTAGAATTTTTTTTTCTTTTTTTCTTTTCTATTTTAAAACCCCTGGAATTGTTCCATTGGTGTCTTGCAGCCCAACAAACAACTGAATTTCCAATGAAATTACAATCTGTGCATTGAGTATTCAAATATACTGTATATGTTCCATTTTTAGCTTTATATACAATGTCATGAAAGTAGTTTCTCAAAAACTACCACAAGAAAAGTATACACTAAAGCCTATCCTAGATTTTATATTGAAATGTAAGCTTTTCATATCAGTAAATGAATGTGAATTCAACAATGACTCAGTTTACACCATATCTAACCTTTGCTTCTGTGTTTTACGACATCTTGTCATAAGCCAGTTTTTATTTACTGTCAGAATTTTTATCATTATTAAAAAGAACATTCATAGCAAAAATGTTTTTAAAAAATGTGTCCTTGTCTCTTACTGTTTTCCCAAGTTCATTTTATAACTGACAATAATGTATTTTTATGAGACATAATTGTCATTATCCATTCATATTTATGTATGTTGACTCATGTTTTTTGTCTTTTTTACAGATTTAGATAATAAATTGTAGATGATTGACAAATTTAAATACATTTGAGGTGTCAGTTGTGTTTCTTGCCCTCTTTTATACAATAAAACTCCATTTTAGTAGCTTTCTCTTAATGGTCGGTCAATTGAAAAAAAAAATCATGTCATGCAGTAACTTTGTTTGGCATTTGTTTGCATATAAGGTCTTCCTCCTTCCTTGTTCCTGAATAACATAGACATTTGGACGAGTTTTTGGGGCAGACATGACCTGTTGAATAGAGATGGTCTTCATCCTTCCAGGGGTGGTGCCACACTGTAAGCCCGTACAGGTTGATTGAACTTAAAAAATTTATGGAAACTCGTTGCCCTAAAAAAGTTAATTACATCGTTGAAAAAAACAATGCATTTCAACTTTAATGTACTTGATATTTCAACAGCATTTAATTTAAAACTTTTAGTTAATTGAACTATGAGTTTTTAATGCAGTGCTATTGAAATCTTATTGAAATGCCACTAAGGCATAGTTTAATGAACATCTGCTAAAGATTTTTATCTAACAATTCTGAAAGAGAGCCTGAAGAAACATGCATTTACTGTACCTGTTTACATGGCAAGCTGATTTGTAACAGCCAGAATCATGCCCTTCAATTCCTTCTTACCCAAACCTAGCAAAACTTGTTGAATGAAAAGAAAGGGATCTGTCAAAATTGAACAAATGTTACAATTAACATTTAACCATCATGTTTATCAATACTCATTTAATTACAAATGATGCAAACACAGACTTTCTCTAAAAAGAGCTGGCCAACGCA
Source organism: Sinocyclocheilus rhinocerous (assembly GCF_001515625.1). NCBI lineage: Eukaryota > Metazoa > Chordata > Actinopteri > Cypriniformes > Cyprinidae > Sinocyclocheilus > Sinocyclocheilus rhinocerous. The sequence goes on from NW_015645545.1 coordinate 223,579, forward strand.
AGTATCTGACTCACAGGAGGCTTGTTGATCACAACATCCTTTCTTCTTAAGGACAGAGACATGTCCATCTTCTGATTGATAAAGACTGCATTAGGGCTTTCTTTCTTCATTTCATCCACCAACTGCTGTCTGAGCATTTCAAGACTGGAAGTATCCTGGCCTCTTGGAATGTTAGGTAAGGTAGTTGACCTCCCCTTTTTTGGTTTCTTAATGTTCTTGTTAGGTGGATCACTGCTGGTAGAGTATCTTCCTCTTTTCCTAGCATTAACCATGACATCTGTGTGTCCAAGGCCCATTTTGTCTTTCAAACTGTTTGCCCACCCACAGTATCCAGAAGGTGAACAAGGTTCTTGAAGCGTGAGTATTCACCAATGCCTTTGCAACAGCTTTTAGATCATCAGCAGTTGGGTATGCTTTGAAGGAGTATATGGTCTCTGCAAGTTTCTGAAGAATGTCATGTTTCAATTCCTTTGTCATCTTTACGAGCGTTCCATCCTTCAAGTAGATTAAATTAGCTTGATGCAGCATATATTCAACATCAACAGAGAATTTTGGAGTCAAAAAGATATCAGTTAATTCTCTGTTCCTGGGGTGATTCAGAGGTCAGTACTGTCTCTGCAGTACTTGGAGCATTACTCAATATTTCAACTGATGTCTATGGCGTTATTTTACTGACAAATGTCGTGAGCGCATTATTGTAGCGCGAAAGCACATTAATACAATGCGCGAGCGCGAAAGTTTCTGCTCGCGCGCGGATTTCCTTTGCTCTCGCACAAAACCGGACGCTCGCGCTCAGATACTGCTCTCGCCCGGAGAGAGTGCGCGCACTTAAAACGTGTCTCTCCTCTCACTCAAACTGTGTCCTGTGCACTCACAAATCTCTCTGTGCTCATGCACTATAGATATTAATTATTTTCGCACCTGAATTAAACGTTGTCAAAAGTTATCAACAGTTATCAAGATGGATCTGTAATTTCTTTACAATTTAATACTACTTAGTCATAATATTAGAAATGAATCGGGTGTTTGGATGATTTGTAAATAACCTAGTTTAACAGTTTGGTCAAACCCTTCTGAACGATTTATCTAAACAAACAAAAAAGCATATGATTCTTAAAATTCATGTGGTCATATAGGCCTATATAAATATTGTGTACTTGGATTGATATATATATATATATATACATATCTTCTGATTTAAGACAGAACTATTTAGATATGGGTCAGAGGCACTATTCCCTAAACCTATACTTAAGATTTGGAGACCACTATAATGAATTTTTCATATTTGCCATAACATTAATACATTATATTCTATGGGTTTAATGCATTTGCAGACAATGTAATTACATGTAACTATCATATAACTGTATATTCACTGTTTTAGAGAAGAGTGCCATTGAATGTATAGCTAATATTAAGTGGATTTTCATTTTTAAAAAATCTTTAAAATACAATCAGAACTGAAAACACTGGATTAAAAATAAAATAAAAAACTGCCAATAAATAGCCAAACAGCAATGCTATTAGCACATTTATTGTTATATCTTGCATCATTTACATCTATTTTTACATTTGATGTTGATTTGAGGAGTTGTTACTTATTATTGCCATCATACCAACTGAGAATTTATTGCAATGATTTTAAATTCAGTTGAGGTATCTGACATATTATGACATAACATTAATGTTTTATATAAAGTCTTTAGGGCCATAGGCTATAATATGTTGTTTTTAGATCAATTGCTCGGAGACCAACCAGTTGGACAGAGGTTATATGTACAAATCATCCAAGCACCCAATTCCTAGCCATTTCTATAGGCTACATTTCATTAACATTGCAAAATATTATTAAACTGGAAAGAAATTAAAGATCCATCTTTCATTGTCAAAAGAATTTCAGGTTCAGTTCACTCAGCCAATTAGATTTCACATATATTTTCATCGGTCAGTTGTGGAGGTCTGATTGGTTAAAGCTTTATTTATATAGTACCTTTTAAACAGTGTATACAAAGTAGCCTACTTTACAAAGAGATGCATAAGTGCATTTGCACAGAATGCATAATTGCATTTGCACAGAAGCACTAAACGAAGCTTCTTGTGCCAAGAAGCTCCAACATAACTTTATGAGCATAAAACTCCTAACACATTAAAATCTGTCTTTCTGCATTGCAAATAACATTTCCTTTCATATGTTAGAAAAATCTTTCATATGTGCAAGCTTTAGTCTTATTGCATAAACCAACTTTCTCTGTAAGAGAAAGAAGGTTATTTAGCATATGAGGGCTTGCATTCTATTCATTTGCTTTGTTGCACAAACGTAGTGTTACTGTTTACAGAAGCG
>NW_015645545.1:226172-228326 GCF_001515625.1 Sinocyclocheilus rhinocerous
TGTAACATAGTGTTAGTGATCACAGAAGCTTCTTGTGCTAAGACTCTCTAACATAACTTTATGAGCCTAAAACTCCTAACACAATAAAATCTGTCTTTCTGCATTGCAAATAACATTTCCTTTAATATGTTAGAGAAATAGTTCATATGTGCAAGATTTAGTCTTATTGCATAAACCAACTTTCTCTTACAGAGAAAGAAGATATTCAGCAAATGATGGCTTGCTTTCTCTTCATTTGCTTAGTTGCACTAACATTGTGTTACTGATCACAGAAGCACTAAACTAAGCGTCTTGTGCTTAGAAGACCAAACATAACTTCATGAGCATAAAACTCCTAACACATTAAAATCTGTCTTTCTGCATTGCAAATTCTCTAACATAACTTCATAAGCATAAATCTCCTAAGACATTAAAACATGTCTTTCTGCATTGCAAATAACATTTCATTTCATAAGTTAGAAACATGTTTTATGTGGGCTAGCTTTAGTCTTAACATCGCATAAACCAACTTTACGCTGTAACATAGTGTTACTGATCACAGAAGCTTCTTGTGCTAAGACTCTCTAACATAACTTTATGAGCCTAAAACTCCTAACACAATAAAATCTGTCTTTCTGCATTGCAAATAACATTTCCTTTAATATGTTAGAGAAATAGTTCATTGTGTTACTGATCACAGAAGCACTAAACTAAGCGTCTTGTGCTTAGAAGACCAAACATAACTTCATGAGCATAAAACTCCTAACACATTAAAATCTGTCTTTCTGCATTGCAAATAACATTTCCTTTCATATGTTAGAAAAATATTTCATATGTGCAAGCTTTAGTCTTATTGCATAAACCAACTTTCTCTGAAAGAGAAAGAAGGTTATTAGCATATGAGGGCTTGCATTCTATTCATTTGCTTTGTTGCACTAACGTAATGTTACTGTTCACAATAGCGGTAAACTAAGCTTCTTCTGCTTAGAGTCTCTAACATAACTTCATAAGCATAAGTCTCCTAAGACATTAAATCATGTCTTTCTGCATTGCAAATAACATTTCATTTCATAAGTTAGAAATATCTTTTATGTGGGCAAGCTTTAGTCTTAACATTGCATAAACCAATTTTCTCTTAGAGAGAAAGATTGTTTTCATCAAATGTGGGCTTGAATTCTCTTCATATACTTAGTTGCTCTAACATAGAGTTACTGATCACAGAAGCACTACACTAAGCTTCTTGTGCTAAAAGCTCTAACTAAGTTCATCAGCATAAAACTCCTAACATTAAAATCTGTCTTTCTGTATTGCAAATAACATTTCATTTAATATGTTGGAAAAATCTTTCATATGTACAAGCTTTAGTCTTAATGCATAAACCATATTTCTCTTACAGAGAAAGAAGGTTTTCAGCATATGTGGGCTTGCATTCTCTTTATTTGCTTAGTTGCACTAACATAGTGTTACTGTTCACAGAAGGACTAAACTAAGCTTCTGGTTAGACTCTCTAACATTACTTCATGAGCATTAAACTCCTAACACAATAAAATCTGTTTTTCTGCATTGCAAAAAATATTTCATTTCATATGTTAGAAACATCTTTCATGTGTGCAAGCTTTAGTCTTAACATTGCATAAACCAACTTTTTCTTACAGAGAAAGAAGGTTTTCATCAAATGTGGGCTTGAATTCTCTTCATTTACTTAGTTGCTCTGACATAGTTTTACTGATCACAGAAGCACATCACTAAGCTTCTTGTGCTAAAAGCTCTAAATAACTTCATGAGCATAAAACTCCTAACATTAAAATCTGTCTTTCTGCATTGCAAAAACATTTAATTTCAAATGTTAGAAACAGCTTTCATGTGGGCAAGCTTTAGTCTTACCACTGCATAAACCAATTTTCTCTTACAGAAAAAGAAGGTTTTCAGCAAATGATGGCTTTTTTTCTCTTCATTTGCTTAGTTGCACTAACATTGTGTTACTGATCACAGAAGCACTAAACTAAGCATCTTGTGCTTAGAAGATCAAACATAACTTCATCATCATAAAACTCCTAACATTAAAATCTGTCTTTCTGCAATGCAAATAACATTTCCTTTCATATGTTAGAAAAATATTTCATATGTGCAAGCTTTAGTCTTATTGCATAAACCAGCTTTCTCTGTAAGAGAAAG
>NW_015645545.1:228336-229153 GCF_001515625.1 Sinocyclocheilus rhinocerous
AGCATAAATCTCCCAAGACATGTCTTTCTGCATTGCAAATAACATTTCATTTCATGAGTTAGAAACATATTTCATGTGTGCAAGCTTTAGTCTTACCATTGCGTAAACCAACTTTCTCTTACAGAGAAAGATGGTTTTCAACAAATGTTGGCTTGCATTCTCTTTATTGGCTTAGTTGCACTAACACAGTGGTACTGTTCACAGAACCGCTAAACTAAGCTTCTTCTGCTTAGAGTCTCTAACATAACTTCATAAGCATAAATCTCCTAGGACATTAAAACATTTCTTTCTGCATTGCAAATAACATTTAATTTCATAAGTTAGAAACATATTTTATGTGGGCATGTTTAAGTCTTATTGCATGAACAAACTGTCTCTTACAGAGAAAGAAAGTTTTCAGCATATGTGGGCTTGCGTTTTCAGCATATGTGGGCTTGCATTCTCTTTATGGGCTTAGTTGCACTAACATAGTGGTACTGTTCACAGAAGCACTAAACTAAACTTGTGCTTAGAGGCTCTAACATTACTTCATGAGCATAAAACTCCTAACACATTAAAATCTGTCTTTCTGCATTGCAAATAACATTTTTTTCATAAGTTAGAAACATCTTTTACGTGGGCAAGCGTTAGTCTTACCATTGCATAAACCAACTTTCTCTAATAGGGAAACATGGTTTTCATCAAATGTGGGCTTGCATTCTCTTCATTTACTTAGTTGCTCTAACATAGTGTTACTGATCACAGAACCGCTAAACTAAGCTTCTTCTGCTTAGAGTCTCTAACATAACTTCATAAGCATAAATCTCCTAAGACATTA
>NW_015645545.1:229998-232848 GCF_001515625.1 Sinocyclocheilus rhinocerous
GGCTTGCATTCTCTTTATTGGCTTAGTTGCACTAACATAGTAGTACTGTTCACAGAAGCACTAAACTAAACTTCTGCTGAGCGGCTCTAACATTACTTCATGCGCATAAAGCTCCTAACACAAACAAATCTGTCTTTCTGCATTGCAAAAAATATTTCATTTCATATGTTAGAAAAATCTTTCAAATGTGCAAGCTTTAGTCTTATTGCGTAAACCAACTTTCTCTGTAAGAGAAAGAAGGTTATTACCATATGAGGGCTTGCATTCTGTTCATTTGCTTTGTTGCACTAACGTAGTGTTTCTGTTCACAAAAGTGCTAAACTAAGATTCTTCTACTTAGAGACTCTAACATAACTTCATACGCATAAATCTCCCAAGACATAAAAACATGTTTCTCTGCATTGCAAATAACATTTCATTTCATGAGAGAGAAACATATTTTATTTGGGCATGCTTAAGTCTTATTGCATGAACAAACTTTCTCTTACAGAGAAAGAAGGTTTTCAGCATATGTGGGCTTGCATTCTCTTTATTGGCTTAGTTGCACTAACATAGTAGTACTGTTCACAGAAGCACTAAACTAAACTTCTGCTGAGCGGCTCTAACATTACTTCATGCGCATAAAGCTCCTAACACAAACAAATCTGTCTTTCTGCATTGCAAAAAATATTTCATTTCATATGTTAGAAAAATCTACTTAGTTGCTCTGACATAGTTTTACTGATCACAGAAGCACTTCACTAAGCTTCTTGTGCTAAAAGCTCTAACTAACTTCATGAGCATAAAACTCCTAACATAAACATCTGTCTTTCTGCATTGCAAAAACATTTCATTTCAAATGTTAGAAACAGCTTTCATGTGAGCAAGCTTTAGTCTTACCATTGCATAAAACAAATTTCTCTTACAGAGAAAGAAGATTTTCAGCAAATGATGGCTTGCTTTCTCTTCATTTGCTTAGTTGCACTAACATTGTGTTACTGATCACAGAAGCACTAAACTAAGCGTCTTGTGCCTAGAAGACCAAACATAACTTCATGAGCATAAAACTCCTAACACATTAAAATCTGTCTTTCTGCATTGCAAATAACATTTCCTTTCATATGTTAGAAAAATATTTCATATGTGCAAGCTTTAGTCTTATTGCATAAACCAGCTTTCTCTGTAAGAGAAAGGTTATTAGCATTTGAGGGATGGCATTCTATTCATTTGCTTTGTTGCACTAACGTAGTGTTTCTGTTCACAAAAGTGCTAAACTAAAATTCTTCTACTTAGAGACTCTAACATAACTTCATACGCATAAATCTCCCAAGACATAAAAACATGTTTCTCTGCATTGCAAATAACATTTCATTTCATGAGAGACAAACATATTTCATGTGTGCAAGCTTTAGTCTTAACATTGCGTCAACCAACTTTCTCTCTAAGGGAAAGATGGTTTTCATCAAATGTGGGCTTGCAATTCTCTTCATTTACTTAGTTGCTCTGACATAGTTTTACTGATCACAGAAGCACTTCACTAAGCTTCTTGTGCTATTACAAGCTTTAGTATTATTGCGTAAACCAACTTTCTCTTATAGAGAATGATGGTTTTCATCAAATGTTGGCTTGCATTCTCTTCATTTACTTAGTTGCTCTAACATAGTGTTACTGATCACAGAAAGCGCTAAACTAAGCTTCTTCTGCTTAGAGTCTCTAATATAACTTCATAAGCATAAATCTCCTAGGATATTAAAATATTTCTTTCTGCATTACAAATAACATTTGATTTCATAAGTTAGAAACATATTTTATGTGGGCATGCTTAGGTCTTATTGCATGAACAAACTGTCTCTTACAGAGAAAGAAGGTTTTCAGCATATGTGGGCTTGCGTTTTCAACATATGTGGGCTTGCATTCTCTTTATGGGCTTAGTTACACTTACACTTACACTTACACTTAGTTCTGTACTGTTCACAGAAGCACTAAACTAAACTTGTGCTTAGAGGCTCTAACATTACTTCATGAGCATAAAGCTCCTAACACAAACAAATCTGTCTTTCTGCATTGCAAAAAATATTTCATTTCATATGTTAGAAAAATCTTTCATATGTGCAAGCTTTAGTCTTATTGCATGAACCAACTTTCTCTGTAAGAGAAAGAAGTTTATTACCATATGAGGGCTTGCATTCTATTCATTTGCTTTGTTGCACTAACGTAGTGTTTCTGTTCACAAAAGTGCTAAACTAAAATTCTTCTACTTAGAGTCTCTATCATAACTTCATAAGCATAATATATAGTGAAACATGGTTTTCATCAAATGTGGGCTTGCATTCTCTTCATTTACTTAGTTGCTCTAACATAGTGTTACTGTTCACAAAAGCACTAAACTAAACTTGTGCTTAGAGGCTCTAACATAACTTCATAAGCATAAATCTCCTAACATTAAAATCTGTCTTTCTGCACTGCAAAAACATTTCATTTCATAAGTTAGAAACATCTTTCATGTGGGCTAGCTTTGGTCATAACATTGCATAAACCAATTTCCCTTACAGAGAAAGAAGGTTTTTAGGATATGAGAGCTTGCATTGTCTTCAATTGCTTGGTTGCACTATCGTAGTGTTACTGTTCACAGAAGCACTTAGCAAAGCTTCTTGTAATTAGTAGCTCTTACATATCTTCATGACCATACAACTCCAAAGATATTTAAATATGTCTTTCTGCATTGCAAACAACATTTCATTTCGCTTGTTAGAGACATCTTTCATGTGGGCAAGCTTTATTCTTAACATTGCATAAAACAACTTTCTGTTCTAAACTAAGAGTCTTTTGTGCTTAGAAGCTCTAACATATCTTCATGAGCATAAAACTCCA
>NW_015645546.1:0-4169 GCF_001515625.1 Sinocyclocheilus rhinocerous
TTGTATAATAAAAATGTAATATGCCTTCATTGAAGGTCTATACAAAAGCATTAAAAAAACACAATACATTTCCGGTGATGGAAACAAAACTGGATTCATAAAATCAAATCCAATAATGATGTTATTGACATCTAATACAGATGTTTTCCAAAGACGTTGCTTTCCTCCAGATGGCGCTGCAGGCTAAATGCTTTTGTTGAGATTGAAGTTCAGCTGATGGAGGAACAGAAGCTCTTATTCATCAGATGATTTCAGCAACTGCTGGAAGTGTTTGAACAGACCATCATCTCCAGAATATCTGCTTTCTCCAGCTTGGAATCAGGCTGCTGCTTGAGGAACTCTGGAGCCAGAAGACACTTGAGCTGCTCGATGCTGCTGTTGATACGATATCTGCGCATCTTCTCTACCCTTGGCTTTCTCAGCTGCAAATGAAGACAGAAAAGCATTAGGAAAGTGTCTTTCAAATAATCCAATGATTTAGAAGAGCAGTGAAAGCTGCTGCAGTAATGCTGCTGTAAGTAGGATATGAATGTACCTTGTTGTTGAGAGGGAGCTGCTCCTTTGAGATGATTGTAGGTGTCATGTCTGGATCTCTGTGCTGTAGATCTCTCTGTTCAGAGTGAGTCTGATTTGCACTGGCTGCAGCTCCTCTATTTATACTCCCAAATCTCCATATGAATGTGTGAGGCTTGAGCTTGTTGGAGTTTCTCACAGTTTGGAGCCAATGGAAGAGCTCAAACAGACAATGAGGGATGTGGGCCGCCACATGCTCAATGATCCTCCATCAGGGGCTCAAAGGAGCAGGTGGAGGGAGAATCTGGGAAAGTGCTGACCTGTAGAGAGCTCATGTTCACATCAATGTCACTGAAGCAGCACACGCTCGTCATTACTAGAAACACGTGGAGTCAGTGAGCACGCGTACATCACTGTAAAATGCATTATACACACGCACACACGTACACATTATAAAGCAAAAAAAAATAATCCCATGCATTATTGACTGGATTTACTTATGCAATTGTGTGTAAAATTAAGTACTTTAACAATTTGCAATTTATAAATCATATCATAATTTGTGATATTCAGCATTATCATTGCTGCCGTGACGTCACACACACACACGATGGTCTCCAGATGAAACAGATGTGTGTGTGTGTTTGTGCTGGTCAGTGTGAGTAGATCTCATGTGAGGTTCCCACACTGACTCTGTGTTCACATCAATGGAGCACAAAAGCATCCAGAGTCCTGAATGAAGCATTAGTGACACTGAAGACTTCAACCTGACGTCACCAACCATCTGGAGGGAAACGTCCTGTTAGTTCATTTCACAAATTTCATACCATTGCATAAATTGGTAAAAAAATGGAAATACGGAATTATAAAAAAAAAAATCCTTTAATTTTTTCAGAAATGTGTTGATGCAGTATTTCAAAAATGCATACGTCTGCATTACATTTGTATGATTTAGTGTATTAATGCCTTGACTAGATGTGCACAAATAAAAAAGTATTATTTAAAGTATTATTTTTTCCTGCATTGCAAATAAAACCTAAAAGGCTTCTGTGTACATCAAATCATTCAGCAGCTCATTACATGTATAAAAGTGCACTGAGAACCACAGCTCCTGGGGTTTTCCACGCTTGGCTCTGAATGGATGCTGACTGAACAACAGAAGTGTGTCTCTCTATCTGTTGCTCATTCATTCACACACCTGTCCGTCACATCCTCAGGGCATTTCGCTTTACTGGTCATTCATTAGAAACTGTTGACCATTTCAACCATGAAACAGTCTTGACTTGCCACAAACTCACCTGAAGAAATGACGTCAGCCGAGTTTTTTGAGTAGTGTTGGATGGATGAATGAATGAATATGGGAACAAATACATTTTCAAATTTTTCAGGTACAGTAAATAAAACTCAAAGCAATTCACAATTCGTTTTATAGACAATGTAAATGAATTGTATGGCTTAGTAGTTTAGAGTTTGTGCTTGCCAAGCTGTAAACAATCAGCGATTTTGAATGAGCCTACTTTCTGACGTAAGAAATAGAAATAGAATGCACTCAAAATATAGGTGACTTTATTCTTTATCGACTCTTAACTATCGGAGACCAAAAGGAAATATGACAAAGTGGTCACAAATAACGTAAAGCAGCAACTTTAACTAGCTATTTTAGCGACACTAAAAATAACCCCCAAATGTACGCATTTTCAAGAAACCTTAAAGTTTTCTAAGCTTGTTAAGTAGATATGACAAGTTTTTTTTTAAAACCGCCTATATTCAAATTGTACAAAATCAGAGGAAGATATAAATGCAATAAAAATCATTTATTTTATAGAAACAAACAAGAGCATATGATTAAAAATCATCACAAAAACAACCAAATGATACACTGTATCTTTAAAAATGAAATAAAGGTCTTTTTTGCATGTCCTCCAAAAGAGAGCATGGTCAAACGTTTTTAAAAAACATTCAGTAAATTTCTCTTCAAGAGCAAAATACAGTAGAATTTTATGAATCTAAATGCACAAAATGCATCCTCAGCTTGGTGGTTACCACAATAATGTACATTACAATCAATGCACAACTTCTTTTATAAGCCCTACGAGCCTTTCCAAAATGTGCAGTGACATTATCAGAGTCCCTTAGAGAAAAAAAAGTCCAGAGAGAACAAGCAAAGTGCTATTTTCCTCTGAGGTAGATGTGCGAACACATACAATCACATCAAGTGCTTGGCTTGTTAACCCTTTTCATTTGCAGGTCAGTCTGTGATGGACGTTCGCTTTAAAACAATGGCGTCACATCCTGATCTGGAGCGGGAGAAAGACGCAGAATTTCGCGAGAACACCTGGAGTAGCCGCTGGGGAAGATCAAGGCCTTTTTTGAGCTAAAGAAGAACACGGTCTTCTCCAAAATGTCAGATGCGGGAATACCATGCTGGAGGTGGTCTTCAAAAGAAGATATGAGTTTCTCCACTTTGCTGAAACATTTTCTCTCCAAGCTGTAGAGTTTGCACCTGCAGTCCAGAAGAGAACATCTTTAGTGTATTTGTAAGTATAAATGAGATCAAATTTATGAAGCATGTAAAATTACACTATTGCAAATACTTAGATGCCTTTCTTACCTGGCATAGTGAACGTTGTCCTGAGGGGTGATGTCCATGTAGGCAGGCATGTTTGATGCTGGTGTTGAGTTTCAGGAGTTTAAAGATCTCTTTGGCTCTTCTTCAGTGGTGAAACCAAATCCCACACAAGACCCTCAATCTAGCCCACTTTTATACTAAAATGTATCCGCAGCCGGCCAATCAGAGAGCAGAGAAAAATGGAACAATAGGCTTGTCATAATTTTCATTGGTCCTTGAACTTTTAATTGAGCTCTTTAGTGGACAGGTGGGATTTTTTTTCTCTAGTGCCATCTGGAGGGTCAGCCATGGGAGAATAACTGAGGGCATGAGGACTCAGGATTTCTCTGTTCTCACACTCGGATTAGCAATGGGGATTTGTGGAAATATTTACTGTATGCATATAATTTAGCTGTAAACTAAATTTATAGTTGGGTGTAAAATGTTTTAACACAAATAAAAGTATTTTAATTTTTAATCCATGTTGACAATGTTTTCAGTGTTAAATAATTTAACTTTTTTATATATAAATAATTTTGATTTTTTTTTAAAGGCATTTCATAGGGAAAATATACATCTCATATACATCACTAAAACACATTAATAAAAATATGTAAATTATGTAGCAATGGGAATTTTTGTGGAAACATTTACAGTATGTCTATGATTCAATCACAAACTAAATTTATAGATGGGTGTAAATATTTTATAATTGTATAATAATAATAACATTTTTAATTTGAAATAGATTTCCTTTTTTAAATTAGCTTCTGAAGGCATTTAAAAATGACAAAAAATATATGATCTAAATTGAAATGATAAATTATAATTAAATAGGTTTCGATTAAAGTTATTTTTGTATTTTTTAAGTACATTCCAATATTTTTACAAACAAATATGTAGCAAGGGATTTATGGAAAATATTTACTGTATCTGTATGCTTATAATTCATTCACAGACATGCAAAAGATTTAATGACTATGTGTACTTTTTTTTTTTTACAAAGTATTTCTTTTTTTAAATAAATATTTAATAATAAATAATAATA
>NW_015645546.1:4431-9318 GCF_001515625.1 Sinocyclocheilus rhinocerous
ACATTCCAATATTTTTTACAAACAAATATGTAGCAAGGGATTTATGGAAAATATTTACTGTATCTGTATGCTTATAATTCATTCACAGACATGCAAAAGATTTAATGACTATGTGTACTTTTTTTTTTTTTACAAAGTATTTCTTTTTTTAAATAAATATTCAATAATAAATAATAATATTCAATAATAATTATTAATATTAGCAATAATAAATATTCATTGAAATCAAGAAAAAATACAATAGGAATATTTGTAAAAAAATGTTTTTTTAACTATTTAGAAAACATTGCTTTGCCAGACACTTTATAGAATACAATCTAAGCACACACACAAAAACAAAACAAAACATAAAAAAAAAACAGAAAGTCATAAAATGTATCACTGAAATGCTCACAACACATTTAGTAAGCAACTAAATAAAAAAAACTGAATAGCATCCTTCAGGCTTCCCTCCAGAAACCCAGTTAGTCCAGCCCTGTGGGAACCGACACACTTCTATTGTATGATTGATTTAATGTGATGAATACAGAAGTGTGGGAAGCCGTGTGTCTCTGTGGCTCCACCAGCTCCATGAGCATTGGGGCGTGTGATCGGGGTCCACATTATGCCGTGAACCAGCTGTGTGTGTGTGTGTGTAACACAAGCCTGAGAACAGGTACAACCACAGATCTCATAGAACAGCTGCTTCACCAGAATATCCTGTTACATATAATACTGCATCATTACAGCATTTCAACTGATTTTAAACTGCAGCCGCATGTGCTGATTTTATTCATGAACAATTAAACTGTAAAAAAGAATCATATGTAAATACACACCTAAAAGAATATATGCATTTAAATTATTTTTAAAATGTCATTGCTTTGCACATGTCAGTCAAGGCTTCTCCAGGTGTGTCCGTGAGATTGTGCACTTCCTGTCCAAAGATGAGATAAAGACAGAGAGCCAGAGAAGACTGCTGAAGCACTTCCAGAAGCTGCAGACTTCATGTGAGCAGAACAGGAGGGAAAGTGTCCTGCCAGACCAGAACACCTTCAGTAAAGAGATGAATGTCATCAAGAGCTCCATCTTAAAGACTCAGACTGAACGTCTGCACTAGACTCAGTGGAAAATTGTTCAATTTTCCTTTTTGAGGAAAAGTGCTTATTAAATTCCAGTTTGGAATTTGTCATTATACAGTGAAGACTTGGCTTCACTTTATTTTACATTAGATGTAATGCGCTTGAATGTATAATTTGCAAGGCATGTATTCAGCTGTTTGAGTACTTCCAACTTCATGTGATTCAACATGTGTTTAAAAACATTTCGGTTTATAGAAAGAATGAAATTTCCCATCTATTTTGATGGGTTATCTACTTATTTTAAGTGATCTCAAATTGTGCTTCACATTGAAGCTAGATTTAATTTTAACCTCTTAATGAGCCTTTGAATAAATAGTTATTTCTCATTGTTTGAGCATGTTTGGACAAATCTTATCAGATTATAAAGTTTTAAACAGTTCCTTTTGGGAACAAGTTTGTTACTCATTCCTTTCATAAAGGCATGTATTGTGATGAAAACTGTTAGATTTTCAATGACTCACTTGTATTGTATCAATATACATGTGTATTTGACATTGCACGTGTAATGTGCAACACATCTGTTTTCTCATTAGAAATCTAATAAATTAAATTGCTCTTCAATCATCTTTTGCTTTTCACTGGTATTGAAAGTTATGAGCAGAACATGTTTAACACAATAAATCTTTAGTAAGTAATACCGGTTACAACATGTTAAAACAAGTTGGATTAAATAACAAAAACGCCTTTACAAAAGGCATGGTTAAATTCGAGACTAAAACTCAAATGACATGATTTTCTCGTTAAGTTATGCTTGCCATAGCCTACACTGTAGACAATTCTCTAACTAGATTAAATCGAAAAGAACATGCAAATGTTACATTAAAAAGCAACAAAGTGAATACGCCTAAACAAACGTTATGTCAAGCAGATAGTCTCTAAATTAATTGTTCTTCCACGGTCTCCATAATGGCACTCTTGACGATGATCGTTTTGGTGATCTGCGCACCAATCCACGCGCCGTGGAGGCCATTAAGTGCATCTGATTGGTCCTTTGCAGCACGTAGAATCGTTTGATCGCCTCTCTGTCGTCGGGCGTCAGGTGTGCGTGCAGAGACACGTGACGCAGCGTCTCCTGTAAGCACTGCGAGAATCCGCGCGCGTAGCTGGAATTGGCGCGTTGTTTTAAAAAAATCAACGGTCATCTCCAGAATATCGGCTTTGTCAAGTCTAACAAACTGCCGCTCGGACATTGGTGTAGTTTTGTTAAATAACTCTCTCAGATTTTCGATCAACGGAATCTCCAGAATATCGGCTTTGTCAAGTCTAACAAACTGCCGCTCGGACATTGGTGTAGTTTTGTTAAATAACTCTCTCAGATTTTCGATACTGCGGTTGATTCTGTCTCTCCGTGTTTTTTCCACAAGAATCGTTCGAAACTGCGTAGAAAGAAGAGAAAAACGGTAAGTTTGACAGTGAGTTATGGGGTAAAATAGAGATCAGAAAGGTCATATTACACTTACTTTGTGGTTCTCAGGACATGATATGCTCTCACGGTATTGACTGACCGGTGCCATTTTGGGATGATTTAATTTTTAAAAGTGTGTAAAATCCTCCCCTTGTCATGTGAAGTCGAGCGGTTCGCTCTACTTATAGCTGAGGTAAGAGTTATTTCACACTGCCAGCCAATCAGAGACGAGCGCGAGCCGCGGGCTTTAAAGTGGAGACGGCGGGTTTACGGCACACGAGCTTCCTTCCTCTCCAGCTGTGGGAAAACACTGTCACGGGCCACTAAAGTGTGCCTGACACCCGCTTAGAAGTCCAGTAGTGCTGACAAGACCAACAAGTCGCTGTGAGGCAATAAAACAACTCAGACACGCTTCAGACAGAGAGTCTTTGATCCTGAGGTCTTATTGCTCCAGTGAAAACGGACTTTCCCAGCCTCAGGTTCCAGTTTATTGCGCTGATCTGTGTTATAGAGGAATGCTGATTTTTCGAAGTGAATTTTGGATGTGATTTTAACAATGTAATCTGCTCATGCTTGAGTTCATTTAATGTTTACATTTCTTTTTAGCTGATTATCTGAAAAAGTTTAAGTTGAAACTTTTAATTCAGATTCCACATTTCAATTTGACTTAAAGAGAATTTGGTCTTCCTGATAGAAATCATTGAAATAATCTGATTAACTGCCACATCAAAACATTTATTAGTAACAGACGTTATTTATTTATTATTATTATTATTGTTGTTGTTTATTTATTAATATTTTTAATAAATAATCTACATTGACTTGGGGAATAGTAATATAACTCCTGAAATAATATGAATATTTCTTCTTCTTCTTTTTCTTTTTTTATTAGTTTCACTAAAAATGAAATATGAATATTTACAAAAATATTAAAATTATTAATATATTTTGAAAAAGGTTTTTAACAAAGTATAGATCCATATTTAGTCTTAAGGTTTTTAGAAAACATTAAACTTAAACATCTTATTTTTACTTTTGAATGACCTGGCTTTTTGAAAAACATGTGCTCTCGCCATGATTATGGCCAGAAGCTGACATGGTGGAAGGAGAATATTTAATTCCCAGCACTGGATTGTGTTAGTCAAGAAAATGTTTACATCACGTGTAGATAAAAAAAGTGCATGCAAATCTTTAGTTTCATCACATATTTATATCATTAAACACTTAGTTTGGTTATTGAAAGACTGATTGACCTATTGATTAATTGGAACTAGATAAGGTAAATGCAAGTCCTGTGGGATTTGTACTGCCAGTGTTTGATTTGATTTGTGGAGGACGCCTCACCCACTGGCCTCTGAGTGTGGGAAAGCTAATCCTGACTGGGACTCATAGCTTTGTAATGCTAATGAGCTCCTATAAATAGAGGAGCACGACCCTCATTCCCAACACAACTGACTCGCTCTCCTCAGAGAAAGTTCTCTCCATCTGAAAGAATGGCTCCAACCTACAAGACTGACTACTCTAAACTTTCCATCAAGGAAAAGCTTAAAGTAAGTATTTTTGACACTTGAAATGCAATTGTTTCTCAACATTTCTCTTTTGTTCTGCCATGAATTTTGAAGCAAACAACTAACCGATTGTCTCCTTCCTCAACAGTTGAGAAAACCAGTGGTGGAAAAGATGCGCCGAGATCGCATCAACAACTGCATCGAGCAGCTCAAATCCATGCTGGAGAAGGAGTTCCACCAGCGGGATCCAAACACCAAGCTGGAGAAAGCCGACATCCTGGAGATGACGGTGGTTTTTCTGAAACAGCAGCTGCAGCCCAAGACCTCGGCTCCACAGAAAGCCCACTTTGACGGCTATTCCCAGTGTTGGAGGGAGACCGTGAGCTTCTTATCTGGAAACACCAAGGTGGATGCTGTACGTCAGCATCTGAACCACTGCCAAGAAGCCCAGAGATCATCTAAAGACCTCACTCACATGTCTCCAGCTTCCCATCAGTCCACCAAGGTGAAGCAGGAACCATGTGCTCACAGACCTCTCTGGAGACCCTGGTAGACGATGAAAGACTTCCACAGAAAAACTAGATGGTGGTTTTACCGTCTCTTATGTTGTAGGAGATGCTTCCTTCTCTAAGTTAATTTAAATTTTTAATATAATTAAAAAACATTTCTATGAACGTTAAAACTGGGGGCAGTCGTGGCCTAATGGATAGAGAGTTAGACTTGTAACCCGAAGTTTGTGGGTTTGAGTCTCAGCTCCGGCAGGGATTGTAGGTGGGGGGAGTGAATATCCAGCGCTCTCTCCACCTTCAATGCCACGACTAAGGTGAATCAAAGAATCCTTAAAAAAAATGTA
>NW_015645546.1:9428-19282 GCF_001515625.1 Sinocyclocheilus rhinocerous
TTCACTACTGTGTGTGTGTGCACTTGGATGGGTTAAATGCAGAGCACAAATTCTGAGTATGGGACGCCACACGTCACTTTCACTTAATTTCTTGAAAGAATGTCTTTTTATGGCACTTCTGCTTAGTTTATGGATGGAAATGGGTTTCACAATGTGAAAGTCTAATTTTCTACAGGTGATTATATTATATTATTATTATAATAATATTATTATTTAATATATAATATAATTATATTATTATTGCAACACCTCTATAGTTTTCCTCATGGATGGACAGAAACTTCGCAATGAAGAGTCAATGAATATATGTTTAACTCCTGTGGAGTCAAAGACAAAGTGATTATTTGCAATGTTTGATATGCAAATGTTATAGTTTCTTCTTATGAAGGATGTGATTTTTTTCTAATATATAGTGACACTGTATGTTAATTGTGCAAACATAGTCACATAGAAATAAACACTTTTTGAATATAATCAGTACTGCTTTCCTCATTATTAATCAAAACAAATGCTTTGTACTGCATGCTCTTAATGAACCTTTGAAATTTAAACAGTGTTTTCAAAAAACCACCACCACACTTGTCAAATTATCAAGTGGTCTCAATTTCACCTGATGTGAGTCCATTTACACTTAATGGTCAAAGAATATCCCAAAATGACTACAAAAAGTCCTTGTGTGAGCATTTACATTTATGCATTTAGCAGATGCTTTTATCTGAATGGGGCACTGGCATCTTTCAAAAGGTATTAATATGTACCTTTAGGTACTAATATGTACATTTTAGGCATTAATATGTATCTTTAAGGTACTAATATGCACCCTTTAGGGGTAAAAAAAAGTACAGAAGTGTACCTTTTGAAAAGGTTCTGCCAGTGACAACTTTTGTACCTTTTTTCTGAGAGTGTATACATTTTATCAGTGTGCAAAAAGCCTTTGTGCATAACATTTTTTTTGGGAAACAATTAAAAATTTATTATCCCTAACACTACATGTTGGCCTATTAAATGAGCATAAAACCACATGCCAGCTGCTATAACTTTAGAAATATCTATATTTGTCCCATGTGTCTTCAGTTTTAATATCTTAAACATTTTTTACGTCATGTGATAAATGGCATGTATTAAACTAGACTTAGCTGAGTTTGAGCATGACTATAGAGTTGAGTGTGTGAGAAAGAGCGCAGGGGCTTGATATTCGTGTTTGTACTTTGAAATCCTTGATAATAGGCGCTGTGTGCTGTCAGCTAGTTTCATCAGACAGCTGGTGTGGCTGACGGGGTGGGGGCGCTTAGCCCATCATGTGTGGGGCCGGCTTCTCCCAGGATTTCCCACACCCGTGACTCTGGCTCCCGTTTCAGATCCGACATGAAGGAAGTGTGCCGTGCTAAATCATCCATTACGTATGGTGGTGTGAATCCTGACCCGTCCCTTCTATTGCCCCAATTCAAACCTGAGCCCCCTGGGAAACAGCTATCCACTTGTTGTTTGAGTCTACTTGTTGCAAACCTGAAGTGGCGTATTGTTACGGGTCATGTGAATTGTTAAAGTTCTTTATATTTTAGAAACTGTTTTCCACAATGTGGCTTCAGAACAATTGACATATACTAAAAACAAGACAAACATTAAAAAACAAGAAGATACAGTATAATTAAAACCATGAAAAAGAATAAAAAAATACAAAAAAAAAGAAAAGAAAAATAACCATGAGATATGCATTGTTGTGGCAAACTGTTGGTTGCTCTTGCTCCGCCCTTCCTAACTAGAGTGCACTAGCCAGAGTGCACTAGAATTCACTAGTGAGAGAACACCAGGTGACGGTAGTTAAGTTAATCTATTAATTAGCAGGGCAGAACAGACTTTATGTAGAGTAGCAGTGGTTTGAACAAGGAAAAAGATTCCTTTTTGTGCAGAGTTAAGCTACTACAACAAACTGAAGAAGCAGCCGGTGAGCTTTAATATTTTGTACTTGGGTTGTTTTGTTCAATCATGTTGTATTTGAATATCATTAGTTTTGTATTAGTTTGGTTTGTGAATTAGGTCTGGTTTTCTATATAGAGAGTATATTTAAATTAAAAGTTGTAAAAAGTTTAAAATCATTTATTTAAAAAGTAGTGTATTTGGTATGTAAAAGTATATAAATGGTTAAATATCTGTTGTCTACTTGTATGATATTCTTTGTTAATTTAAAAAAGAACATTTTTGTATACAAGTTTTGCTTGGTATTTTTGATTATATTTATTAGTGCTCTTACAGTGGTGTTTGTATTTGTCTAAAGGTTTTTCACCTGCTTGACTAATGACTGGCTGATTGATCACTGCATCAAAAAATCTGAAAAAATAAAAGAAAGCAAGTATGGTCAATGAGTGGAATCCGGTGGAATTCTTGTAGTGGGCTGTCTTATCAAGTGGGAGAGTTCTGCACATTGAAACTTTGTAAATGGTGAAACCACTTGACATGCATTAATTAATATTCAATTTAAAATACTTAATTTAAATAAAATTCTTTTAAGTGTAAAATGAAAAGCAGTTGGTGCACAATTTTCACTCAGAAACTGCTAGTAGATTTCGCAATTAATTTACAAAGAAAAAGAATTGAGCATGAATTTTTGAAGTAGAAAGACTGAAATAGTATTTCCTTACAAAAAGTAGTCCAATGTTTTTTACAACTTTGAAGTCATTTAAATTTTTTTTTACAGTGTATAAAATAACATACAGAAATTATAAGAATAAAGAAATATAAAATGACAAAATAATTTTAAATTTATAACAATAAAAAATTATAAAATGTTTATTATAATCTAAAACAATGTTGAATAAAAATGCAGCATTATTGCATAAATAAAAGTTTTACTCTTTTAAACCGAAAACACTTTAAATACTTCAAATAAATTGTTTATAAGTTTGGAGGTCAGCAACTCCAAAAATTGTTACCAAATTAGACTTTCGACATGAAACTGAACAGCTATTTAATATTTAATCTAAGTTAAAGTAAAACTCAGAATACCTCAGAGTTAATGACAGTGTTATTTTAGTATCATTGAGATGCTTAATATTTTGAATTATATAATTAAATTATTATTTTTGTATTTTGCATTATATATTTTTTTTGATTTTAGTTAAATTAATTGTTTTGTTTTTATTTCGTTTAATGTCTATTGTTTTTATTAATTATATTTTAGTTTTAGGTTATTTTAGTACATCAAGTTCATTTCAATGATGCTTTGGCAACTAGCTAAAATTAAATTTCAAAAACATTTGTATATTTTTAGTTAATATTTATTTCAAGTAGTAGCAACTCTTACTTTTTTATTTTTTTTATTTTTTATTTTTTTACTTTATATAATAACCCATGATGCACAATAATTTGCATATTAAATAGATTTTAAACATGCCACTAAAACATGTTCAGGAATTTGCAAACTTACCTGAACATATAAGTGATACTAACTATTCATCATTATGTAAGCTCGATTATGTACATTATTTATTCATCCTCCACAATAGAAGAGGCATCAATTATTTCATGGTTAACTGGCCTCGGGGCTCCCACGGAGGGAATGGTCTTCCACACACCCAACGTAACACAGGCAGGTTGCTGTACTTTTATTACCTGGGAACATCAGCGCTCGCTGATAAGGCTTCTGCAGACGGAGACTGTAGACATATGATCATTTCCTAAGGGATGCAAAGGAGATAGATAAGATGTCGCACACCTTATCAGGCAGAGACATGGATCTTGTACAACAGCTGGCTGGAAGAAAAAAATATTTTTTTGCAGAAATGCTAATGGGTAAATTATAGATGTGATAGTAAAATTAGCAAAAATATCTATATGAGGATAAAATATTTAATTGTATTTTAATATTTTATACATGGACACTTATTTACATATACACATAATTTTATAATAAATAAAAATACAAAAAGGATTTACTGTAAAATTTATAATAGCTCTATTAATAATTATTATAAAGTAAACATTTTTTTTTAAATATTACAATACAAAATACAATAAAAATGACAAATCTTCATAGGAGATCCTGTACAACAGCTGGCTGGAAGAAAAAGTATTTTTTTATCTTTAAAAAAAATGAAGTTGTAAATAAAACAAAGATTATTGGAGGATCTTTTACAAGAAAATACTATTTTAGTTTTCTACTTCGTTTCATATTTAATCCATTGTGTTAGGTTTCTTTGAAACAACTTTTACTCAAATGTCTAGTAAATTAATTGCAAAGTAAATCCTGTTTAGTATTATAATTGTTTTATTTACAACTTTTTTACAGTGTAAAAAATATTCATGTTTGACTGATTCATTTAGTGAGACTTTCTGTAAGAAATATAGTAATGCCAACAGGTTCTCAAGTGAGACGAGTGTCTTTATTTATTTATTTTTTAGTTGTGTTTTAATATTATATACAAATGCACAAGATTTTATACATTAGAAAATTAATAAAAAATAATTTCAATGTAATATAAATTATTAAACTGAGTACATTAATTAATTTATAATTAATGTGTCATTTGTGTTTAAAAAAAGATTCAAATAATCCATTGCTTTTTGGAAATTAAATAATAAATAAAAAAATAATAGAAATGACACAATAAATAAAATACAATAAAAATGTCATAAAAATGAAATGAAATAAAACGGAAAATGATTGCATGAAAGATATATATATATATATAATAGATACATAAAAATTAAAAAACACAAATGACACATTTTCATAATATTAATTATTATTCTAAAAAGAAAGGATAAAATGAAATAAAAATGTGAAATTAAATAAAATGTAAATATCCTTCTCTTTTGGAATATGATTGCAGGAAATATTTTTAAAAAGTAGCCTATATAAATAAAATACATATACAATAAAAATGAAATTTTCATAATAATTACTGTAAAAAAAAAAGATAAATTAGCAAAATACAATGATAAAACTGAATACATATGACAAAATAAAATGTAAAAATCCTTGTCTTTTGGAAATTGATTGCTCTATTTATATTTGTTGTAAAGTAAAAGGAATAATAAATATAATGATCAAAATGGCAAATGTTCAACAAATTAAATGACTGTAATACAATTAAATCAATAAAATACAATGATAAAATTAATAAAATTAATTTTTAAATAAAAAATGTAAATTAAATGAAATGTAAAAAAAAATCCTAAAATGAATCTTCTATTTTTATAAATAATGCTAAAATAAATCGCATATCACAGGTGCCGCTGAATTTACCCTCTCTTTTATTGAATATCTTCCTTAATGTTGTGCTTGAATTTAACTTTATTTTTAATTTCATGTTATTTCACATATTCCGCTTCTAATAAACGATACAAAGATATTTTCTCTGTGCTCAGATCATCAACACTGGTCACCCAATGCCAGATGTTTTTTTGGAGGGAAACCTGCTCTATTTTCTTCAGTTTCTTTCTTCCTTCTTTAAGACTCCTGTTTCCAAACAGTGACTCATTCTGACAGAAGACACTGATAGTTTAATGGCTAGACTGCATTCCACCATAGAGCTTCTCATCGTTCGGAGGAATAAAGGCGCTCTCTCTCTCTCTCTCTCTCTCTCTCTCTGTGCGTGTGGTGTTGTGGCAGTGTGTCCAGCTGCAGGTCGCTCCAGTGAGGAATGTGTGAGAGCTCTGGTCTGTGTCTGCTTCCCACACTTCGGCCCATTGAGAGCCGCCCCACCCTGCTGCCGCTGATCCAGCGCGCCTCATTATTCCCGCTCTCAATAGACCATCTGGTCCTCTGCTCGTGCACACAAAGCTTCCCGCTCTCCCACACGCCCCTTCAAGCCGCAGGTACGCTTTCACTCCTGAGGAGAGATTGATCTGCACACAATCCCACCAGCACAAACAAACATGGAGGCATGTGTGCAAAACACGTTTCTGCATGCCTCTATCTATCTATCTATCTGTCTGTCTGTCTGTCTGTCTATCCATCATTTAATAATTTATAATTAACCATAATTATATGTACATATTTAATCATTTTTAATTGAACAATTAATTAAAAATGCATTTATAATAGTTTTTAATCAATTGGATATTTTTTTATACAAATATGTATATATTTTCATGTAATAAACATATTTAAATGAATTATTTTAATGCATATGATTTTCTTTTTAATTTGTTTTTAATAAATTGTTAATAACAAATAAAATAACAATTTTTGTTTATTGAATATAAAACTGTTTAAATTAATTTATTTTAATACATATATTTTACTAAATATTTAAACAATGATAATAAATATTTTATTTATAATATTTTTATTCATTAAAATAGTTCATTTTATTTAAAAACAAATGCATATATACATATACATGTTTGTAACTGTTCAAACAATTTTTTTAATATACATGATTTTTTTACATTTGAAGTTTGTTTTAATAAATTTAACATTTTTAATAAATATTCAAATGATAATAATTATTATTTTCATTTAATATTTTTATTGATTAAAATATGAAAACTTAAAAAATGTCCAAATTAATTTTTTTCAATACACATACATGTTTGCAATAGTTTTTAAATATACTAAACATTTTTAAATTGGCAATAAATATTGATATTGTCATGTATTAAAAACTGTTCAAATTAATTATTTTAATATATGCTTTCTAATAAATGAAACATTTTTAATAATAAAAAAACAAACATTTAAATTATCCAAAACTGTTCAAATTATAAATTATATACTATTATATATTTAATTTAGTAAAAAAAATGATCATTTGAAGTGTGTTGCTGTTCCAAAGATGAGACCACAATTCAACAATTGTTTTCCTGCAGAAAAAAAGGACTGCTTTCCTGTTTTTCCCTCCGTTTTAGTTTTAATGACCACAAACACTCTGGCAAGACTTAAGGGGTTTCAATGGGCAGAAGGTATTGGACAATGTCACAGTTTGGCGCTCTAACTGCCTCTTTTCATGCGTCTGTGCTGTGAATGCCAGAGCATGTGATGCTGGAATGTCATTGAGCTTCTCTCACATCAAGACCCCAATTCCTCTCCGGCGAGCAGAGGTCAGGGGCTTCCCAGCTCCACATTTTTATGAAGAGATGGACACTTCACACTGGGCACACCGCGCTGAGCATCTGCTTCCCTCTGTCTGTCTGTCTGTGTGTGTGTGTGTGTGTGTGTGAGAGAGAATGAGAAGAGTGTTGGACAAGGGGGCGCCCACATTCAAAGACCCTTTTGCAGAGCAGGATGGAATGTATTGTGGCTTTACCAGTCAATTTTGGCGGGAGATGGGAATTGGTGTGGGAACGGAATTTGGGGTTAACTAAACCAAAGCACCTCCTCATAGACACAGAGAACAAGAGATGCACTTGTTCATAGATCAGTCGCTGTAATGAAGAAGAATATTTAGCATTTCTCACACTCTTAAAAAATAAAGGTTGGTTATTGGCATTGATGGTTCCAAGAAGAACCTTTAACATCTATAGAACCTTTCCACTGGACGAAAGGATCTTTCTAGTGGAAAAAGGTTCTTTTGGATTATTAAAATGTTCTTTACGCTTATTGTTCACTAAAATGTTCTTTGGGGAACCAAAAATTCTTCCATGGCATTAATGCAAAACCTTTATTTTTAAGAGTTCCATTTTAGGTTTTTTTATAGTAGAAAAAAAGGTTCTTTAGATCATGAATGGTTCTTTGGGGAACCAAAAGTACTTCTTTTACAGTCTTAACTATTTTCCCTCCATCGCTTTTGACACCTTTTTTGATAATTATCACAAAAAGTTTTGATTTAGATCCTGTTGAATGTTTGATGATCGCGTTATGTTACATATGCATCTGCTTACAATCGTTGTTTCTGCTTCTTCTTTGGAGTTTTTTGATCCAGGGATTCAGTACTCTTTCAGAAGATGTGTAATAGCGCCTCCTACCATATAACAGTAAAAACACGGAAAGCCAGAAAATTCTGTCAATGGCGGGAAAGAGTCAAAAAAGCGTGTTTTTGTAGTGATGCCATAGAACCAGATTTTGTTTCCCAAAGACCCTTTCAGTCAACATTTCTTAAAAGAACCATTATTTTCTTGGAGTGAAGAACATTTGAATGATCTAAAGAACCTTTTCGCTATAAAGAACCTTTCGTGGAATGGAAAGATTCCATGGATGTTAAAAGTTCTTCATGGAACCATCAATACAAAGAGCCTTTATTTTATAAAGAACCTTTATTTTTTATGCCATCACTGCACATCTTTAAGTGTGCAGCAAACCAACTTAAGTTAGTATTTTGCAATATTGTTATTTTAATGGGTGTAAAACATACGTGCAGTAAGTACATCAACAGACTGCATGGCCACTAATTGCTTTAAAATAACATTATAGTAACCCCGAAGCAATTTACAACTGCATAAGTGAGCCAAGTGAACTGAGCATGAACCTCGCATGTGAAAGGCTCGACAAAACGCCTGTCAGCGCTGGGCTTTGCTGACCACACTTTCCCGCGCACAGGAGCCAGCTGCGCCTTTGAGCTCTTCAAAGTCTAATCCTGGAGCCCGTGTTGTCCCAACTTTCCCACAGCAGCTCTTCAATGGGGCCCAATAGAAGTGTGCCGCAGTCCCCAGCGCATTAGTAATGGGCTCTCAATGAGGCAACCAGTCCCCCCGGGGTATATTGAGGAATGATTAACAGAATAATTAATCCTAAAGGGCCACACTCAACTGTCCTAAAATACTTCTTGAGCTTAAATATAAGGTGAATACAGAACAAATGAATAAATAATATAAATATGAATAGCCCTTTAATAAAATGTTAATTGACAATACAGCATGAAACAATCATATAAAACATGCTAATACTAAAAAAAAAAAAAAAAACTCCTACCATATAACAGTAAAAACACGGAAAGCCAGAAAATTCTGTCAATGGCGGGAAAGAGTCAAAAAAGCGTGTTTTTGTAGTGATGCCATAGAACCAGATTTTGTTTCCCAAAGACCCTTTCAGTCAACATTTCTTAAAAGAACCATTATTTTTTTTCTTGGAAGAACATTTGAATGATCTAAAGAACCTTTTCGCTATAAAGAACCTTTCGTGGAATGGAAAGATTCCATGGATGTTAAAAGTTCTTCATGGAACCATCAATACAAAGAGCCTTTATTTTATAAAGAACCTTTATTTTTTATGCCATGCCATCACTGCACTTCTTTAAGTGTGCAGCAAACCAACTTAAGTTAGTATTTTGCAATATTGTTATTTTAATGGGTGTAAAACATACGTGCAGTAAGTACATCAACAGACTGCATGGCCACTAATTGCTTTAAAATAACATTATAGTAACCCCGAAGCAATTTACAACTGCATAAGTGAGCCAAGTGAACTGAGCATGAACCTCGCATGTGAAAGGCTCGACAAAACGCCTGTCAGCGCTGGGCTTTGCTGACCACACTTTCCCGCGCACAGGAGCCAGCTGCGCCTTTGAGCTCTTCAAAGTCTAATCCTGGAGCCCGTGTTGTCCCAACTTTCCCACAGCAGCTCTTCAATGGGGCTCAATAGAAGTGTGCCGCAGTCCCCAAGCGCATTAGTAATGGGCTCTCAATGAGGCAACCAGTCCCCCCGGGGTATATTGAGGAATGATTAACAGAATAATTAATCCTAAAGGGCCACACTCAACTGTCCTAAAATACTTCTTGAGCTTAAATATAAGGTGAATACAGAACAAATGAATAAATAATATAAATATGAATAGCCCTTTAATAAAATGTTAATTGACAATACAGCATGAAACAATCATATAAAACATGCTAATACTAAAAAAAAAAAAAAAAAAAACTGTGGTAAGGTTAAGGCAAGTATTGATCAACAGGTAAGTATGTTGAACCAAAACTGT
>NW_015645546.1:19495-34144 GCF_001515625.1 Sinocyclocheilus rhinocerous
ATCCTCTCTCTCTCTCTCTCTCTCTCTCTCTATATATATATATATACAACAGCCGCTTTAATATACTTTTACGTAAACTGACGCTTTAACAAATAAAATCAAAATATACAAAACTTAAAATATGTAGGCTATATAATAGAAAGCATATTATACATATGTATATCAATCATTCATATACTTATGTTTTACGATACGTAAAATAAAAAGTAAAATATTTATAGAAAAACTATTTTAAAAAACCACACAAATAAATAAGTACTGACTACATATTTACGTTTTGTACTTTATCTTATCTAATAAACCATTAATATTAGTAAATTCATCAACAATATCAGTGGACACCATATGCCAGATGTTTTTTGGAGGGAAAGTGTGTGGTAAATAAAGTTATGTAGCCTATATCAAATATTAAAATACATAACACACACACACATACATATATATTAATATATATATATATATACACACACACACACACACACACTTGTGTGTTAATTAAGGGCTAAACATCTAGTCATTGTAAGCCTTTCAAATAATTGTTCAGAATCTCGTCTGAGAGAGATTTTGAGCGGGAAGCGTTTGAAAGTTTTCATAATCTCCATTCACTTCATTGATCCTCTACTTTCCCGCCGGAACAGCCACGCACGCTGTCAAAGGCTCGTGCACTCCTGCAATTTCGCGCTTCCCATTCTCAGCGTGCGCGAACACACACACTCCAGTTGTTTGAGCGCGCACCTCTATTGTTTCCCAGCGAAGGAGGATCAGGCTAATTTAAACTTTCCCTATTGACCTGTCAGCCGCATTCTGATTGGCTCAAAAGTGTGGGAAACCGAGGACGCGCGGGATCAGGGCGCATATAAGGGGATGAACTTTACGAGAAGAAACACACAAACTGCAGAAAGAATGGCGCCTACTGTTTGCGAACTCACTCAGGCTGGAAAGAATAAAACTAAAGTAAGTATTTACCTGTTTAAGACCTCCTTTCCACTTCCACTCGAGTGTTTACTTACGATCCGCTCTCTAACCAAACCTTTAACTTTTTTCCAGATGAGGAAACCAGCGGTGGAGAAGATGCGCAGAGATCGTATTAACAGATGCATCGAACAGCTAAAAGTTCTTCTGAAAGCCGAGATAAAAGCCAGCCAGCACTGCTCTAAACTAGAGAAGGCTGACGTCCTGGAAATGGCTGTCATTTACCTGAAGAACAGCAACCCGTGGCCGCGGGCGTCGTCTCCGAGCGCGGATGCGCATGCGCAGAGCTACGCCGACGGTTTCTCCAGGTGTATAGAGGAGACGGCGCGATTCCTGTCGGTTCACAGCCAGCAACAGATCACCAAGCCAGTAATGGGACCCTTTGACGGAACCCAGCGAGCCAAAGTGAGCGCGCAAGACCGCTGTCAGATCGCGTCAAAAAGCACCGGAGAGCAGGCGCTTTGGAGACCCTGGTGATCTTCATAGCATCCTTCTGAAGACGTACAGAGAACGGACGGTTTTCTCTATTTTTTTAATAAAATGTTGATGTAGACCGCAGCTGTCATGACGCAGAGAATGTACCAGTCTACCCCATGCCTGAGTCTGAGAGCACGCGCTACTTCACCTGTGTGGAGATCAACTTTATTTACATATTGTAAAAATGAGTACTACGTCACCTCATTAGGTTTCTGTTGAAAATAATATCTTTAATTAGATTTGTTACCTTTTAGAGGTGTTAAATCTGTCATATTGATGGAATGTGTAAAAGTGTCTCATGTTGAGTTCAGGAGAAAAATAAACTAAAGTTACACGTTTCTGTTCCTGGTTTATTTATTTATTTTTTAAATAAGGTCATAACTTAAATACTATACTTTTAAACTAGATCTGTAGTATAGAAAAACCCTATCAATTAATTGAAATTGCAGTTTCCTTTTATGGTTGGTTATTGGTTTGTTTTATTTATTTTTAATGAAGTCTTAGTTTTTTTTTTTTTTTTACTGGATATAGAAAATCTTTAAAATGAGACGTTTATTTATTTTTTGATGAGATCATAACTTGAATTTTTTTTTAAAACCAGCTATTTAATATGTAAAACCATAAATATTAACCATACATAAAGTAATTGCAATTAATAGTGAATACCTTCTAACACCCGTACTTATAGCTATAATATGGCACTACTTTAATTTAATTAACATCCTGAATAGGTTTATTGAATCATGCTGAAATGTTTTCTGACAATTAAAATTTGGAGTCAGCTGCTAAATTAATAACCTATATAAGGATATCATTTACATAAAAAGCAATATTTCAACAAAACATTCCAAAGCAAATAAGATTTCCATACTAAGGAATCCTGCATTTTTCAGATTCTGGAAACGGCATGCTTCTTTGTCTACTGCGACATAATTATTCACACTTGGGGTTTCTCTTGATTGAGGACAGATCCTATAAAGAAAGAGGAACTGGCTGCGTGAGAGAGGACAGAGGATGGGTTCTCAGGCCCTCACATAGTCCTCTTGAATTTATTGTGTGTTAAGAAGTGTGCCTTCACAGCCGTATGGCCATAAAGCATCTGTCTGAAGTGTGGCACGCTCCTGCGCCGCGGCCGCTTTGATGTCAGTCATATACTGTAAGAGCCCACAAAATGTGTTCCTGTGGAGTCAGGATCCAGAGGTGGCTCAACACAAATAAAACTCTTTGCTTGATTCAAACACAAATAAAGAACAGCAAAGGCACAAACAATTTTTATACAAGATGACAAGAAATCTATGTTTTCAGCACTTAAAGGAGTAGTTCACCCAAAAATCTAAATTCTGTCTTCATTTACTCGCCCTCATGCTGAACACACAAAAAAAGATATTTCGAAGAAATAGTAGCCATTGATTTCCATAGTATGAAAAAAGGAAGTCACTGGCTATTGTCAATATCTTCTTTTGTGTTCAACAGAAGAAAGAAACTCATACAGGTCTGTAACGACATGAGGGAGAGTAGCCGTTTACACTACGTTTTCAGCCAAAAATGGGAAACGTTTTATGCGTTTTGCCTGTTCGTTTACACGACAACGGTGTTTTTGGGACTGAAAACGCATATTTTTGAAAACGGGTTTCAAAGTGCAAGTTTTTGAAAACGCCACCGTTATCGTTTCCGTGTAAACACCCAAAACGGGAATCTTTGAAAATGGTACTGTTGTTGCTGCTCAAGAGTTTGCTAACGCTTCTTCAGCAAAGTGTGGATTTACCAATATTACAACCAAAAGCGGAGACGCATCATATACATCATATAATCGTCACTTCCCTACATCAGGTACTGTTTACTAACAAGGTGACAGTGCCAACTACTGGCCTGGGATACGTAATACAGCATTTTTGGCCGTTTTGGCGGATATGTGTAAACACGAATCGTTTTGAAAACGTTGTGTATACGTAAAACTTTTTAAAAACGCAAGGGAAAAACGTTTCCGTTTTTGACTACATCGTTGTCGTGTAAACGTAGCCTAAATGATGACAAAAATGTTTTCTTTGGGTGAACTATCAAATTAAGGGTTTAGCAGTTCTTTTGATTCTTGTGCATATGACACTTGAAATAAAATACAAATATTGATTGAAAACGGAACCTAAATCAAAATGAGAATAAGTTGAAGTAATAAAATCACTAACACTAAACTGTTTTAAATATTTCTATTTAGCTTTCATTTATTTTTATTTCAAACTAATAAAAACGATAAAAGCAAAAACTAAAATGCAAAGTAAATACATAAAATAAAATATACTAATAACTAACTATAAACTATAAATAAAATAACAAAACTGACCAAAGCACAAACTTAAACTAAATGAAAAACAGAACATATTAAATTAGAAAGTTCATTCAAAATATTAATAAATACTATGTGTATATAGTAGTATATATTGGTCTGATTGGAATTCTATACATAATAGTTTAAATTCTTTATGATTTGTTAGAGGTAAATCTCTTCACTCAAGTGTGAATGTGTCATATACAGTATATTTGTGCAGAGCAGATCTGCAAAACAATGTAGCAATAAAACCTTGAAAATTCAAGGTGTCGGCAGCAAGTCTAAATAGTATTAAAATAAAAGTAAATAGAGCTAAATGTATCTGTGTTGTGGCTTTGAAAGACTTATTTAATAAACAAAGTCACAAATAAATCCATCATCCACACCAAGTGTTTATTGAGGCACAGTAAGTTGTTAGATTGCACTGCCAGTGAAGGATATTTGGACTGTTTTTGATACCTTGCTAACTGAAAACACTCCATCCTGTTTGCCTTCACACTTATATGTAAATTCTATTAGAATGCTACAGATTTGAATTAGAATGTCACATGTAATTCTAATCATTTAAATAAGCTCATCACGTCAGTATAAATGTAACAGTAGGATTGTTTCCTTCCACTTATTTGATAATTATGTAAAGATAGAAATCTGTTTACTGTCTTGATATGTTGAAAGAAAGAAAAAAATCACACAGCACATGATAACAGATTAAAGTGGAAACTTTTCAGTGCATTTGTTTGAACTCTTGATTCCTCATATTAATGATCCAGTGATATCTGAAGGCTGGACGGACACCAGATGCAACAGAAATCTGCAAAGATGTGCAGTTCCTTGAGTACATTCACACTAGCTAGAGCCATCGCTGCTGGTTTGCATGTTGAAATCATCACCAGCAGAGGGCAGGTTTCTGTTTAACAGTCTAACGGCCTTCTCGACTGTGTTTTCAGGATTTTAAGAAGGGGACTGATTGCTTTATGAGTCTTGATGGAGGGATTTAGGGAAGGAAAGCATTTGGTTCATGATCTCTTAGCCCATGTAGGGATATTTCCATTCTGTAAGAGGTACGTGGGTTTGCTTGACGACCTGCGGGGACGTCCATCGGAGGACATAGTGTGGGCCGCCGGGCTTGTCGTTGGTGCCTGGAAAGATAATGTCAAAATGAATTCTGCAGGCATGAAATATATTGGCTGTTTTATATTCACTGATTTTAGCTTGCACATATATTTCACCTTTTTAATTAATTAATTAAAAATATTTTTTCAGTTAAGAACGTAAAAAAATATTTTAAAAAATAGAAAAAATTTTCCAATAAATAAATTATGTTTAAGTTTTGACTCGTTTTTTTTCCCATTTAAAACAAGCAATGCATGTACATTTCTGTTTGCACATTTTTTTTTATTTATTGTTAAACATTTAGTTAAACAAAACAATTAAAAAATGTTTATATATTTTATAATGTTAAGTAGTCATTTAAAGCATTTCTGCGGGCAAGAGATGTGAAGTGTTTTAAAGAATATATTTGAAGAATATATATTTAGAAGAATATTAAGAATATTTAAGATATTATATATTCACTGATTTTGACTTACACTTATATTTAATAATAAAAAAAAAACTTTAAAAATCTTTAAAAAAATATATATTTGTTTTCCATTAAGCAAATTAAAAGTTTTGTCTTTTATCTCAGAAATGCATATGCTTTTATTTGACAATTATAAAAAGTTTACACATATATTTCACTTTTTTGTTTTTTTTCTCGTATCTCAGAAATGCATGTGCTCTTCTGTTTTGAACATTTTAAAATTATTTTTTAAACAAATTAATGGACAAGTCAACATTATTTTCCTGTAAAAACTCCAATTTAACTTGTAATATTCAATCTTTAATAATAAAAAAAATTCTGCAGGCATGAAATGTGAATTTTATTTTTTTTGGTAAGCAAAGTATATATTTGAGTATATATTTATATTTTATATCCACTGATGTTGACTTGCACTTCTTTCAATTGTATATTTTTATTAAACCACTTGTATTATTCAGCAAAAACCAGCTTATTGAGCTGGAACTACTTTTCTAGCTGGATCATTTTTGGTTTCTTTTGGCAATACATTTAAACGAGTGTGTATTTCAATGTTTATTTTGGACCCAGAAATCAATTATTTTGACTTTACATTATGCCACAGACTCTGTGTACAGAGTCTGATTGAATCTGGATCATTCCTTTGGTTGGTCGATGGTTTTCAGTTTACCTGATGCTCTGGCGCCACCAAATGGCTGCTGGGCCACAATGGATCCTGTCGATTTGTCATTGACATAATAATTTCCAGCAGCATTTCTCAGAGTCTTTCCTGCCTCATTAATAACAGCCCTGAAACAAGCAACCACATTATAAATGCATGTTAAAGATGTATAAGTCTAGTTACGGAGATATGAGTGTCTGGACATCCTCCAAAATATTTTTCCTTTTAAAAGCTGGGAATGTGCTGGTCTGAGTTTAATGGATTTCATTTACATACTAACTTAATCTAGTCCAGCAACTGATAATGAAATGGTAAATGCATGAAATGGTGCTGCACTCACTTATCTTGGGAAAAGATGGCTCCTGTCAGGGCATAGGGAGAAGTGTTGTCTATTAAGTGCAGAACCTTCTTGTAGTCGTTTTCAGGGTAAACGTAAACTGTCAGGATAGGCCCGAAGATCTCCTGAAACAGCAAAGAATATATATATATATATAGAGATATTTAACAATCACTGATTCTGACTTGCAGTTATAGTTCTATGGAAATGTATGGAAAAAGGAAACTGTGACATTTATCACACAATTCAGACTTTTTTCAGAAGTGTGAGACATAATATCACAACTCTGAA
This sequence comes from Sinocyclocheilus rhinocerous, assembly GCF_001515625.1. NCBI lineage: Eukaryota > Metazoa > Chordata > Actinopteri > Cypriniformes > Cyprinidae > Sinocyclocheilus > Sinocyclocheilus rhinocerous. Next base: position 26,136 of record NW_015645546.1, read on the forward strand.
AAAGTCAAATTTGTGAGAGAAAAAAAAAAAAGTCCAATTTAACATTTTTATTCCATGGCAGAAACAACGACAACAACAACAAAAAACAGAACGTAAGATATAAGCAAGATGAGATGTAAACTCAGAATTCAGAGGAAAAAAGAATTGCGAAATGTAAATTTAGAATTCACAGAAAAAAAGTCAAAATTGCGAGATGTAAACTCAGAATTCAGAGGAAAAAAGTCAGAATTGCGAAATGCAGACTGAGAATCATGATGAAAAAAGTCATTGCGAGATGTAAACTCTTATGTAGCCTAAACGTAGAATTATGAGAAAAAAAATCGGAATTGCTAAATGTAAAATTACAATTCACAGATAAAAAGTCAGAATTGCGAGATGTAAACTCAGAATTCAAAGGAAAAAAGTCAGAATTGCGAAATATAGACTGAGAATCATGATGTAAAAAGTCATTGCGAGAATTGTGAGATGTCAACTCTTATGTAGCCAAAACTGAGAATTAAACAGAAAAAAATTCGGAATTGCGAAATGCAAACTCAGAGTTCACAGATAAAAAGTCAGAATTGCGAGATGTAAACTCAGAATTCCAAGAGAAAAAGTCGGAATTGCGAGATGTAAACTCAGAATTCAAAGGAAAAAAGTCAGAATTGCGAAATATAGACTGAGAATCATGATGTAAAAAGTCATTGCGAGAATTGTGAGATGTCAACTCTTATGTAGCCAAAACTGAGAATTAAACAGAAAAAATTTCGGAATTGGAATTGCGAGATGTAAACTCAGAATTAAAAAAAAGTCAGAATTGCGATATGTAAACTCAGAATTAAAAAAAAGTCAGAATTGCGAGATATAGACTGAGAATTCAAAGGAAAAAAGTCAGAATTGCAAAATATAGACTGAGAATCATGATGAAAAAAGTCATTGCGAGAATTGCGAGATGTAAACTCTTATGTAGCCAAAATTGAGAATTATGAGAAAAAAATTCGGAATTGCGAAATGTAAACTCAGAATTCCAAGAGAAAAAGTCGGAATTGCGAGAAGTAAACTCCAGTCAGAACTGAGATAAAAGGTTGCAATTAACTTTTTAATATTTTTATTCTGTTCCAAAAATAAGCTTCCATATATTTTGCTTATTTTTTAGTTTAAAAAATAAAATTGAACAATTTTTCATTAAGTAAATTCTATAAGCCTTCAGTTCTGTTAAAGGGGTCATATGACGTTGCTAAAAAGAACATTATGTTGTGTATTTGGTGTAATGCAATGTGTTTATGCGGTTTAAGGTTCAAAAAACACATTATTTTCCATATAATGTACATTATTGTTTCTCCTCTATGCCCCGCCTTTCTGAAACGCATCGATTTTTACAAAGCTCATCGGTCTGAAAAGCGAGGTGTGCTCTGATTGGCCAGCTATCCAGTGCGTTGTGATTGGCCGAATACCTCAAGCGTGTGACGGAAATGTTACGCCCCTGTGCCCGGACGAGACTCATACCTTGTCCAAATACCCACACTTGTGGTCTTTGCACTTGACCACTTGAACACGTATATGATGCATTTCCTGTATTTGGCCCAAGTGTTCAAGTGAGGATGAAGACCACAAGTGTGTGCCGAAATTTTCATTACCTGATGGGACACACTTATAGTGTTGTAAAAATGCAAGTGTTTACATAGCTTTATTTTAATCGCATCATATGACCCCTTTAAACAATGCAAGTAAGTGCACTTCTGTTCATATTTCATTTTTTTAATTTTTTTTTTATAAATCAAACAAATTAGCATTCAACCTTTCGTGTAAAAGCTTTCATTTAACCTGTAATATTTCTCTAATCAAAAATAATTGTTAATTTATAATGTCAAGTATTAATTTAGGGCAAATGGTTGATATAATCAGATCCTGGTATGTTCTCATTATCTAGATCACTCATTCGGGCGACTGTGGGTGGTAACCGGGTCAGCTGAGACCATCCGTGTGTGAAGATAAATGAGGTTAAATGGAAGAGATTGGTTTAACTAAACAAACCAAAGTCCATCCATTCACCGCCCTGAGCCTCTGTGAGTGAGTGTGTGTGTGTAACTGTAATCCTGAACGGGGAAAAACCAAATAAAGATGTCAGCCATTGTGCAATTTGGCATGCAACAATTTTTATACCTCATTCATGATTTTCTCTTGTGGGTCGGTGGTTTCAATAATGGTGGGTTCTATGAAATATCCTTTTTTATTATCACAGTTTCCTCCAGCGATGATCTTCAGATGTGGAGAGGTTTTGGCGTGTTCCAGCCATCCCTTGCTTCTGGAGAAGGACTTGAGAAAGACATTAAGAGTGTTTATTACCTGAGCAAGAAGTAAATCAAAAATGTGATACATTTACTTTCTTTGTTATTGGATTAATAGGTTGTTGGTTTGTACCTTGTCATCAATAACTGCTGAGAAGAAAGTGCTGAAATCTTCAACTGGCTTTGAAGTGAAACAGAAAAAAGTGAAAATGGCAGTAAGTTCAGTTTGTAAGAAAAATACTGTTACTGTCCACCACTGCCTGTGTCAAAAGAACACTTTGCAGTTGCAAAACTCTTCCACTTACGTCTCCCACTTTGATCTGTTTGAGCACATCCAGGAGTTCCTGTTTGATCTGAGGCCACAGTGAGTCTGGTACGTACATCCTGGAACAGGCCGAACACTTCTGTCCTCCGTACTCAAACGCCGAGCGGATGGTGCCGTTCACCACACTATGAACGTCTGCGGACTTGTGCACAAAGTGGAAGTTCTTGCCACCGCATTCTAAAACAAGCATGAGAAACAAGAAATTAAACATACACTTTGTTTTAGAATTTTAAGTCAAACATTATTAGAATTCAATTCTTAATGCTATTGGAACACAAACCTCCAGCAACACGAGGGAAATTCCTGTAGATGTCCAGATTCTGGGCGACCTGCTTCCACAATCGTTTGAAAGTTCTGGAAACGTTTCCAATTTTTTTTTTTAAATTAAGCAGAAAAACATTGATAATAATAAAAAATGTTTGTTGAACAACAAATCAGCATATCAGAATGATTCCCGAAGGATCACGTGACACTGGAGTAATGATGCTGAAAATTCAGCTTTGATCACAGAAATAAATTACATTTTAAAATATATTCAAATAGAAAACAGGTGTTTTAAATTGTTAAAACATGTCACAGTATCACTGTCTTTACTGTATTTTTTTATCAAATAACTCAGCCTTGGTGAGCAGACAAAAACATTGAAAAATCGTACAGATTCCAAACATTTGAACTGTAGCGTAGGTTAAAATGCTACAAAATGTAGGCTTCAACCAAGCAACACATCCAAGAGGTTGAAATTTTCACTTTGCACTGTGAGACCACAGAGTCTGACAAACTTTAACTCAGACAGAAGGTTATACTAAAGATAAGAGGGTCACGTTTTATTTTAAGGTCCAATTCTCATTATTTACAAACTTTTGCCTCAATAAACTACTAATTTGCTGCTTATTAATAGTTAGTAAGGTAGGATTTAAAGTAGTTAGTAGGGTAGTATTAGGGATGTAGAATAAGATCATCCAGAATATGTGCTTTTTAAGTACTAATAAACAGCCAATATTTAAATAATAGGCATGCTAATAAGCAACTAGTTAATAGTGAGAATTGGTCCCTATACTAAAGTGTTACTGATAAGAGTAACGCAATCCCATTACATACTGTATGACTGAGTCAACAAGCATAGAAAGAGACGTACGGCACACTGCCAGTGAAGTTAATGCCAGCCAGGTGCTCAGAGGACGTGATGGTGTCTCCAAACACTGGACCATCGGCTGGGACAAACTGGATGATACTGGGTGGCAATCCAGACTCTCTCAGGATCTTATAGACGGCGTAGCTGGCAGACATGGCTGTGTCACTGGGTTTCCACAACACCACGTTACCCTGAATGCATTTATGTGACAAAGTCAGTCGTAGAAATGAACCAAAACACTCAAGTGGCGCTGCATGTCACTACTAATTTATTTTAAAGGGACAGTTCACCCAAAAATGAACATTTTGCTGCACCCAAGAGTAATCCACACAACTCCAGTCCAACAATTAAAGCGAAAAGCTGTGAGTTTGTAAGAAACAAATGTATCATTAAGACATTTTAACTTTAAACTGGCCAAAATACATATTATGAGTCCATAATCCATAATAACACTTCCTCCAGTGAAAAAGTCCATTAACTGTTGTCCTCTAACATCAAAATCCAATGACATATTTATTTAGAACCATTTTGGACTGTTTTCGCTTGAAAATGCTGCTTGGCCTGGGCATATTTCTCTCCTGATTCAGACGAGACTAAAAAAGATTATGGGCTCGTATTTTAGCTGGAAGCAATCACTTGAAGATAAAAACGTCTTAATGTTGGATTTGTTTCTTACAAACTTGCAGCTTCTCACTTCACAAGACATTAACTGATGGACTGGAGTGGTGTGGATTACTGTAATGTTTTTATCAGCTGTTTGGACTCTCATTCTGACGGCACCCATTCACTGCAGAGGATCTATTAGTGAGCAAGTGATGGAATGCTACATTTCTCCAAATCTCTTCCCATGAAGAAACAAACTCAACTAGAGGTGCATCTCAATAAATTAGAATGTCGTGGAAAAGTTCATTTATTTCAGTAATTCAACTCAAATTGTGAAACTCGTGTATTAAATAAATTAAATGCACACAGACTGAAGTAGTTTAAAGGGGTCATATGATGCTGCTAAAAAGAACATTATTTTGTGTATTTGGTGTAATGAAATGTGTTTATGCGGTTTAATGTGTGCATTGAATTAATTTAATACACGAGTTTCACAATTTGAGTTGAATTACTGAAATAAATGAACTTTTCCACGACATTCTAATTTATTGAGATGCACCTGTACATCTGATGGCCTAGTACATTTTTCAGCAAATTTTCATTTTTGGGTGAACTATTTCTTTAAATGCAGACAATTTTAAATTGTCTTTTAAAAGAGAAATTTAAAATATTCAGCAATATTATCAGTAAGACCGCACTGCTTATAGCTGAAATGAACTTGTTTTACAATTAATGAATTTAAAATATAAGTATAAAGAAATGTGTCTTGTCATCTCACCATGATAGCAGGGGTGCCGGCCAGGTTTCCACCAATTGCTGTGAAGTTAAATGGCGCGACAGCAGCTACAAAACCCTAAAACAAGTAAAAGGCAAGGTAATGCCAAATAAGGGCTTGCACAGACAAAACTGTTATGCAGTCATCTGATTATTTAGAGAACGCACCTCCAGCCCACGGTACAGCATGGTGTTAGTACTTCCATCGCTGTCTAACGGCTGCTGCTGTTCCAGCTGAATCGCATGTTTGGCATTGAACCTGAAGAAGTCAATGAGTTCTGCAGCAGCGTCAATCTCAGCCTGGACCACAGTCTTACCCTGAGACAAGGAGCAAAGCTCATTTGTTTAATGGAAAGCCAGCATAAATAATCCCACATGCAAAGGTGTAACGAACTGGTTAACGTAAGTAGTAACCAGCTCCAAATGTGCAAAAGTACACCTGTCCGATCATGGTCTTGGCCAGAACGTCTGCTCTCTTGGGTCCACTGATGATGTCAGCAGCTCTGAAGAAGATCTGGGCTCGATCTGCAACGGGTTTAAGATCCCACTCCCTCCGAGCATCGACCGAGGCCTCGATGGCTTTATTTATTAGCTCCTTAAGACACAGCCACACAAAGTATGAACAAAAACAACCTCATTCCATGCCAAATTCATTACTTAGAAAATGGATTTTACAAGTTCAAGTGAACAGTCAAGTACTGCTCAAACACATTTGCAGGATTTCCTCATGTGAATGTTATAATTTACAGTATTATCACACTGTACCTTATCAGCATAGCAGAACTTGGACACTTTGTGAGAGTGGTTGAATGGCTAAAAGGAGAAAAAAGAAAATAATTAAAACGGACTAAAATCACACAAAACAATAACTTCAATATAACATGATAATATATAATGTAAACATTGAAATAAAATAAATCCACACTGTCCTATGATTGTTTGGAGAGAGGTTTCAAGAACATCAGAAAACAAATAATTAAATAAATTGACCTTATATATATATATAACCCTAAATTGGCCTTTATTGATTTGAAATGGATCTTAAACATTTACCTTAAATATAATAATAATAATAATAAAAAATCGATCTTAAATATTGATTTAAGTTGGTTTTATTTTATTCAAAGGACAATTACTAAAAAAATATAACAAAATATTGTAGAAATGTGTATTATTTTAATATAATAATGAAAATTTGTAAGAATAATAATATGTTAAATATTCATTTAATTTGAAATTATTTTATTATGAGTAAAAAAAAAAAGAGACTCCAGTGTGGCTACAATAGTATTATTAAGCATTATACGTCATGCCATAGTGAACAATCAAGTATCCCAGAGGTACCGAGGATGATTTTGCTGTAGAAGATCTACAGAGCACATGCTCATACAGAAACCAAAGAAATGATTAACTCACAGACAGCTGGTATCTGATATCTTTGGTCCACACTTCTTCATTTCCAATCACACATGGAATTTCTTCGGTCTTTCCCTTCAGGTTTTGTAATGCCTGTAAACAAAGTAAACCAGAGAGGTTCGATCAATCAGATACGCACATATTTCGTGTATTGGGAAATCAGAGACAGCGTGTAATACGTTTTTCACCTTCTCCAGTTCTGATCTCTCTTTACTGCCCTCTTTGAACCCCAGAATGGGCTCATTCTTCACCTCCACAGCTGCACACGGGAAGGTCTTGAACCTGCAGAGAAACAAAACCAACAAACTTGCTGTTGCTCTTCAATACTTCTCAGTTTAGTCGTAAAAATCACAAGCCTCTCAATCAGTAACTTTTATAAAGTCATCTAGAAGAATAGCCTGCTGTAAATCCATAACAGGAGACAACTGGGTCACTTTAGTCTCTAATGCATGCATTTGTTAGACAGCTGAGGTCGTTCACACGACATGTCAAGCAGTGACAGCAGTTTATTACACAGTGTATTATACATGCATAGAGTTCAGCTCCATATTTTTTGTGGAAACCGTGATACACTACCATTCATAAGATTTAAGAAGAAAAAAATCAGCAAGGATCCATTAAGCTGATCAAAAGTGACAGTAAAGACATTTATAATCAAATTCAAAGAATCTGGAAAAAAATGTATGATTGTTACTACAAAAATATTGTGTTCAACATTAATAATCAGAAATGTTTCTTGAGCAGCAAATCAGCATTTTAGAATGATTTCTGAAGGATCATGTCACACTGAAGACTAGAGTAATGATACTGAAAATTCATTTTACAATATATTCACATAGAAAACAGTTATTAAATATTTCACAATAGTACTGTTTTGACTGTATTTTTGGTCAAATAGAATTCCGCTTTAGTGAGAATAAGAGACCTGTAATAACATGAATACTCAGTTAAGCTGCAGTGTTTGTTTTGTACTGTCTCAGTATGTGAATTATGCTTATGAATAGATAGAGCTACATTAATACAATAAAAACAATAAGAGACACTTGTGCAAACAGATCTCGCCTAACTTTTACCTAACAGCGGGAGGACAAGTTTCTTGAGCATTACATAACAGTCTGCCTGCTTGCTTGCACGTAAAATGGAAACTTCCAGCACTTACTCACATCACATACGATTATTATTATTATTATTATTATCATCTGCATAAGGTGACATGTCAGAAACTCTCCAGAAGACTCTCTCAAAGTGAAAGTCATGTGTGAGTCCATGTGCAGTTGCATACATACCCCTTCCAAGACTGCCAGATGACAGATCTCACTCGTAGCATGATTAATCTGGACGTACAGGACAGAGATTTTATTTATATATGTATAAATAAAAATTAATATCCTCCCGTTGAGGATCTGTAACGTTAAAATGCGACCCTGACAGTTAAATTCTCCAAGATCACAGGCAGCAGCATCACATGAATGGAGACCTACCACTTTCGGTA
>NW_015645546.1:34222-52826 GCF_001515625.1 Sinocyclocheilus rhinocerous
ACTTTCGGTACGGGGGGGGGGGATTTATGACAGTGTTAATGTTGTTACAGTCCATACAGCTTTCAGACATCATGTTTCTCATAGACAATCGATAATAGTAACCAAACATGATTAAGTAATTAAACATATTGTATTTAACATTCTATCTGTAGCTTTACAGGTTCATCATGTAGACATAAAATAATTTGAAGTTAAGATGCTCCCCTGTTGTTCATAAATGGAAGAGACGAGAGGGCGAGTCTCTTACTGGCCAATCAGCTTTCGAGACGTTCTGCTCTCTGTCAATCATAAGAGGCGTTTCTCCTACAGTGTTTCTATTTATAAAAGAATGAACTACTTTATGCTCATGTGCCAGTGTTGTTTTTTTGGAGTAAAAATTAAGATTTTAATCAGCACAACACTAAATATGTAAAGTGTTTACACAGACTTTATGTGTTTTTCGAGTGTTTATATTTTAGAAATATCAACTCCTTAACCACGCCCCCACATATAGGCGCCATACTAGGGCATATTCGGCGAGACTTTTACTTTAGTGGTGGAGAGCATAGTGTGTGTGTGTGTGTGTGTGTGTGTGTGTGTAATGAAATTTACCGCTACATTTGGCATTAGCAACAACAACAAATACTGTTTGTAGATCATTCAGGTGCTAGTTGAGTAATCAAGGTGCTAGCTACCTTCAGGCTGACAACAAAAAACCTCATATAGAGGTTGCGTTAGACTAGAAAGGGGTCGTAAACTGTCATTTTAATTTTCATATTTTAATGATAATAACACATTTAATTGCTTGTATTTTTGTTAACATTTTCATTTTTAATAATGAACCTACCAGACAAGCATATAGGCTCATGCATTTATTTATTTATGATGAGAACAGATGAACAGAGACTGTGCGTTAGTGATGCGCGGATGAGATAAAACCATGGCTAAAACGTCACCCGAATCCGCAGCTTCAAATAAATTATCCACCCGCCAACCGTCCGCACCTAAATTCGCCATACTATGGCAAGCCGTTTTAGCTTAAAATAATCCCAGCGTTACTCGTCGTAATTGCATTTTTACTAGTAACAATTCAATTAGAGAGCTCCACAATTAAATTCTTACTAGTAACAATGCCAGTTAGAGAGCACTCTAATTCAGTTCTTAGTAGTAACAACAATTATGATGAGCTCTCTAATTCAATTATTACTAGTAACAATTTCAGTTCAATTTCAGTGAATTTTTACTAGTCATATGTTTCCATTGACTTCCATTCATTTTTAATTACAGAGCTCTACAATTGAAATTTTACTAGCAAGTATTACAATTAGAGAGCTCTACAATTCAATTCTTACTAGTAAAAATGCAATTACAGAGCTCTATAATTTAATTTTTACTAGTAAAAAACAAATTAAAGATATGCTTAATTGCAGAGCTCTGTAATTGAATTAGAGAGCTCTCTAATTTAGTTCTTACTAGTAACAATTGAATTAGAGAGCTCTCTAAATGAATTAAAGAGCTCTCTAATTGTAATTCTTACTAGTAAGGATTGAACTGTAGAGCTCTATGGCAAGTCGTTTTGACTTTTATTCATTCTCAGGATATGAATTATTGATATCAACAATTAAATTTTTACTAGTTAAAATGTTAATTTTTGATATCAGGAATTAGATTTCTACTAGTAACAATTGCTATTTTTGATATCAGCAATTACATTTCCACTAGTAACAATGTTAATTCTTGATATCAACAATTACTTTTCAACTAGTAAAAACTATAATTCTTGATATCTGTAATTGTATTTTCACTAGTTAAATGTCACCATAGGCTGCCATTCAAAATCAATTGTTGATATCAAGAATTGATTTCTTACTAGTTGATTTTGTTGGGGTAAATGATCTACAAGCATTTCACATATTTCTATGCACACTAATAATATGAAACTACTGTCGCTACACTACGGTTATACACATTTATTGCATTTATTTTCAATAAAACTGAAAAAGGCTTAGAAGATTCCTTATCCTGTGGCCCCCTCTAGTGGATAAAATTAATATCACAGCCTTCATCTTCCAGTTGAAATGGCTGATAGTTTAGAATTTGATTTTGGCAGGGGCTATTTGAATACAATGAATTCTATTTACACTAAGTGAAAATAGCATATTTTCTTAGCAATAGAATCTATTGCTAAGAAAATATGCTATTTTCACTTAGTGTAAATAGAATTCATTGTATTCAAATAGCCCCTGCCAAAATCAAATTCTAAACTATCAGCCATTTCAACTGGAAGATGAAGGCTGTGATATTAATTTTATCCACTAGAGGGGGCCACAGGATAAGGAATCTTCTAAGCCTTTTTCAGTTTTATTGAAAATAAATGCAATAAATGTGTATAACCGTAGTGTAGCGACAGTAGTTTCATATTATTAGTGTGCATAGAAATATGTGAAATGCTTGTAGATCATTTACCCCAATAAAACACACTTGTCAAGTTTCCAGACATGATTAAATATATAGTGCTGTACTACAGGGACGGTTCTAGACCCTTTTAGGTGGGCTTCAGCCACCCTATTTGTCGTCTCAGTCCCCTAAAACTATAATCAGCTATCTGAACGATCAGACCAGTGCTGCTTCCTCATGAAAGTTTATCATTCTCGCTTTTAAGGGCAAGATGGCACGAGTGAGATCTCAATGTGGTATTCACGCGCTGTGATATCGTTATTGTGCACACACAATATTAAAATATACACAATATTATGTCACAATAACTGTCTTGACGAGTATCCAAGTAAACACAGTCGGTTACGTCTTAACAGTTAAGAAAATATTAATATGTGTCAGATATAACGGATCCATGCATTTCTAATTTTACGCTAATATTGTTAATAAAACAACAAAGGAAAAACAGAGAAGCACTCACTACTCTTAACTAAGTAACTTATGTAACTTTAATAGGTAATTGTGTATGTTTATTTCGTAATACAGTTTTCATAAGCATTGTAAAATACTGTTTATTTAGGAAATTTGTATCTTTGTCTCTAATGGTCTCTCTGAGGGCTAAGCCCCCCTGAGGATGAAACCCAGAACCGCCCCTACATTTAAAATGAAGACACCATTTTATTTATCTCTTTTGAGATAACATATAGTCTCTATTCTAGTAACAATCACACTCATGATATCAGAAATGAACATTGCCACTAGTGACAATTAAATTGTTGATATCAAGAAGAGACATCTGTACTAGTAACCAGGGGATTACTGATATCAAAAATAAAGGTTTTTACTAGTAAGAATTGTATTTCTGATATGTGAAATTGGAATTTCAACTAGTAAGAAATTAATTCTTGATATCAGGAATGACATTTCAACTAGTAAAAACTATAATTCTTGATTTCTGTAATTGTATTTTCACTAGTTAAAATACTAATTCTTGATATCAGGAATGACATTTCAACTAGTAAAAACTATAATTCTTGATTTCTGTAATTGTATTTTCACTAGTTAAAATACTAATTCTTGATATCAGGAATGACATTTCAACTAGTAAAAACTATAATTCTTGATTTCTGTAATTGTATTTTCACTAGTTAAAATACTAATTCTTGATATCAGGAATGACATTTCAACTAGTAAAAACTATAATTCTTGATTTCTGTAATTGTATTTTCACTAGTTAAAATACTAATTCTTGATATCAGGAATGACATTTCAACTAGTAAAAACTATAATTCTTGATTTCTGTAATTGTATTTTCACTAGTTAAAATACTAATTCTTGATATCAGGAATGACATTTCAACTAGTAAAAACTATAATTCTTGATTTCTGTAATTGTATTTTCACTAGTTAAAATACTAATTCTTGATATCAGGAATGACATTTCAACTAGTAAAAACTATAATTCTTGATTTCTGTAATTGTATTTTCACTAGTTAAAATACTAATTCTTGATATCAACAATTCAATTTTCACTAGTTAAATGTCACCATAGGCTGCCATTCAAAATCAATTGTTGATATCAAGAATTCATATCCTGAGAATGAATAAAAGTCAAAACGGCTTGCCATAGTATGTGGCTCACCTTACTCCTGATCACCCAACAACTGTGTGCAGTTGCTCTCGCACAGCTGCTGCTGACCGTGTTCTAGTAGCTTACGTCATAATAAGATGAACGTTTCGAATGTTCTATGATCGCGCTCCTCTGTCAAAGACCAGCGGAATGTTTACATTTGAATCAGACGTTTCTTGGACAGCACTGGGTAATGAACGAGATCTCAGAAACACATATGGTGGTAAATTCTCAGTCTCTTCTGATGGAATAAAATATGGTATAAAGATATGGAATCATTTTTGTGTCTTTATTATTCAAACAAACATTCTGAGAATGAATAAAAGTCAAAACGGCTTGCCATACACATACTGTATCAAGCAGAATTATTAAATTGATTCTGGCTACTGCTAGTTGTCACACTTTCCTCAAACACATAGGCCTACTGATTATTCAAGTTATTCAGCATTTCCCAACTATTATTTCTCTGGAAATTGAAATATAAAGTGAAGCTCCCCAAATCAACAGATTGAGAAGTACAAGTACTGTTAGCAATGTTCAGTGTGGTATTTCATTATGAATTATGTTTATTTTCTCTGCAGAATATGGCTAGCGACATTTGTGGTGACAAAATGGACCGAAAAACCAAAAAGGAGCAGAAGAAAAAGAAGTGGGGCAAGTTTGTGTCATCTTCTCCAGATGTGGTGGTCTCAGCCGCTGCAGGAAGAAGCAATTAGAGGTCAGGAAACTTTTTTAAGCTTTTACATGCTTATTCAAACTTATAAGTGAATCACAAAATGAATCTGTTCACAAAATCGAAGTTTAAGTTTTAACGGTCAAAAAACATTTAATATATAACTGTTTTAGTTTACAAATGTCAAAGGTTTGACCATAATGTCCAGTGATGCAAACTACTCAACTCTTTTTTTCTCAAATTTCACCTTTTAGAATTGATAATATGCTATCATTTACATGATTTGTGTAATTCATAACTAAATGTGACGCGACAAGAATAAGAGTGAACGTAAAGTGCATATTTTAAAATAAAACATTATAGGCAAATAGTTAAAATTGTGTACTTAACACCTAGAATTAGACCTAGAATTTCCTTTGCACAAAAATTGGTCCCCCCTCAATATTAAAGACATGGTTTTGGTCTTGGTGTAACATTACAATTCTAGTGTGCATTATAAAAACGATATTATTATCTTCTCAGATGTAGCTGGAGAGCAGAGCTCCACTTCCAGCACTGAAGATGCTTCCACATCCGCAGACAGCAGAGCTTCAGATCTGCTGAATGAAACCATGGAAATGGAAGTTATCAGAGGTTAGTCAGTTTTACGGTCTTTGTGTCAGCTTTAAAGTAAACAAATTTCTGTCTTTTATACTTTATGTTCAGATAGCTAATAAAGGTTTTGGTTTCTTCATAGATATATCTGGAGATTTGAGCACCTCTACCAGCACTGATAATTCCTCCTCATCTCCAGAAAGCAGAGCATCAGATCTGGAGACCAGTAGAGATTTCATCTTTACCAGCACTGATGATTCCTCCTCATCTCCAGAAAGCAGACCATCAGATCTGGAGACCAGCGGAGGTTTCACCTCTACCAGTGCTGAGGTTTCCTCCTCATCTTCAGAAAGCGGAGCATCAGATCTGGAGACCAGCGGAGGTTTCACCTCTACCAGCGCTATGTGGGTTTCCACATCTGAAGACAGCAGGAAGATCGATCTTCAGGCCGCAGCAGTTCTTGAAGCTTAGAGAAGTTTATTGAAACACTTAATGTTTTAATCAAGTAGTATAATTCATTACTCTAATATGTGATACATAATAAAATGGTCCATTAAAACTGCATTATTAATCTCTCCACAGATGCAGCTGGCGATCAGACCTTCTCTGATGCAGATCTTGACTGGTGGGTGATGGGAATGAATGTTGTGTGTTGATTATATATGTGACCCTGGACCACAAAACCAGCCATAAGAGTCAATTTTATGAAATTGAGATTTATACATCTGAAAGCTGAATAAATAGGCTTTCCATTGATGTATGGTTTGTTAGGATAGGACAATATTTGGCCGAGATACAATTATTGAAAATCTGGAAAAATCTAAATACTGAGAAAATCTCCTTTAAAGTTGTCCAAATGAAGTTCTTAGCAATGACAAGAACAATGTTAACATATCCCTGATGTTTTCCCAGCATCCTTGGTGTGCTGGCTAGTATGACGGTGCAGTCCAACAGTCTGTCCCAGGCCGAAATACTGCAGCTCATACAGGGCAGTCCAAAGCAGGAGCAGATTGAGATTGAGCAACAGAGCAGCGGCAGCGATACGTGGGATGATGTTGAGTTGGCGGATGTTGTGGCGACCAGCATCCTTGGTGTGCTGGCTAGTATGACGGAGCAGTCCAACAGTCTGTCCCAGGCCGAAATACTGCAGCTCATACAGGGCAGTCCAAAGCAGGAGCAGATTGAGATTGAGCAACAGAGCAGCGGCAGCGATACGTGGGATGATGTTGAGTTGGCGGATGTTGTGGCGACAGCATCCCCAATCAAAATCAAGCACTTGGGGTAAATGTTGTATTGATGGTACATACTCACATACAACGTGCCTTTCACAGACGCCCTCTAACTGAAGACCTCCCGTCACAGTTTTCCCAATTTAGGCAACACGTGCTACATGAACTCCGTGTTGCTGTGCCTCCTCACCGTTTCCCCCTTCCGGGACGTTGTACTTTCCCAGCGGGAGCGGTGGAATGAGGGAAGCACAATGCTCAGGTACCAACATTGAATTTATGCAACATTATATTTCAATCTAAATGGAAAATGACCATTTCAAAGCAGCAAAAAGTTTTTTACTTTCCAGGGCGCTCACCGACCTGCACATGGCCAGGCTGACAGGCAACGGCAAGAATCTGAAGGCGAAGCTCTTGTCTACGCTGAAGGCCTGCGTTGAATCTCGCCATCCTGATTTCTTGGGAGACCATCAGTAAGTGAGGGAGACGATGGCTGGATATTCATGCTCAGATGTATTACATTCAGACTTGCATTTACCCTTATCATCCCTCGCTCTTTCTTCTCTCAGGACGCCCATGAGTTCCTGATGGTTTGCCTGTCCCATCTGAAGGAGGAGGGCGAGCGTCTGCAGAGCTACTGGCCTCAGTACACCTGTCCCGTAACCAATATAGAGCCTGCGCACATGCGACAGGTAGCATCACACATCCACACCTGCATTCATTTCAGACTCATTGATTATATGTGTTGCTGATATTCTTCTGTCGTTTCAGCTGTGGCTTCCAGAGGAGCTTCAGAGAGGATTCCAACTACCTCTCGCTGGTCATCAGTCCTCAAGGAAGCCTCATTGACAGTACTGCAGCAGTACTTCAAAGTGAGTGACGTTACTGATTAAATCGTATCAGCAGGAGGATGTAGTTTCTGATTGGCTGACATCTGTGTTGTTTGTTTTCTCCAGGCATCTTTGTTTGAATGCTCCTGCAGCGAGTGTGCCGGCACCACGGCTTCAGAGGCGCTGGAATTGCTCACCCTTCCAAGGTACAACAGCCTGTTAATCAGTTAGAGCCCGGCAGAATAACTCAACCTGAGCGAGTCAATAGCCGGGTTTCCATCCTAAGTTGTGAATTTAACTTATGCGCAAAATTGGAATATTATCGCATAAAACATTTGCGAATAAGCACCGTTTCCATCCAACGAGTCAGATAGAACAAAATTGTCACTTACTACTAAACTGGCACTAAATATCACTAAGAAAAGTAAAATATTATAAATTACTTGCGCTTCGAGTGAGCAGACAAAACACAATAAATGCGGTCTTGCTTTCGGAGATGAATGTCAGCTGTTTGGGAACTCGTGGTAGACTGTTCTGGGAGGCAATTATATAGAAATACTTTAACGACAGACTTTGCTAGATAGATAGATCAACAGAACGATAGATAGATAGATAGATAGATAGATCAACAGAACGATAGATAGATAGATAGATAGATAGATCAACAGAACGATAGATAGATAGATAGATAGATAGATCAACAGAACGATAGATAGATAGATAGATAGATAGATCAACAGAACGATAGATAGATAGATAGATAGATAGATCAACAGAACGATAGATAGATAGATAGATAGATAGATCAACAGAACGATAGATAGATAGATAGATAGATAGATCAACAGAACGATAGATAGATAGATAGATAGATAGATCAACAGAACGATAGATAGATAGATAGATAGATAGATCAACAGAACGATAGATAGATAGATAGATAGATAGATCAACAGAACGATAGATAGATAGATAGATAGATAGATCAACAGAACGATAGATAGATAGATAGATAGATAGATCAACAGAACGATAGATAGATAGATAGATAGATAGATCAACAGAACGATAGATAGATAGATAGATAGATAGATCAACAGAACGATAGATAGATAGATAGATAGATAGATCAACAGAACGATAGATAGATAGATAGATAGATAGATCAACAGAACGATAGATAGATAGATAGATAGATAGATCAACAGAACGATAGATAGATAGATAGATAGATAGATCAACAGAACGATAGATAGATAGATAGATAGATAGATCAACAGAACGATAGATAGATAGATAGATAGATAGATCAACAGAACGATAGATAGATAGATAGATAGATAGATCAACAGAACGATAGATAGATAGATAGATAGATAGATCAACAGAACGATAGATAGATAGATAGATAGATAGATCAACAGAACGATAGATAGATAGATAGATAGATAGATCAACAGAACGATAGATAGATAGATAGATAGATAGATCAACAGAACGATAGATAGATAGATAGATAGATAGATCAACAGAACGATAGATAGATAGATAGATAGATAGATCAACAGAACGATAGATAGATAGATAGATAGATAGATCAACAGAACGATAGATAGATAGATAGATAGATAGATCAACAGAACGATAGATAGATAGATAGATAGATAGATCAACAGAACGATAGATAGATAGATAGATAGATAGATCAACAGAACGATAGATAGATAGATAGATAGATAGATCAACAGAACGATAGATAGATAGATAGATAGATAGATCAACAGAACGATAGATAGATAGATAGATAGATAGATCAACAGAACGATAGATAGATAGATAGATAGATAGATCAACAGAACGATAGATAGATAGATAGATAGATAGATCAACAGAACGATAGATAGATAGATAGATAGATAGATCAACAGAACGATAGATAGATAGATAGATAGATAGATCAACAGAACGATAGATAGATAGATAGATAGATAGATCAACAGAACGATAGATAGATAGATAGATAGATAGATCAACAGAACGATAGATAGATAGATAGATAGATAGATCAACAGAACGATAGATAGATAGATAGATAGATAGATCAACAGAACGATAGATAGATAGATAGATAGATAGATCAACAGAACGATAGATAGATAGATAGATAGATAGATCAACAGAACGATAGATAGATAGATAGATAGATAGATCAACAGAACGATAGATAGATAGATAGATAGATAGATCAACAGAACGATAGATAGATAGATAGATAGATAGATCAACAGAACGATAGATAGATAGATAGATAGATAGATCAACAGAACGATAGATAGATAGATAGATAGATAGATCAACAGAACGATAGATAGATAGATAGATAGATAGATCAACAGAACGATAGATAGATAGATAGATAGATAGATCAACAGAACGATAGATAGATAGATAGATAGATAGATCAACAGAACGATAGATAGATAGATAGATAGATAGATCAACAGAACGATAGATAGATAGATAGATAGATAGATCAACAGAACGATAGATAGATAGATAGATAGATAGATCAACAGAACGATAGATAGATAGATAGATAGATAGATCAACAGAACGATAGATAGATAGATAGATAGATAGATCAACAGAACGATAGATAGATAGATAGATAGATAGATCAACAGAACGATAGATAGATAGATAGATAGATAGATCAACAGAACGATAGATAGATAGATAGATAGATAGATCAACAGAACGATAGATAGATAGATAGATAGATAGATCAACAGAACGATAGATAGATAGATAGATAGATAGATCAACAGAACGATAGATAGATAGATAGATAGATAGATCAACAGAACGATAGATAGATAGATAGATAGATAGATCAACAGAACGATAGATAGATAGATAGATAGATAGATCAACAGAACGATAGATAGATAGATAGATAGATAGATCAACAGAACGATAGATAGATAGATAGATAGATAGATCAACAGAACGATAGATAGATAGATAGATAGATAGATCAACAGAACGATAGATAGATAGATAGATAGATAGATCAACAGAACGATAGATAGATAGATAGATAGATAGATCAACAGAACGATAGATAGATAGATAGATAGATAGATCAACAGAACGATAGATAGATAGATAGATAGATAGATCAACAGAACGATAGATAGATAGATAGATAGATAGATCAACAGAACGATAGATAGATAGATAGATAGATAGATCAACAGAACGATAGATAGATAGATAGATAGATAGATCAACAGAACGATAGATAGATAGATAGATAGATAGATCAACAGAACGATAGATAGATAGATAGATAGATAGATCAACAGAACGATAGATAGATAGATAGATAGATAGATCAACAGAACGATAGATAGATAGATAGATAGATAGATCAACAGAACGATAGATAGATAGATAGATAGATAGATCAACAGAACGATAGATAGATAGATAGATAGATAGATCAACAGAACGATAGATAGATAGATAGATAGATAGATCAACAGAACGATAGATAGATAGATAGATAGATAGATAGATAGACAGACAGATAGATAGATAGATAGATAAAAGTAAAATTAAATAAATGTTATTTATTTTATTTATATATTCTTTTCGCTAATCCTTGTTTGATATTTAGAAATATTTTATCAAATAAATTTTTAACTTGTCATTTTTATTTCTTATGCATCTGCTAGATTGATTTTATGATTATTTCAAAATATTACATTTATCTAAAGCACTATGAATTACCATTGTGTATGAAACATATGAATTAAACTTTCCTAAATTATTTTATTTAATAATTACATTTATTTAAATTTTTAAATAAATCTAAATAGTAAAATAAAATAAAATAATAATTTAAAAATGACTTAGTAAATAGAAAACTAAGGAATGAAATTAATAAATCATTAAATTAATAATAAAAAATGAAAAATGAAAAAGATTTTCACTTTCTTTGAGTTTATGTAAACACACACTGTACATTTATGGCCTTAAACATCAACACTAATTAAATATGGCTTTCTTTATGAACAAAATAAAAAGGTCTTCAACAAAGCAAATTATTCAATTATGTTTATTTTTATTTTTATTTTTTGACCCCAGCACCAATTACACTCATTATTTTGAAACATACACCAGTAGCTCACAGCAGGAAAATTAATTTGCAGCAAAAACTAATAACAAAGACAACATATAAATGTTCTAATGTACGTATACTGATCATTTCAGATATCAAAGTAAATATCATAAAAATAAAGATAATAAGCAGTGCTATGAGAAGGATTCAGGCCACAGATGTTGCTAAAGTCAGAAACTGAAAATCTTTCGTAGGCTTTCGGTAAAACTCGCTGATGCTGGTACGATGATGGGGGTCTAATGAACTGGTGTTTTATGCTTCATTAGAAATTCCATATTCATTTCAAAAGTAATTGTGCAAGGTTATTGTGTAGTCAGCTTGGCGTATGGGCAAAACCCCACTTCAGTCCAGATCAGAACAATCAAAATGTGCAGAAAAGACTTCGTATGGTCGAAACCCAGTGGTCATATGGTCAAAACATCCAACTTACGTTGTGTCTCATGAACTAAATAACATTTTCTACTCATGACCTCATGTGATATTCTGTGCATTCATTGATAAAGGCATTTAATGTTATTGAATTAGACTGAAATGTGCCAACTTTGCTTACAGAGATGTGGTATAACAACTTCCCAAAACATTTTTTGGTATTTTTTCCCAATTAAAAATGACCTGCCTATAAAAAATTCCTTATTAATTTCTTCTTGTTATGCTATATTATTACCAGATATTGTATTCAGTCTTTTTTACCAACTTGTTTTCATTTAATTAGAACACGTTTAAGCTTATGCACTTCAGTTTTTGAGCCGATATTGGCAAAATGTTTTTTTTTCATTCACAAACTGATATGAATAAACTCAGATGACCAGCCACTTTCAAAAAGAAATAAAAAAGCTTAGTTAATTGAAAGAAAACAAGTTCACAAAAAGACTGAATCCAAGATTTGGTGATAATCAGTGCTGGGTAGTAACTGATTACATGTAATCTGGATTACAAAAATTAAGTACTTGTAATTAGATTATATTACATTTTAAAATGACCATAGTCAGATTACAGTTACGTTTTTATGGATTACATGATTGCATAAAGCCTTGGCGTAATGTCTAATGCACTTCTTGACGTGGATAACAAAGAATGGAAAATATTAGGTCAAAAGTAATCGAAAATTACTTAATATGTGTAATCCAACAGATTATGTTACTTACTACAATTCCCATTATGTCATTTGTAATCAGTTATGGACTACAGTAATCTACCCAGCGCTGGTGATAGTATAGCATAATGAGAAATTTACAAGCAGTTTTTAAAAGGCAAAAGACATTTTTTGACTGGAAACACCAAGTTAGGTAAAGCACTAGGGTTAAGAAAAACACCATATTTGATATGAAGACAAAATATTCGGCCTGAAACATACTCTATGCAAGTCTGTGATGTCAAATGCTACACAAACTCAATTTTATTGAGTATGTTTCTGGCTTTATGCTTATGCTAGTTAGCGCTACATGACCCCCATCACTTCAGTTTCATGTTTTACAGAAATTGTAACCTACATTTGCTGCTATTTTGTGCTTTCCTTAAAATGACAAAAACACAAAAATGATGGCAGCATTACTTTCTCATCCAGTTTCAGTAAGTTCCTTCTGAATACAACATTCAAGCTCACACTTACTAACTCATACTTTTCTTTAGGATACTTTATAGATATAGCCTAATTGTAACTTTTTTTCTATAAAACATCATAAACACAATGGAATTAATTCAGAAAACATGTAACATATACTTGTTCCATTTCAGAATATGATTTTGTGTGTATTTCATTTGTTCAAAAACCATCAAATCGATTTTGAGAAGAGACATCTGGTGCATGTTATGGATCAAGATTCAGACAAAAATTTGCTTGATTTTCACCATAAACAATAAAAAACAGACCAAGTGTTTGAAAAGGTGAAGACTCTATGTGCATGATTCATTTTCCAGGGAAAAGCATTCAAATTAGCCCCAGATACCCTGAAGATTATAAAATCAAAAGAATTTTATATATTTATAAAATTCAAAAGCCAGATTTTGTCCAATCTTTCATAAGTTAGGAAATCAAATACACAAACTAAATTGCAAAATTTACAGATGATTTGATCAGATATGATATCAACTATTTAGCTAAATGATGTTTTATCTAAATGAATAAACAAAACCTATTTACTATAAAATATTTTTTTAAAAACCCTTTGCAACCATATTTTGAGCTTATAATTACACATCTGAGCTTATAATTAAATCACTGATCAGTTTAATAAAAGCCATCAAATTTCCCCATATTTCAGATTAAATATGTTTAAAATAATATGTATGAACACAATTTTTTTTACCCAGGAATGTACACTACTGGTCAAACGTTTGGAATAACTGGGATATTTTTTATGTTTTTAAAAGAAGTCTCTTAGGCTCAAAAATACAGTAAAAACAGTAATATTGTGTAATAATATATATATTAAAATGCAATTTATTCTTGTGAATTTTCAGAATCATTACTCCAGTCTTCTAATATGCTGATTTGATGCTTAAGAAATTATTATCAATGTTGAAAACAATTGTGCTGCTTCATATGTTTGTGTTTTGATCAAATAAGGAGCAGGAGAGACTTCTTTCAAAAACATTAAGAATCCTAATTCTTCCAAACGTTTGACCAATAGCGTATAAGATAAAAATGCTAAATATAAAGAAGCCAAAAAAGAAAACAAAAAGACCACTATATTAACAAACCTCATCGATACAGAAATGTTATAAGCCATATCCATGAAAACAAACCTGAATCTGTATGGAACAGTGGCCATCATGAGGAGCAATGCCATAATCCTATGCTTTTGCATCTACATATATTTATAGACATGGGTATAATTTCAGATACACCCAGCTTGGTCTATGTACAATCAAAACCTCCACCTGAAAACTCTTCTGACTATATAACCTGAAATCATGAAAGTCCCCATACAATCAACAATATATATATATTTGATAATTTCCCCCATGATTATCATGAGTGCAAACTTTAGAAAGAAGTGGAAATGCAGTAAGGCCATCCAAAATGAACCTGCAATGTATATATAGGCACATAGCTCTTTAATGTTTGAGATATTGATGTGTGTAACTCTTGAAAAGCTTCAATCATCATTGGTTGCTGCTCAAAATGATGGGACACCGTTCCACAGATTCTGCCATTAAGTGCGTGAACATTAACACGTGAACATTGTACATAACACATGAAATCAGCTAAGGCAAATCAAACCCAGCTAATAGGAAACGTTTTGCTAACGTTCTGGCAAGGCTCTCTCAAAGTTATCAACAAACATTTTTTCAGTAGAATGTTTGTTCAAATGTATCTGGTATTTAATAATGTTCTCAAAATATTAGCAAAAAGACATTCATGGAACGTTTAGTTGGACATTCGTCTGACGTTTTTTTAAACGAAACTACTTGTTTCGGAACGTTCAGCGAACATTCAAAACTAACATTTCAATAACGTTTGCAAAATGATCAAATTTAATGTTCCCTTAACATTCGCAGAACCAGGGGGAAAAAAATGTACCCTCTGATGTGCCTCGTGTGACGGTAAAAATGATTGAATTATTATTTTTTATTTCAATAAAATTAATGTACTATATTTTAGTTTAATGTTTTTTATTTAACATTTTGTATTTTTAGGGGATTTTATGGTATTAAATTATATTTTTGCAGTAGTTATAATCCATTTATTTACCTGTTAAGCACTTTTTGAGCATAGACCTGAAAAACTGTCATACATTTCGAATGCTTTGGAGCATAGACTTAAGTTTGGTCTCTTTCTTAAAGAAGACGCTTCGCAGATTATTGCTGATGTGAAAAAAGTTTAAAAAGTGAAATAAAAAAAAGTTATAGATGCTTAGCTTTATTGTTATAATTAACATATTTGAATATTTACATATTTTCCAAAACATTTTACTTTAAAACCATGTAATCTGGATTACAAAAATTAAGTACTTGTAATTAGATTATATTACATTTTAAAATGCCCATAGTCAGATTACAGTTACGTTTTTATGGATTACATGATTGCATAAAGCCTTGGCGTAATGTCTAATGCACTTCTTGACGTGGATAACAAAGAATGGAAAATATTAGGTCAAAAGTAATCGAAAATTACTTAATATGTGTAATCCAACAGATTATGTTACTTACTACAATTCCCATTATGTCATTTGTAATCAGTTATGGACTACAGTAATCTACCCAGCGCTGGTGATAGTATAGCATAATGAGAAATTTACAAGCAGTTTTTAAAAGGCAAAAGACATTTTTTGACTGGAAACACCAAGTTAGGTAAAGCACTAGGGTTAAGAAAAACACCATATTTGATATGAAGACAAAATATTCGGCCTGAAACATACTCTATGCAAGTCTGTGATGTCAAATGCTACACAAACTCAATTTTATTGAGTATGTTTCTGGCTTTATGCTTATGCTAGTTAGCGCTACATGACCCCCATCACTTCAGTTTCATGTTTTACAGAAATTGTAACCTACATTTGCTGCTATTTTGTGCTTTCCTTAAAATGACAAAAACACAAAAATGATGGCAGCATTACTTTCTCATCCAGTTTCAGTAAGTTCCTTCTGAATACAACATTCAAGCTCACACTTACTAACTCATACTTTTCTTTAGGATACTTTATAGATATAGCCTAATTGTAACTTTTTTTCTATAAAACATCATAAACACAATGGAATTAATTCAGAAAACATGTAACATATACTTGTTCCATTTCAGAATATGATTTTGTGTGTATTTCATTTGTTCAAAAACCATCAAATCGATTTTGAGAAGAGACATCTGGTGCATGTTATGGATCAAGATTCAGACAAAAATTTGCTTGATTTTCACCATAAACAATAAAAAACAGACCAACAGTGTTTGAAAAGGTGAAGACTCTATGTGCATGATTCATTTTCCAGGGAAAAGCATTCAAATTAGCCCCAGATACCCTGAAGATTATAAAATCAAAAGAATTTTATATATTTATAAAATTCAAAAGCCAGATTTTGTCCAATCTTTCATAAGTTAGGAAATCAAATACACAAACTAAATTGCAAAATTTACAGATGATTTGATCAGATATGATATCAACTATTTAGCTAAATGATGTTTTATCTAAATGAATAAACAAAACCTATTTACTATAAAATATTTTTTTAAAAACCCTTTGCAACCATATTTTGAGCTTATAATTACACATCTGAGCTTATAATTAAATCACTGATCAGTTTAATAAAAGCCATCAAATTTCCCCATATTTCAGATTAAATATGTTTAAAATAATATGTATGAACACAATTTTTTTTACCCAGGAATGTACACTACTGGTCAAACGTTTGGAATAACTGGGATATTTTTTATGTTTTTAAAAGAAGTCTCTTAGGCTCAAAAATACAGTAAAAACAGTAATATTGTGTAATAATATATATATTAAAATGCAATTTATTCTTGTGAATTTTCAGAATCATTACTCCAGTCTTCTAATATGCTGATTTGATGCTTAAGAAATTATTATCAATGTTGAAAACAATTGTGCTGCTTCATATGTTTGTGTTTTGATCAAATAAGGAGCAGGAGAGACTTCTTTCAAAAACATTAAGAATCCTAATTCTTCCAAACGTTTGACCAATAGCGTATAAGATAAAAATGCTAAATATAAAGAAGCCAAAAAAGAAAACAAAAAGACCACTATATTAACAAACCTCATCGATACAGAAATGTTATAAGCCATATCCATGAAAACAAACCTGAATCTGTATGGAACAGTGGCCATCATGAGGAGCAATGCCATAATCCTATGCTTTTGCATCTACATATATTTATAGACATGGGTATAATTTCAGATACACCCAGCTTGGTCTATGTACAATCAAAACCTCCACCTGAAAACTCTTCTGACTATATAACCTGAAATCATGAAAGTCCCCATACAATCAACAATATATATATATTTGATAATTTCCCCCATGATTATCATGAGTGCAAACTTTAGAAAGAAGTGGAAATGCAGTAAGGCCATCCAAAATGAACCTGCAATGTATATATAGGCACATAGCTCTTTAATGTTTGAGATATTGATGTGTGTAACTCTTGAAAAGCTTCAATCATCATTGGTTGCTGCTCAAAATGATGGGACACCGTTCCACAGATTCTGCCATTAAGTGCGTGAACATTAACACGTGAACATTGTACATAACACATGAAATCAGCTAAGGCAAATCAAACCCAGCTAATAGGAAACGTTTTGCTAACGTTCTGGCAAGGCTCTCTCAAAGTTATCAACAAACATTTTTTCAGTAGAATGTTTGTTCAAATGTATCTGGTATTTAATAATGTTCTCAAAATATTAGCAAAAAGACATTCATGGAACGTTTAGTTGGACATTCGTCTGACGTTTTTTTAAACGAAACTACTTGTTTCGGAACGTTCAGCGAACATTCAAAACTAACATTTCAATAACGTTTGCAAAATGATCAAATTTAATGTTCCCTTAACATTCGCAGAACCAGGGGGAAAAAAATGTACCCTCTGATGTGCCTCGTGTGACGGTAAAAATGATTGAATTATTATTTTTTATTTCAATAAAATTAATGTACTATATTTTAGTTTAATGTTTTTTATTTAACATTTTGTATTTTTAGGGGATTTTATGGTATTAAATTATATTTTTGCAGTAGTTATAATCCATTTATTTACCTGTTAAGCACTTTTTGAGCATAGACCTGAAAAACTGTCATACATTTCGAATGCTTTGGAGCATAGACTTAAGTTTGGTCTCTTTCTTAAAGAAGACGCTTCGCAGATTATTGCTGATGTGAAAAAAGTTTAAAAAGTGAAATTTAAAAAAGTTATAGATGCTTAGCTTTATTGTTATAATTAACATATTTGAATATTTACATATTTTCCAAAACATTTTACTTTAAAACTGTGAGAAAGTCAAAGCCATAATTCTAAATTAGTTGTGTTCCAAATTTGAAGTTGATATCACAAAAAAAAAAAAAAAAAAAAAAAAAAAAAAAAAAGATTTTTGTAAAAATTTTTTTT